>NC_135390.1:12629618-12959202 GCF_051989625.1 Stigmatopora argus
TACCTTTAAAGATTTAACCACTGGTTTGCTAGTGCCATAGAAGCAGATGGATGGAGGAGAATGATGATAGACGTATCCTGCCCACAGTCATCATCCCCCAAAAGAAACCCAAATGGGAATACAATTTAGTTCTAACCTCAATTTAAAGCTAACAAGCAGGTGTGTGCCCCGCAGCACACTACAGTCTGGGCGTGCAGTGTTTGTTTTAGAGCACGTGTCTGCTCTAAAACAAAACAAAAAAATTACTGGCAAATATTTACAATATATCTGAAAAAAAAATCTTCCTTTCACACAATGGGGAAAAAGAAACAATAGTATGTAGGAATTATTATTCATCACTAAGTACTTGTAAATTGTAATTTTCGGAATACGTTACTTCTGGAGGTAGAACATGAACAATAAAAGTATTGAATAATGTTTTTTTGATTTCAGCACCAGAGAGAAACTGAAGCATGTATAACATTTTGGAAGAGAAACACACACACACCTGAAGTGGCTTGTAGTAGGTGACAAATGATGGGTGGGTTTTTCCGCTCCGCCTCTCTTGCCCTGGCTTGCCTGCCATGGCCGAGAGATTGCATCATTAAAGAGGATGAAGTCATACTGCAACAGAAGGGTAGAACAGGTGCTGCAAATTTAATTTGACCAGGGGGGATGATGTCTGAGGAAAAAAGAAATCTACTCCTCTAGTCTGAAGTCATACATTTCTCAATGTCTGTTCAATTTCTGCCGCAGGAAACTGTTGCATCCGTATATCCTTTAACAATTAAACAAAGTCATAGCCACGCATCCGTCCTACAATGCATTTGCTTCATTTTAATGTTGTCCCTGTGGGAACATTTTGTTTCCTAGTGATGCTTCCTGCCATGGAAATATTGAAGCGTACAAATAATCATGTAGCACTGCCGTTAGTAGAAAGGAAAAACCGCGGGCGCAAACGAATCCAAAAAATGCACAATGCAAAGCAGAAAGTTAACGCATATTTCCGCTTTTTTTTCATCAGTGGGCTCCTATTAATGATGCAATACTCTTGTGTCATCCAGCTGGCACTATTCACTCTCATCAGTACCACAAGATGATAAGCGGGACTCAAATGGCTTAACCAATGGCCGCAGTCTGATTTGTGTGCTTGCAGACTTGTCCTAAGCTTATGCCACAACATATTAAGTGACACGAAAACAATTATCAACCAGATAATTGAATACGTTTACTTAAAAATGTTCACTAATTAGCCTATTGTTCACATTTTTGTATTGCAAGAGCAATATTTTGCAATCTGTTCTGTGGTTACATTGAAACAATAGAGAGCTTCACCGTATAAAAGATTTATTTATAAATTTGACAAATTTCATTTATAGGGTTCTTATTGAAATATACATATAGATGTTTATTGCAGCAGTTAAAATATATTTCTCTAATTTTTATCTATTTATTTCTTTGAGTTATTTGTTATTACATCGCTGGAGTCCTGCAGCTCTAAACGCATCACTGTTGAGTTTCAAAGATAATATTGGTCACTTGTAAAAATATTAGAGTCTAATAATTACACAAACATGGCAATGGAGAAATTACTAATATAGATTTGTTTGAAAATATGATATTGACCACATTCGGGAATAAATTTGACATTAAAGTAATTTTACATTATGGTTATGTTACAGTAAGCAGTCCAAACCAGTACGCATATCAGAGTCCATCACTTACCTACACTATTACAGTTTTAGTGCATTTACACAAACATAATGCTCTATTGAAGCTGCAGATTCTGGTTTTGTTTTGTTTCAAAAATAGAACATTGAAAACCTGATTGAGGAAATTGTCATGCCTATCTGTCAATCTCAAATCACATAATGCTTAAGAAGAATTTTAAAAGGAAAGGAATTAAAGGATGAATAAATGACCAACCATTACTTTTTTTAAGCATTCTTCATTTTGTCCCGACGGATAGTCTACAAATAATTAAATGTTTACATTCTTCTAACATAAGAGGACACCAGAGTGTTTCGTGAAAAGCTTAGTAAACGTCCACCGGAACTATCACGCAGATTGAAAACCACTAAGCTGTAAACAAGACGAAGACTGCCATTTCCAAACATTTATAGGGCATTAATGTATATTATTCTATGAGTGATGATTTTGTATTTGGCTCTTGCCTCACAGCATGTAGGGATACATGTGACTTAACAGCAAACTAGGTCACAAACCAGCAGGAAGCTTTCTACATGCATGGTGGGCAGCTTTGGGACTAAACTGGTAAAAATAAATAAAAGAGCTTTTTAAAATCAGTACTTTCCTAACAGGGTTGATCATGATAACGACCCCTAAGCTGACCCCTCATCAGTCTGCTATGCTTTGCGCGACAGGGGCCAGCAGCCTGGTGCCCCTGATGGACTCTTATTGATTGGAAGGGGGAGTGTGGCAATACAGTTGCAGTCACGCCGCATTGATTTTTTGCAAGTGCACAAGTGGAAAGTGGGCAAAATGAGAGCGCCTGGACCAGGGGGAACGGCCTAGGTTATCTTCTCAAATATCCGGAAGTACTTTTTCTTGGAGGCGCTGACCTTCCCCTGCCTTAAAAACAGATACTGACCCAGACATCAGCTCAGCAGCTTTGCAAGACAGCAACCTCAGCAAATATACATTCCGTAAGCAACCTCGTAGTCATACAACATTGTCAATAATGCATTTATTTTACTTTCTAAATTAGGCCCTCTGAAATGTGACTTGATAAGCTGCTACTTGTAAGAGAGATGGCCTGAGAGAAGTTTCCTGCCAATATGAAGATGCCAACAAGAACCAAGATCCAAAAAGCTTTTTTATTGGCAGTCGAGATCAGATATTTTAGGTGGCAATATTGTTGGAAAGCCCACGTGATAAACAAATTAAAGTATCCACAACACAAGAGATAATATGAGCATAAAAAAGACATTTCTACACACACTATGTTATGTCCTAACCTAAATGACACGATTAATCCAGTTTCAACATCTATAAAAACTACAACCTCGAGGCATTGCCTTTGATAAGAAGGATAGCCCTTCCAATATCTCCGACATGTTGACTCGTCGGTTAACTAGACTGCCGGAGTGTGCTGACCTCTCGAGTGTTATCTGTAAGGGTGCGAGTTTGAGTTCTTCAACATAGGGCACTCTTTGTCATAATTCAATTTGAAGACTTTATAACAGGGGTCTCAAACCGATTGCGCAAAGGGCTTCAATTTTTCTTCTTCCAACCAATTCAGCACTGACAGTTTGACCAATATGGTTTCCTCTACATAAATAGCACCTAACTGATCACATTTGCTAGAGACACCAGATTGGAGAAAATGTCTCCTCTTGTTCAGTTCGAATGAAAACCTGCGGCCCATTAAGGACCGGTTTAAGACCCTGGCTTTTGATAATTATAGTGGGAGTGCAGTTGTCTAAGAATGAATGAAAGTTTGGATTGGTGGTGGCGTCACCCATGGTTTTCTCTCGCTGTTGTCTTGGTTTTATTACATGTCACATCATTGAAAAAGCTTATAGAGTGTTCGGCAAAAAAACAGTTTTTTTAATATCAAGCGAATATCGAACGTCCAGCCAATTATGCGATTAAATCACCTAATTAAAGAGATCCAAGACATTTTTTTTTTTTTTTTTTAAATTGGGCTCCGAGGCTCGACACATCTACTTGCCTAGACTATACCTGGCAAACTTCATTGCAATCAGCAACATGACCTGCGATTTGTCAGGCCTTCAGGCTCTAATAATAATAATAATAAAATTAATGGGAAAATTCTGCAATTGGCTGGCAACCAATTCAGGGTATAACCTGCCTACTAGTTAGCTGGGATAGTTTAGATCAGGGGTAGGGAACCTATGGCTCGGGAGCCATATGTGGCTCTTTCCATGGGGGCATATGGCTCTCCACTAACCTGTGAGGTAAAATATGGAAATCATTGGTGAGAGAACTGAGTCCCCGAGCGTCACTGCGGTGTCGACACTACCTGTACCCCTACTTTAATCATAATTTTGTTTTTTATTACTCTTCTGCATGCATGACATCATTGATAGTGATTTATTAGCCACAGCATAACAATGTTGTCAAAAGAATTCAGAGACTTTTTGTACGTTAAAAGTGATGAAATGACAAAAAATAAAAAATCACACTTTCATATATTTTTACTTTTCAATTCCGAAAATGGCTCTCAAGAAATAACATTAGAAAATATGAATTGTTTATGGCTCTCTCTGTCAAAAAGGTTCCCGACCCCTGGTTTAGATCATGGGTGTCAGATTCGGGTTGGTTCGCAGGCCGCGTTAACGTCAACTCGATTTTATGTGGGCCGGACCATTTTAGATATAATATATAGATTTTTTTTATTTTATAAATAGATTAAAAGAACTGGATTAAAAGCCCTGAATATTCCGTTTTTTATAGATCTAAAACAATGTTTATTTTAGCTTTTTTAAATATATTTTTAGATTTTACAAAATGATTTTTGAACTAAAAACAGAAAGAAAAAATATTAAAAAATTACAATTATTGATTTAAAAGGCGGAAAAATCAGGAAATTTAATATACATCTATACTCTTCATTTTAATTTGATACTAAAACAGAAAGTCAGCATGATTTACTTTCCCGGGCCACAAAAAAAATGATGTGGCAGGCCAGATTTGGCCCCCGGGCCGCCACTTTGACACATGTGGTTTAGATGGATGAATAAATGAATGTTGCCTTTACAGGCTTTTCAGCGCAGCCTCTCAAGTAGATTTGTAACGTCCATTTTTTATCACAACATATGATTCTTCTCAATTATGTTATGTACTAAAGATCAACAATACAGGAAGTAACTGTCACCTAAATGGTACCAAAGTTGTGGTTACAATCTCTTCTCTTAGCATATAATTTCTACTATATTAAATGCTTCAGAAGGCAAATTATACAAGTTCTCAACACATCTGGCTGCTCCTTTTTTTGTTAACAGCATACCTATCAGGTTAATTCCTCAAGAGCTACCTTTTCATATAATATTACACAAAGATTTGCCCTGGTAAATATTGAATGGGATTTTACAATCGCAATCACCGGCCTCGAGCATTTCCCAAGAACCAAAGAAGGGAAATTTTAACAAACCATACATCACAGCATAACCTTTTCGAGACATGCAATAATTTGGCTTTTGCTGACTATGCGCGGAAGAGGGAAAATTTTCAAATTAGTTGACCGCAATATGTACCGGGACACCTGTAAAGCTCCTATTTGTTCATATTTAATGTATTTTCCCCACAGGATTTAATGTAAAATGATGACTATGAATTTTAATTAGGACTTCAAACAGTTGAGCTGCAGCCGGCCCAGTCAGCAGCGCTCTTTGATCAAGCATCACTCTCATATTTTTTTCTACTTACTTTCTTCCTCGAGGCAACTCTCTTCTAATTGGCTCAGCAGAGCTTCCAGCCTCCGTGTCATCTTTTTCTCCATCTTTCAGTCCCTCTGCAGACATGAAAAGATTGCCGTTGTACAAAGGGGCCTTTACTTCAATGGGCTGTTGGAAAATTGACTCAATGTTCAGCCTCTGCTGTAACAAATTCTCTTCACTTCTGCATAACACAACGTAAACCGAAATGAACAAGCAACTGTTCTTGTTACCACAGTGAAGAAGCATAAAAGCACATCTACCAAAAGTATTCCGAATCCTTGTTTGCGCTGATTATTGGTTTTTCTCATCTTGCTGTGTGCAGTCTTTTTAATGTAGTGAAGTGGCTCATCGGTCAATGAGCTCCATTTAACACCAGACTCCTAGCTCTAGTGGCTGTTTGCCCCTCGGTGTGTGCTCCCCCGAGCCCTCCCTGAGTGGTGGCAACATATTCCACAATCAATAACAACATCCAAGAAAGAGGAGAGGCCTGCTTACAGAGAAAACTATGATTCATACACTGTATGTTTATTAAATTGTTCATATCTACATCCTGCACGCCTCACCCTTCAGTGATCCCAGCGAGAAACTGGGCTTCTTATTGGCTCTCACTTTCCATTGCTGTAGGGTCTTCTTTTCAAACAGGAGCTATCAATAGATCTCGCCTTGCTTTGAGTTCTTTCGATATCCTATTAAAGCTCAATTCTCTCGTGCATTAGCTTAACTTTGCCGTTTTGATATCGCACTCTCGGTCAGTGGCACACTTCTCCGGGTTTATCCCTAAAGTGCATTTACCAATTATCCGTGTAGCCCATTTCTTATCATCTCTCACTCGGTTTGTATCGACTCATCCTCTTTTTTTTGTGCCCCTCCCTTCTTCTGCAGGCCCTGTCCGTGAGCGAGGTTAACGGGCCTAACCCGGAGGTGGCCGAACCGCAGATAGCGATGTTCTGTGGCCGTCAACTGCTACATATGAACCCACAGACGGGCCAGTGGGAACCGGACCCCCAAGGCCGCAAGGACTGCTTCAAAGATCTCAGTGAAATTCTTTCCTACTGTCAGGAGGTAGGATCATGTGACAAAAAAATAAAACATTTTGGATCAGTGGATCCTCGTGAAAATAAGCACCACGCAATGACTAAATGAATAACCCTTTTAGTTCCATATTCTGTTTAAATACACTGTAAATGAAAAAAAGGATGTTTTTGGAATGCACAGACTGTAGTATAGTTTAATAATATGTAATCATTATTATGTATCTTGGATTATCATTCATTTTTCATGTGGCATTTTACCCAACATAATCACATTCCATGATTAAAATCGACCAAGTTATCCTATATGAGAAAAGGGCAACTAAGCGCCACCGTGCGGCTACAATATGAACATGTAGAACCAAAACAGGTGGAAAAACTTCAGTCTTCATTGATGTCACAAGTCAGTGATTTTCCCGGTTATTCAAATGAATCTATATCTATTATTTAAGTCAGCCAATAGGAATGTGATCATTTCTAATAAGATATTCAACAGACGCCTTGCATGATGTTTCAAATGTGCACGAGTCTTACCCTCATGCAGTCTTTTCCTATACACCCGATTTCCATTATTTGGCCCACCTCCTTGAACCTGACTTTTGACCAAATGTCCCCTTCCCTCCTCTTATCTATTTTCCCTTTGCTCTTCCCGTCCATCTCTCTTCTATTTGTGCATGGACCTGCACGACCAGATCTACCCAGCGCTTTCCATCTCCCACGTAGAGGAGGCAAAAAGTCCTGTGAACATCCCTTACTGGTGTAAGAAAGGCTGGAGCCAGTGCCAGGCACGCCCTTTCATAGTGGTGCCCTATCGTTGTCTAGGTAAGAACCAAACTATAGTGCAAATCACCAATAAGCATTACATACTACATTTGTTATGAAGTGAGGTTGACTCTGTGGGAAGCAAATAAAGCAAATGACATAAAGCATATGTGTCAAAGTGGCGGCCCGGGGGCCAAATCTGGCCCGCCGCATCATTTTGTGCGGCCCGAGAAAGTAAATCATGAGTGCCGACTTTCTGTTTTAGGATCAAATTAAAATAAAGATTATAGATGTATATTATGTTTCCTGATTTTCCCCCTTTTAAATCAATAATTGTAATTTTTTAATCCATTTTTTTCTTTGTGTTTAGTTCAAAAATCATTTTGTAAAATCTAAAAATAATTTTTAAAAAAAAAGCTAAAATAAACATTGTTTTAGATCTATAAAAAAATGAAGATTTAGGGCTTTTAATCCAGTTCATTTAATTCATTTATATTAAAAAAAATCTAAATATTATATCTAATATGGTCCGGCCCACGTGAAATCAAGTTGACGTTAAAGCGGCCCGCGAACCAACCCGAGTCTGACACCCTTGACCTTAAGTGTTATTTCTTTTGTGTATAAACTTGACAAACCCCCGTTATCCGAGGTGTGTATGAAATTGGGAATTTGCATACTTACGTAATTATTGTGTGTAACCGTCCTTTGTATGAAGGTCACTTTGTCTAGGTGATTTCTGTCCTTTTACCTATGCGTAATCAGCATTAGACCGGAATACCTGGAAGAAATGGAATGAATTAATCTCACATTCACATACACATCTGTTTATTCCTGTGTTGGTGCAGAGGGAGAGTACGTGAGCGAAGCTCTGCTGGTTCCAGACCGGTGCCGCTTCCTCCACCAGGAGAAGATGGATGCCTGCGAAAGTTATGTGTACTGGCACAACATTGCAAAGGAGGTGAGATGTATACCTGTTTTGTGAATGTTTTTTTATGTTTTATAGTATTAATCAGTGTCGCCCTGACATATACTAATTGAGCAGTAAATTGACATCACGTGCCAATGGGGTGCAGTATTGGGTTTTTTTTAGATCAAGTTTCCAAATGCCCTACCCAAGATGGCCGCTGCTTACTGCTGTAAAAAGAATTCATTGCCCTTCCCAAAATGATTATGGATGTCCACTTATATGGCATCTAATCGATTGCCATTATCGTAATTGCGAGTATGCAGTTATTTAGTAATAAAAGCAGAACAAAAAAATGTGTACTCTGTATTTTCCGGACTATAAGTCGCACGTTTTTCATAGTTTGGCTTTGCCTGTGACTAATACTAAAGTGCAAATTATATATTTTTGACCAAGCATTGTATGAGTACAGAATCGGCATCATTCTACACCACACATTGGGTGTCGGAATCAGGATCGGAAGCTCTGGCACCTGTGCAACACTAATGTGTATGGGTTAAACCAATAAAACCACCATTTATTTTTCTCCTAAAGGCTTGTACTGTAGACAGTCTGGAGCTTCACAGCTACGGGATGCTTTTGCCTTGCGGAGAAAATTTCCGCGGGGTGGAGTATGTTTGCTGCCCTGGGCGAAGCAGCAGCAAGCCAGAATTGGAGGAAAGAGAACTCCTTGCTGGCCACCAGACTTCACATAAAAGCGGGATTTTCAATTCAGAGTAAGGAGCCGCTGACAGATTCAGCTTGACCACTTAAGCATGCCTAGATATTTGATCACCAGCCTTTAATTTCCACAGTGTCAAAGTGACGGCACCCACTCCGAGCCCCACCCCTGACACAGACGTATACGAGACGGACATGGAGGATGACGATGACGACGTGGTGGAAGAGGAGGATGAGGAGGAGGAGAACGAAGAAGATGAAGACGAGGTCGATGAGGAGCCTCTGGAAGAGGAGGACGAAGAAGAGGAGTCCAATGCAGTGAGGAACTCCGAGAAGTACGAATACCCCATCGACTCCGGTACCTACCAGACGTCTGACTATTTGGACTCGTCATATGATGAAAAAAGCTACCAAGCCACAACCTCACCCCCTCCATTGAAAGAAGACAGCGGTAATCTACTCGCATCAATAGCCATGAGCTCCGTCTACCATTTAATTCCGTACATTCGCTGTATCGGAAAGGAAATATGTGTGAATATTTTCCACATGCCGTGTCATTTTCATTTTGCAAAGGCAGCCAATGTGAAATCTTTTGTCCCTATTTGCTTTAACTGCAGTGACAACAACTCGGCCCACAGATGGCATGGACGTTTATTTTGAGAAGCCAGCGGATGACACGGAGCACGCCAACTTCCTGCGTGCCAAAACAGACCTGGAGGAGCGGCGAATGAGGTGCATCAACGAGGTGAATTTCACACAGTGGACAGAAGATTTATTTTTGCTTCTAGAAAATCATCTAGACACACTGGACAATTTAATGACTATATTTTGGGGGACTATAAATCACACTACATTCATCGTTAGACTCTGCCTGCAATTTTTACTAAGGTGGGACCTAGAGTATGAAAAATAGAGCAAATAGTAAATATCTCCTACTGGCATTTTACCCACGGACACACAAAAAGCAAGATTCAAACCCAAAAACTCAGAACTATGAGCTAAATGTGCTGCTTATTCCCACAGTTGAAATTTTCCAGAGTTCAATGGTTTGTGAACCACTAATGTAACACGGTAATTACTATGCCGGTTGAGGTTTGGGGCAATTATCTGCTAACTCACAAGAGAGAGACTATAAATAGCCGTCGCTGCTCACTATTTACAAGAGCTAAAACTGAACTGAACTAAAATGTTTGACTAAAGCGGATTATATCTCGCAGACAAAAACAACATGCACACACTGGCTCTTATAGTTTTGCTCTACCATTTTTTTGAAATTTGATGTTATCACTATACATCCTGCAACATTTGCATTTATAGACGCATTCTACAATTTATCTGTTCTACTTATCAG
Source organism: Stigmatopora argus (assembly GCF_051989625.1). Taxonomy (NCBI): domain Eukaryota; kingdom Metazoa; phylum Chordata; class Actinopteri; order Syngnathiformes; family Syngnathidae; genus Stigmatopora; species Stigmatopora argus. The sequence goes on from NC_135390.1 coordinate 12,639,789, forward strand.
CTGACGGCCTCCTCCACGGTAAAGCTTGTTGTTTTAGAATTCATTATCACATTTATTCCAACTTTGTTTTTTATCTCGTATTTGTTCATATTTTTGGCCCAAGGCATTTTGTGATTGGAGTAGGAGAACCTTTCAAGTCGATCTACCCGTGTGGAGTTTGCATGTTCTCTCCGGGCCTGCGTGGGTTTTCTCCGGGTACTCCGATTTTCTCCCACATTCCAAAGACATGCATGGTAGGCTGATTGGACACTCTAAATTCCTAGGTATGAGTGTTAGCGTGAATGGTTGTTTGTCTCCTCGTGCCCTGCGATTGGCTGGCCACCAATTCAGGATGTCCCCCGCCTCTGGCCCGAAGTCAGCTGGGATAGGCTCCAGCACCCCCCTTAAAGACATACATACAGCTCATTACCCTATAAAATGCCACAAATAAGCCACAGGGTCCAAACCAAGGGAGAAAGTAGCCGCGAATAGTCAGAAAATTAGTGAGTGAGCGGTTCAGAAAATGAGATGGGAAATATGTGTTGGTTTTCAAAGATCATGAAGGAGTGGGCGGCAGCAGATAAGGGATCAAAGTCAAAGAATCTGCCAAAGTCGGAGCAGCAAGCCCTAAATGAGGTGAGCGCATTTTTGGACATATCAGGTTGGAGATTGCTGGAACTTCTTGCTCAGCCTCGGTTTAATCTGGTGATCATCTTTCTGCAGCACTTCCAGTCTGTGCTGCAGACTCTGGAGGAACAAGTGGCGGGCGAGAGGCAGAGGTTGGTGGAAACGCACTTGGCCCGAGTGGAGTCCATCCTCAACAACAACCGCCGATTGGCCCTGGAGAGCTATCTGTCTGCAGTCGAGTCTGATGAGCCACAGGTGACGCATACATACCTAACAGGCACATACGTAAAAGGCACATATGTGGCAAAATGACCGCCTTGACGTTCTTGCAGCCGGAGCGCGTGCTGCAAGCTCTCAAGCGCTATATGGCCGCCGAACAGAAAGACCGCAGACACACACTCAGGCACTACCAGCACATCGCGGCTGTCGATCCACAGAAGGCTGAGCAGATGAAATTCCAGGTGCGGGAAATAAGCAGTTAAAAAAAAAAAATCAAGAAAAATAATCAATTAATCTTCTTGAAGCAGTCCTTTTCTGGATGAAGAGGTGGCTTTTGGTATAAATGCAAATTGATCTACTTTCCCTTTTCCAGGTGTACACACATCTGCATGTTATTGAGGAGAGGATGAACCAGAGTCTGGCACTGCTCTACAAGGATCCTATTCTGGCTGAGGAGCTTCATGATGATATCCGTATGTGACTGCCACTTTTGTATTTTGAAAAAACTCCTCAAGTTGTGGTAAAAAAAAATATTTAAAAAGAGTTTAATATGTGGTCCCTGTAGAAGAGCTTGTGCGGGCAGAGCGGGGAGATATCAGCGAGCTTATGACCACATCTTTTTCTGAGACACGCACGACTGAGGAACTTTTGCCAGCTGATTGTGAAGAGGAGAAGGATGACGAGGAAGAAGAAGAAAGGGAATTCCAGAATAGGCCCTATCCTCCCCGCATTGGTATGTGCAGTATGTGTATGATGACACAGCTGTCACTTTTTTCTTTCTTTGCTAATATTGTCTGTACTTCTTTCCACAGATGTGCAGACCAATAAAAAAGGTGAACAGGAATTCTGTATCTGTCTTATGTGTTTTTTGTCTATGGGAAGAAATCATGGCCCCATTATTCTTGGAACATTGCAAAACTCAGATTTACTTACAGCTTTGTTTATCCCCATTTGATGTTTGTTTTGTATCTGCAGCAGATGAATATGACTACGCTACATCTGAGAAGACTCCTACTTATGAATATGAGGAAAAGGTAAAGTTTTTTTTTGTTAAAATTCAGCTCATCTCTAAACACATTTTGTATTTTGCTTTTCTTTCCACCAAATTAAAAAAATTGTGCTTAATTAAGCCGTCTATATAAAAAGTTCCTGATAGTTTGTGTCTAAACTCAAATATTTAATCTATTTGCTACTGTATAAGAAAGTTTTATAGCTATGACAATTAGGCTTTTGTCGAGTCAATGATGATGACAAAGCCTATGTCCGATTATTATTTAAACTCTAAAAGGAAATAAATAATTCAACATTATTGTGGAATGTGGTTGTAAAAATAATCATTTTTGTATATTGTTATTTCTTTGTTGTTATTCAATCAATTTACCAATTATTTAGGGAAATATATTAATTTTCAGAAAAGAATGAACATGATACTTTTGATATTGTAACTTGGTAGAATTTGTAATATTGAGGCAGAATTATACAGTATACTACTGTTCACGCAAACATTTTGAAAAATAGGCAAACTTATACTAGATGAATTAAGCAGGCACTCCAAAAACTGAACTCTGTGTATACTGCACAAGAAACTTAAAAGTCAAGTTTTTAACATGTTCACTTTAGCATTTTTTTAACCCACCCATGATGTTCTGACTTATTCTGTTCCCTTTTAGATTAACACCTCTGTGGAGCTCAAACAAGTTGTCTACAAGCATGATGAGATTGAGAGAGATGAACTGGTAAGAAAGACATAGCGCTGTGATCAATGTTCAAGCAAATATGTATGGCTATCGTCTCTTTCCACCCTCATTTCCACAGCAACCTGATGCCTTGGATACATTTAACCGCGGTGCCATGGTGGGCTTGCTTGTGGTAGCTGTGGCCATCGCCATGGTGATGGTGATCAGTCTGTTGCTCGTGCGCAGGAAGCCTTACGGCACCATCAGCCACGGTATCGTCGAGGTAGGATGACAGGGCAAGAGGAGGATAGCACAACCTTTGCATGACATTTAGTTTCCGCATGAGGTCAAAGTTCTCCGTTTCCAATTTGACAAGAATCTTAATCAAACTTTCATGGCCGTGGTGCAATTGTTAGCTTGCGTTGTCCTGGTAACAAAAGGTCCGTTGTTCGGTTCTGGGCTACGACTACTTGTTGTCAATTTGCCCTTGAGCAATGCACTGAACACTAATTTCCAGAACCTCACATGGCAGCAGCAGCACCATTGGTGTGTGAACAGCTGTTTTATATATATAAAATTATTTTGATATATGTAATATTTAGCACATTGTCATGGTTTAAAATTGTCTTACAATAATTTGTAGGGATGTCTCAAAGGCGTATTTCTGAGTCAACTGATTTTGAGGATCTGCTGAGTCAATTATACTTCAGAAATATATTAAGAATGAAAAAAACATTTCCAAACATTTCTTCAACTTTTCTTAATACTTAAAAATACATAAATTTGTGATAAAGTTGGAAAGTTTAATTGCTCGATGGTGGACATCCCAACTAAATCGATTAAAGCAGGAGTCTCAAAACGGTCCTCAAGGGTCACTCAGGGTCCTGGTTTTTGTTCCATCCAATCTGGGTGTTGGTTTTTGTTCCAACCGATCCTGCAGACACTAACCAATGAGGTTTCTACTAAAAATAGCAGCACCTGACGGCAAACAATTGATTACACTTGTGAGACGCCAAATTGGTTGTAATGAAATCCTGCAGCCAGTGCAGTTCTTTGTGGAATAATTTGGAGGCCAATGAATTTGAGACTCCACACACGGTGACCATCTTCTGTTTCTATCTCTAGTAAAGTAACTTGACTAGTTTGCAGTTATTGAGCTCATGTTTGTCCCAAACAGGTGGACCCTATGCTGACCCCGGAGGAACGACAACTCACCAAAATGCAAAACCACGGTTACGAAAACCCTACTTACAAATTCTTTGAGCAGATGAACTGAGTTTGTAGCAAATCAACTGTTGGTTTTGCCCCATCGTCACGTCACGGTGATGCACCAACCACACCGCCTGTAATGGATTGACAACACCGAGATCGCATCAATTTCTTGGATAAACTTAAGTCAAAACGTAATGTAAATGACCAACAGCATCAACCATCATTACCAAAATGTGAATAGTGAAATAGCACGCCTCACCTCTAGTAATCAATCTTCTTTGGATCATATCAGGGGTCACAAACTCCAGTCTTTAAGGGCACCTATCCAGTCTGTTTTCCATGTAGCCCTCCTTAAAAACTCACCTGAATCAAATGATCAACTCCTCAGCAATCTCTCCAGAAGCCTAATAGCAATCTTTGATTCAGGTGTGTTGGAGAAGGGAGATATGGAAAACAGACTGGATAGTAGCCCTCGAGTGTGTGACCCATGGATTAGATCCTGCCGCGTACTCTAGAGAATATTCCCACTGAAACAACCCCAGAGTGACATAACTTGACGTACCAACGAACCATAAACAGAATGGCGCGAAATGCTTTTTAAAATTTATTTTTGCCATAGTCATCAACATATCGTTTCACCTATTGTAGATATAGTGTAAGTAGTATGTAGATGAGTGTGATAGGCAACCTGGTCATCGTCATTTAGCACCAAATTAAGAAAAAAATGATTTTCGTCAGAGATTTTCGAGATCGTATAAATATCATTCAAATTTACTTTTGAGTAATAGCTCTCAAATGTTTTGATTTAATTGGCAAATATACAGGGAAATGTTCCATTGAGTTATTTTAAGTTTATTTGTACTGCCACCTAAGTGTAAAATAGAATATAGATTTAATGAGAGCATGACAACTCTGTGTATGAAGCTGCTGTAACTATTTGTGTCGTTGCCGTCACTGCTTCTTAAAAAGTCGCCGTTTTAAAATGGACAATGTAAATAACATCGGTTGTACACTTAGGCCCCAAATGATTTATACCTCATACGGCTTGTGAGCCATTTGTAAAACGTCTTCTGCGTGGAAATGTCACAACATAGCAGAAACAGACTATGAACAGTCAGATTATTATTTGATTTATTTTTTGGGTAATTTTTTTTAACTCAACATTTGATTCATCCTTTTGCGCGATTCAAAAAATCATCTCCAAATATCAAAAAGCACAATAGGTGGATTTGGAATCAGTAGGGACAAAATTAATTATCCAACTTTTATCAGTCCTCCACCTCCTTGTGTCATTTTTTCCAACCAAACGATATCGGTTCACTTTGTCAAAAGTATGATTCATTCAGGGCGTAAGTGTACCCTCGTAAGCGTCGAGTAGACGTGTCTGACTCATTGGTGTGAGGGAACGATACATCAACGTAGTGCGTTGTGCTGTAAACGAGAAGGAGAAGCATTTTCCTTACATGGCTGATTGAAAACGGACTGTTGTAAAAAACCAGCACAAGACGACACAGTAACTTCTTTCTGAATGTATTTAAGATAGTTGTCGAGATTCCATTCTCTTCGTTACTGACTTTATTTCGCCTGCTGCCATTCCCAGAGTAGTGACGTCAAGCCACGCGTCAGGCATTGACACTCATCATCACTTAGGCAGTGACATTCGTCATCACTTTGTAGCATCCTGCTCGTTATTCGTCTGGTGGGAATCGAGGCCGAGGTGTAAAATACGGAGGGCAGTATATCGTGTCAGTGTGTTTATTCAATCCTAAAAACACAGCACACGTAGTTAACCTAGAAGTAGTGATAGTATGTCATTGAGCTACTCGTCTTGACATCTTAAATGCGGATTATTAGCGCTCTATCATAGCTTTGATCCAGTCTTTTTCCTCCTGTCAGCCGTGTGCGTGTCAGTTTATGAAGTCACTGAAGAGGGTCACGTTGCGGGATGTGCAGATAATGCAAAAAAAAATAAAAAATGACAAAAATAAATACAAAAAAAACACACACAATGGCGTTGTGATGGTGTGTTTCACGAGGCTGGTTGTGTTACGATGGGTCAAAGCCTTTGTATAATTTGTACAGCTATGTTAGTGAATGTCCACACTTTAATGATACTACTGAAATCATAGATGAGAATAAGCTTGCCTGTTTTTATTTCAAATTGACAAAACCACCACCGAGGGTTCCCTACCAGCATTTAGCAGACGTAGTGAGGTATGTAATACCGTATTTACCCGAATCACATTTATACATGTATCCTCTGTTCGGTTCTCTCCCTGTGAAATATTAAAATTGTCTGAGATTTTAATTGCTGCGTTATTGCCTTTTACAATGCTGTGTTTTAGATGTAATTATATTGTATTTTTTATTTATACTGGAGATAATAATCAGTTGGTTCAAGGGTCATGCTTTTGACGTGTCATTTTAGGAGCTTGTATATTAAAGCAATGATGTATTTCAGATAAACGTGAGTCGGGTGTTTGCAGCCTAATTGACAGCAACAGTGCGGCACTAAGCACAAGCCATCAAATTGCCGTGTCTGCCTGGGAATGGCTATTTTAAGACATTTCCTCAATCAATAAAGGACATATTTGTTCCTTCAGACTATTATTTTACTAGGAATGTGGTGGGTTCTGTCATAGCGAACATCTCCGATATACATCTTAATTTGGGGCTTCTTCAAACGGCAAACCACAGTGCTGAATCGAAAGTGCTTCTGCTGATGGCGCACGCTATTTTGCCTCACTTGTTCCAAATCGTCATTTAATTCATGAAACACCGAATTTTGATTATTATGCCTATCCTTGGCTTGCGCACTCACCAGTTCTATACTATCACAAAGGTTTAAAAAAAAATTGAAATCATTTTTCTCTCCCCCTATGATCCTTTAACCAAAGCCATGCAGAAAGAAGATACAGTATTTTAATTTGAGAAGAAAACATGTTTTCTCTGTTGTGTAATTGTACCTGCAAGCAATCAAACCAAGCTAATTGATAGTGTAATAAAATGAATGACCCATAAAATGTTGCCTCCTTTTGTGTTTCTTTATCTTGACAGAACACCATCAGGAATCGTGACGCAGGTCATTTAGATTGAAAAGCCAGAGTGTGGCGTCTATGAGGATTTTTTTCTTCTCAACAACAACTGCAAACAGAAACCTCAACAAATATTTTTATGAAAGGTTTCCAGAATAAATGTAATGTCTAAGTAATTAGTCCAACCCATAGAAAGTGGGAAATAACATTTACATATAACCCCAATTGTCATTAATTTAGATTCTTAGCTTCTTTTTACATCACGACAAATGACCCCACGTCAGCAAACGTCACATTTAGAGCACTGCAAACGTAACAACCTTTTCACTAGAACTAGTGAGTGGGTGGCCTAACACATTTTCTCCAGAAATGACAAAGAAGCATCATCAGCCACATTACCATCATTCACACCACAACTCTGACAGTGAGTTGCATTTATGTGTAAAAAGGTCGGCAGGCTATACAGACAGTTTAGTTTATCAGCATAGTATCGGACAGATATCTTGTGGTTCTACAAAATTCCACGGCTATAGCCACCGTAGTAAAATGAGTCATATTTACCACGATGCGTTACGCAGCAGACTGCCTTGATGTGTTGTTTCATTCACCACGAATAATCTTTATTCATTCGTGATTTGACTTGTATTATGCAGTAGAAATATGATATTGGTTGAGTGACTGTAAAAAGCTTTTCATAAGAATTAAGACAGGCAAATGGACAATCGACCTAAAAAGTTGCATTTTAGTCACCATTATTCCTACTCATATACATGTATCATTAACACTTATCCAAAGAATCTGTGTGTATATGTGTTTGGTATGCTCAGCCCAGTTTTCAACCATTTAAAACAAAACAGACTCCAGTAGCAAAATAAGATAGAGACATCTTTGCTTAGGGCTGCTTTGCTTTCTCAGGGCCTGGACGCACCGACTGCAACAACAACAAAGGATTCTTGAGTTTATCAAGACATTTTGCTGAAGAATCTATTTTCCAATCCAAGTTCATGAAAAAAAGTGATTAAATTATTGAAATTAATAGTAAGACATTAATTTCCACATGGGTGCACATAATTTGGGCTGAGGTGAACGTCCATCAGATGATTTTCTAGCAAAGGTCACTGTTTGGAAAATCTTGTGTATTTGCATAAAACATTAAACACATTCTAATAAATTCCAATATTAAAAAAATATAAATATTGCGACAGTAGTTTGTCATGGTATGTAATTCTGAACATTTACAACAGTCACAATAAGGTAATTATTGGCCCTCGGCATTTTTTTATTCAGTTATTGAGTGAAAGCGTGGTAGCAATTAAATGCATGAATGAGGCAAGCTGAAGAGGAGGGACTACAAATACAAGAGAGGAAACTACTCTCACAAAATGTACATCCCCAATGACAGGTCTCCTCACTGTTAGGTTGTAAGGAAGGCCAATTATTTACCTGGGAGAATATTCACAACAGAGCAAGTACAGTAAGTGACTCAAACTACTGATATTTATTTATTTCATTGGTCGTCAGCTTTTGATTAAATATTCAACACGTTTTTATATATGTGTTGCATGTGGATTCATACGACAATGAACTGCAATCCGTAATAATAAATATATTGGGTAGGGCGGGGGTAATTTTACAACTGTCACTTGTAATTGTTCTGTTATTAGACACTAGAGCATTACTGCATGAGAAAAACAAGCTAGTCTTTTATTATAGTAATGTTGGAATAATGATTCAAACCTTTTAAATCATTATTAGTAATATTTAATTAAAAAAGGAAAAACATCTTTCAACAAACTCTGCGGCGAACTTGCAAGGAGATACAATGTGGCGTCGTCTTAGCCCCCAGTGCATTCTGAATTGCAGTAACTGAATCATTGTATTTAATCGCGACACTCGAAAAACATGGTTATGTAATCAGTACAATAACACCCTCGCTGGTTAGAAAAACAACAGTGTGAGGAATGCTTTCAAGGTAAACAAAGCAAAGCCGTATTTTCAAACAATAATGCGATTATCGCCATCTTCTGCTGGAGTCCCGTCAAAACAGTCCCGTTGTGTTCTGCCGAAAAGCGTGTGTGAAAACAATGTGTCCTCGAGCTGTGGGGCCTTGAGGAGACGATGTGGAGGAAAAGTGTCCATGGTTCCATGAATTGGTTTATAGCCTTATTACTTATTGAAAAATGCTTACAACACATATAGAATATTCATAATAATTCTAACATTCCCTCCTTTTACTATATGTTTGTTATTCATTTTATGACAAATTCAAAATAAGAGGGATATCACCGTTGGCTGTTTTAATTTTACCCGCTTAGGCTCTACTCGTTCGGCAGAAAATAAGATCATTTTCGTCCAATCCATCCTCGTAATTACCATGCTCTTGGAATTCACTGTTAGTGTCAGCACTTCAGTAGGAGATATAATTCATGCAATTTGGAATTTGTAGGGGCAATCGCAGTGGTTATAAGTCGGCTCATCAAAGATCTTAAGCAGGGAATAATACAACACCCACATAATGTCAAAATCGTAGCAAAAAGGGCTACCACAAATTAGGCCAAATCATTATTAGTGAGGCCACAAATCTGTCAGCGGACATTATTCTACTCCAGGATGCTTTTTCATCTTGCGGTTTAGGGTCTGCAGGCCATCGTTGGCCCTGGTGTGGGACCCAGTGGGGGGCGTGTTGTTGAGTGCAACATTTTCAAACGTTGCATACGCCCCCTGCTCCTTCAAGAAGCATTTCAACCGCTGCACGATCCTGGAACGCCGTCAGACTAGTGGCTGCCAGTTGTTCCTTTATCGCCACAAATCCCTGTTCAGTATAATTTCCAAGTTCTTGGACATTGTGATGCAGGTAATTTATCCAATCAACATTTTTGTTTGGAGTAATTAAAAGAAAAATATACTCCTAACCTGCTGCGATCTGATTAGCCAACTTATACTCATCCTCGTGGATGCCAATCGCATCAATGTATCACCCTCTCCATGCGACGCCGTCGCGAGGGGCCCGCCATCATACCGGATTTCTGTGCAGCCAATTGTATCTCCTCTACTGTAGATGGAAAAACAGACACTGGTAATAGCAGTGAGACCAAGGCACAAAGTCCTGCTGTCATTTTGGCAGGAGTCGTATAATTTGTTTTGACCCCACCACCACCATAGGTCAGAACGTGGAATCAGGGGTGTAGTCTGTTTTAGGACGTGGGCACACCACGTCACATTTATCGCTCCCAGTGCCGGTCCGTGCCCTGTGAGGACTAAGCAGGTAAAATGATTAAACGCGACATGTGTTGAAAAGTTAGGCTTGTCCTTTGCTGCCGTTGTAACTGGGTAGACATTATTCCATTTCATACATTTTGGGCTTACATCTTTTGTCAATATCAATTCTTTGAAAAACGATACAGTATGTACAGATATTACAGTCTGGCAAAATTCGATTCAATCCAAGATCAATATATGAGTACAGTTCAATGAGCCTTTATGCCACAATAATTGGTATAAATTATTGTAATAAATATTGGTATAATTCTAATTATAAATTATTTCCTCTTTTGTGTAACACTTCTAAACAGAACTTGTAGTATGAGACCTTTATATAACACTAAAAATTTTGCATTATCTCCTTTACACAATCAGGGGTAATTTGCGCGGGTACCACTCTTAAGAGAGGTCGGCCCCCCCATACATGTTATACAGGTTTGATACAGGTTTGATTTATAATAGCTGCATTTTCCATCAACAATAACCAATTATTTCTTACCGCCTCCCGTTTGGGAACTCCCCGTTGCAGAAATGAATTCTCTGGTCATCTCAGATTTTAATTTTACTATGGCGGATCCGGGTGTTTCCATCTCCGACGACCTTCTTACCCATGGACTTAGGAAAAACGTCAGACAAAGATCCACAAGTTAATTTGTCAGTCTGAATTATGATTTGTAATGCCCCCACCGTATGGGTTAATTTTATCGAAGGCCTGATGGTTTTTCGCACACGTGTGTCATCCAAGCATGCCAATCTAGACCAGTTTCTGCAACAAGGTTTCCCCAATCTGTTTTAGGACTGTTATGTACCACACATATTCCATGTGTATCCTTTGAAATGGATACGTAGCTTTTGTAGCTTGACATAAGGGGGAATCGCCCGTGTTTTTGCCATATATCTGCATATAGATTGAATATATAACCTCCCCCTTTTTTGAGGCATGAAATTTACCATGACTCAAAATGGCAGCCCTCCCAGATAAGTCTTTTGTTTTTGTTTAGTCCCCCAGGTTCCCAAAATTTCCCATTACAGAAATTAAAAATTTCATTTGGCGAAATTCTTTTCTTTTTGTTTCTGTCCTACTCTGCCACCGCCGTCCTTGAAAGGCTTATCAGCGATTTCAGAAATATTCCACCTTGATATTAGAATATTGATATATCTTGGTGGCTAGCCAATTGAAACACAAAAGACAGACACTCATCCACGCTGGCACTCATAATCAAGAAATTTAGAGTGCTCCCCCAATCATCAAGATTGATGCCTGAAGAAACTAGATAATTAATGTATTAGATTCACATGCCACATATCTAAAAATAGAAATTTGTTCAATTGCCACCGCCCCTTACCCCATTCTATTCGCCAATAAGGCAATAACGGAAAAGTTGTGACACATTGAAACACACACACACCCCCTTTTTGTATTTTAACCGTTTGTAAAAACTTTATCTCACCCCCTTTCAATGTTATCGAATTTTGCCCATTCTAATCAACCCATCTACTTAAAGCATTTCCCCAAGGTTGATATTTTATAATTTGGAGATGTTATTTTTAAAACATAGACATTATTTCATCACTTGTTTCACACCATGGAAGGCCCTACCTGAATTTAGATTTTTTTGTTTGTTTGTAGATATTCCCCTTTATCTAAGCTTGTTATTGCCCATCGTTATCACCGTAACATTCAGTTGTATTAACCCCATAATTGCAATGCAGTAAGTTTTGGCTAAATTCTTAATTTGTATGCCCCTAAAGCAATAGACAGTAATAACGTCCCAATAGTCATCAATATGACCTACCAAAGCATACGCCCCCTTCAGGTCAAACAAGGAAAGTCTTTTGTGCACCTAAAGACGCTCCATGTTTCTTCTAGGGAAACTATGCCTATCCTTAACCAATTATCTTATCTACCCCAGCCAGGTTCAATTTACCTAACAATTTGGACGAATGCCATGAAATTTCTCATTTCCGCATTGTTAATTTCATGTCTGATTTCTTTAACAACCAAATAACCCTTAATACCTAAGACATAAATTGCAAATCACCCCATACTATGTTTACTTAAGATAAGAGCCATTTCTTATAGCTCCCTGTTACCACAAGAAAAATCTACAATAATTAAATTAGTGAAATCCACCTTTTACTAGGCATTTCCTAATTACAATTTTCAATGCTTAATAAAGGACCCACAAATTGTAACCAATATGCCATAATATTGTAAAAAAATCCATTCATTTTTCTTTAACCAGCCAACCATTCAAAAACAGTAATAATATCGTTTTATCCTCCAAAACTAGCTCTCTTCAATTAAGAGCCCTTTGAACTTCACAAAAAAGAAAATAAAATAATAATAATAGTATTATTCCCAATTCCAAAGCTTTCCCCAAATCAATCTTTGCCAAACAGATTTTCTATCACCTCGAAAGACATTTCTGATTAAACCCCAAAAATAAATGCGAAGATAATCGCGGAACACTGCATCCCTTGCAGACCATGTTTTGTTCTTATTCTGAAATGTTTAAACGGAAGCGCGCCCTTACCCGCTGACTGTGACCTTCACGCTCGCTGCAGAAGCAGCAGCCTTATCTTTTGTTTACAAATTCCAAAGTGCTCTCTTTTTATTTGTGTCCACTGCTTCCCCTCCTGTGCCTCCTGTGAGCAATTATTTTTTAGAGAAGACTAAATTAATAAACTAAATTAATTACTCTCCCGATATCCAACTATATCATCATATCATCGTAGTTTGCCAAGCCCCATACTCACAATATGCTGCAAGCACAACTATATCATAGCAAAACCCATTTCTGCCCTCAAGTTTGCTTCAGCACCCCCAAGGCCAATTATTGTAATATTCAGCCGCATCAAAACAGAGCGCTCCCCCCGCAATCAAAGCATTTATTCGGCAAGTTTAGAGTCTGACCAAAACGCAGTTTTGGCAACCCCGCTAAACATTTAATTTGCTGTTTTGTATTTCTGTTAACCAAAATATTCCCGCTAGCAGACGGGGACGACACCAGGATAAGCCACAATAAGCCATTTCATTCTTTGAAATAACCATTTTAATTGCCATTTTACAACTTTCAGGTTTAATTGTATCAAGTGCCAATATCTCCGCTAAATTTAGTTCCACTTCCCTCTGCTCAAATCCATTTCTCGTTTTGAGCAGGCCCCCCGACTAGTCATGCCGATTTGCCTTCACTTTTAGAGGCCCTGTTATTTGGGCAATCGCGGGATATATGACCTATTTTCCCACAGATCCAACAGATTTTCTCTCTGTTACCTCGATTTCTGTTGAACTTCCCTGCGTATTTTTTTTCATTATCCCTGTTAAAAGGTTTACGTTCACACCCCTTATTTTGGTCAAAAATCCCGTCCTCGTTAGAGGGTGCCCCCCCCTTTCTTTTCCCTTTCTTTTTTAAAACCTCTTCAGCCTGGACCGCCTGATTTACGTATTGTTCAAGCGTGCCCGTAGGCCTGTCTATCATCCAAATTTGCTGCGTTTCCACCCCATTCAGGTGATAAAATCTAATGTCCTCTTTTCTGTGGAATAACACAGCCTCTGTGTTTCCAGTCCCACCGTTATCAACCGATTTAACGCATCCATCACTCCGTTCCCTTGCCATCATAAACCAATAATAGGTATCATTATATCCCTCCTGCTCCATTTTGCTAAGGTTTCCCCCATGCTTAGCACGTATTTTATCCTGCAGTATCAATATCTTATGCATATTAAGCTGGCCAGCAAATCCATATTTATTTATCCATAAGTTTAGGTGTTTAACCCTTGTAGCGCTTTGATTTTCAACAAATTTCCAATCTTTACACGGCAGACGCATCTTTGGATCGTCAATAGCCGCTTTACTGTCTCCACTACCCATTTTTGGAGCGGATTTGTGTGCCCCCGTAGTACCTTTTTTTTTGTACACGGCAGACGTTTATAGACCACACCGTGTCTACCTGCTAGTGACTAGTATCCACAGGGTTTTTTAAAATCGCTATCCCCAGGATGCGAGCCTTACTTCTCAAAATAAGGCCTTCGCGTGTGATGCCCTTCACGCACTCGGAACCCGTCAACAATATGCAGCCATCACACGCGGACTCGGCAGAAATGTCGAAAGATGCTTACCAAGAGGATAGTCGTCAACCGATTAGAAAACAGGCGCTGCTGAGAAATAGTCCAGCCTGGAAAAGGGATTCTCGCCGTGCACGGTCACTCCAGATATTAAACCGCAGCGTCTGGATTCCCTATCGGTTTGTTGACCCCGGCTACTCGAAGGACCAAATGTTGGAATAATGATTCAAACCTTTTAAATCATTATTAGTAATATTTAATTAAAAAAGGAAAAACATCTTTCAACAAACTCTGCGGCGAACTTGCAAGGAGATACAATGTGGCGTCGTCTTAGCCCCCAGTGCATTCTGAATTGCAGTAACTGAATCATTGTATTTAATCGCGACACTCGAAAAACATGGTTATGTAATCAGTACAATAACACCCTCGCTGGTTAGAAAAACAACAGTGTGAGGAATGCTTTCAAGGTAAACAAAGCAAAGCCGTATTTTCAAACAATAATGCGATTATCGCCATCTTCTGCTGGAGTCCCGTCAAAACAGTCCCGTTGTGTTCTGCCGAAAAGCGTGTGTGAAAACAATGTGTCCTCGAGCTGTGGGGCCTTGAGGAGACGATGTGGAGGAAAAGTGTCCATGGTTCCATGAATTGGTTTATAGCCTTATTACTTATTGAAAAATGCTTACAACACATATAGAATATTCATAATAATTCTAACAAGTGTCATCTACAGAATATCTACTGTAGATGTGGTTTTAAGTTATTTCCTGAACAAATTTTGACACAACCTATATTTCTGGTAGAAGGGAAGAAAAACTGAATTGGTCCTCATGCTTGAATTGATTTGGCAATGGCCTCACTGAAAACACTACGCATAATACTACAATTATTGCTTTTCACATCCATGCATATAGTCGCTGGATGTAAACCTACAAAAAATACTTTGAAACGATGGTAATAATAAATAATAGACATAGTGCCCCAAACGCAAGTAATATTTGGAATTCAGCAGTAATGCCGTCTGTAGTAGTAAAAGTTTCTTTTATTAAAGGAAACACTCTAGCTAAACAATTGGCTAATGAAAGCAAAATCAGTGAAATTTAATATTTTGCAGTGGTATATTTTTTGTTCACCTGTACACATTTGTTTTTTTTTTAACAAAATATTGACCATTGCTATACATTTTCTTATTTTAAGTAAATTAATATGCACAGAACACAATATACTTGAATGGACCATATCAGAATACTGTGATTTAAAAAAATGTATTTGTAAATCGTGCATAAAATTGCATTTATGGCATGCTAATACATTTATTGCTAGCGATTTATTTACCAGTTTTTAGGAAAATAGAATTTGTAATATCGTTACAAAAAGTGCTAAACTTTGCGTAAATCCTCTCATATTTCAAAAGCTGTTTGGCCTTGGTATCCATTAAGAAGCACTGAGGACTGAGCTTTTAGTGTGGATATTATACATTTCTATTTATGACAGGCATTTTGTGTCACTTCAATGCATTTTAACCTGTTAATATCTTCTTGTGAATTTACAATAGCGATGATCCGACTCGAAAACACGCAATATTCCAACTTCCTGCATCAAGCCAACACTTTGCGCCACTCAGGTTCAATGTGCGATGCATTCATCTCAGTGAAGAACCAGACTTTTCCAGCTCATCGGTTGGTGCTGGCCTGCGCTAGCAGAAAACTTGCCGAGACACTGGCCCACTCACACACAAATCAAGATCTCAGTCGTACACTAGAAGATCTCTCACCCAAGACCTTTGAGCAGGTCCTAGACTTCGCCTACACGCAGAGCCTGGAGGTGTCCAAGGACGACCTACAACAGCTACTAAAGGCTTCTCAGTTATTGGAAATGAGACCACTAGAGCAGCAGTGTCAGCATTACTTGGACGCACTCCCCCACATCATAGTGGCGACACCTCAAAAGCACAAAGGAAATAGTGAGAGCGAAGAAAAAGCAGCTCTCCAACAAAAGCGATATGAAGAGGAACTCCAAGGAATTCCTTGGATTAAAAACAATATAAAAGAAACAACAACCGAAGAAGAACCGAGAAAAAAGTCCAAGTTGTCAACTTTGAATAGAGGCTGCGTCATCACCAGTTCAGTTTCCAACTTCTACTCCTCTCCTTGGACCATACCGAGCCAAATGTGGCTATCCATGGGCGGTCTGAGACACAAAACCCACAATTATTCAACTTTAATGGGAGCTCATGTCCCTCAGCTTCCTGCGGAATATGCCATCGCCTTGGCGCCGCCTCCCATCTTGCCTGTCCAAGGTCCCCATTTCCAGTCCTCCACTCACTGCTCAGTAGTAGCGGACTTGTATCCAAATCATAAACAACAGCTTTACACTCCCACAAACAGGAACGTCAAGACGGGCTTGCAGGTAACCACGATATTGACAAGTCAGAAGACAGGCAAAATTGGTGAGATCAGGTAAATCAACAATACGGATGCTATTATTCCTCTGATAAAGTCTCTACTTTTCTGTCTATAAGTCAGACTGCACCAGCTAAAGATTAAAAACCATTTATAAGTTGCACTAGTGTATTTGGGAAGGGAATTTTATTTAATCAAAAACTAAGAGCCACTGTAAATATGCATAGTAATTATTTATTTAGATAACTATAGCCAGCTATAAACACCATAACATAATTTTTTGCACTATATTCTCAATCACACTCCTGATCACTACTGTAAGAACTCATTTCTATAAAGTCAAAAGTTATTCATTATCAATGCAGATGATGCATGGAGTTGCTTATGCCCATTATTTTCATTGCATTTTTGCCTGAATAGTTAATTGTCCATTTATTTTTGCTTCATGATGTGCTGTCATTACATAATTTCCCCTAATTTGGTTGATTTTTTTCACTCCAAACCATTAAATTTATCCGACTCAAATATGCGCTGAGTGAGGTTTCAATTAAAAGGACAATAGAACATAAGAAAATCAAATCTACAATTGGTAATTGCGAGGTTTGTTTAAAATGGTTTATTTGGGTCCAAACAGGCTAAATACAGATTATAAAATAATTTTTTTGTGCTCTACTTATTTTGCCCGAGTATAAAACCTAAAAGTGCATTTAGGGGAATCCCCTGCATTTCTCCCCTCTAAAGAAATGAGATTTTCCACCCAGTGAAACCTTGTATCTTCAGTCTGTGAAACTATTTTTCCCCTCTAAATGTGTTTTGTTGAATGATACCATTTCTCACATTTCTATGCAAAATCACACAAAGCCCACTTTAAAGATACAACTTTTGTATTTTGCATTTGTCCAGAGGTTGAGAGGGAGACCCTACACTTAGGTACACGTGTATAACCTGATGAATTATTGAAGTGGTTTACATCTGCTACTAGTACTACTGAGAGCAAGATATTAACTGGTACAAGGTAAAAAAATAAAAAAATAAAATCACTGAAGATTGAACCATTGGTCTCAGAACTGTGAGGCAGATAAGCTAACCACTCTTTTACAGTGCCACTATTAACCATATTACATTTTTGAAAATATAAGTTATTTGTTATTATAGATTCACTGTCAAAGGGTATATTTAAAATTATACTGTAACAGATTTGCCGGTTCATTGAAGCAGTTGGGGTTTCATATTTTGCGGACTATAAGGCGCACTTCAAATCCTTTATTTTTCCCTAAAATTAACAATGTCCCTTATAATACAGTGCACTATATGCATGAATTCTGGGAGTGCTTAATGAACTTGAACCCATTTTGTTCAAGAACAACAGTTGAGGTGCTCAAGACACACATTCAATCCTATAATTAAAAGAATCATAAAAACAGATATGAATTAATAAACAAAAATTACAATGCTAAAAGTTAAAGAACAAATGCAGTCCATTGTCGCACTAATGCACTTTTTAAACAGGAGCACATTATATATATAAAAAAAATAATTTGTTCATTGGTGTTGTAATTTAGAGTCTGAAAAATACGGTATAAAAATATTATTATTGTCTCCACAGTTGCTCTGAAGTGCATAAAAATGACAGGCTTCGCCACAATCCAATCTCGTCACTTTCAGGTAAGCATTTTCCATTAACACATGAAACAAGACACAACAGCATGCTTTTGAGGTGTTACTGTAGACGATCACTGTCACAATGTGCAAAAAAATGTTAAGCAACACTTAACAAACTCGTCATGACCTCCAAAACTGCAAGGTGGAAAGTATTGAAGAGATTGTGGTTAGTGCATAGCGCTCGCTGCATGCGGTTTACACCATACAGCTAAACTACAGTACAATATGTCCTGCACGCAAGTGTCGTTTGTACATGAAAAGAACATCACGCAATTATGCAGTCAACATGTATTATTCTAACTGATAATTAATATTGCTGTGCTGTATGAAACCTGACCACCTTCATCTTTTGTCACATTATTCAAGCATTTGAAGAGAATGTTTTTATCTTATATCTCTGCTAGAACATAATGTTCTTACCTCACAGGAGATAACTTCAAAAGTAAAAGTGCAATTATAGTTAAAAATTGGATTAATAATTCAACCTTGTGGGTAAAGTGAGTTTGGTCAATTGACTCATACACTTATCAGATTCAGAATAAACCATCAGATTTCAGCAAAATACATTTTCAGGAGGGAAACATTAAAATGGCCATTTTACATTACTATCTTTTTGTTAGCCACCTAAAAACAAATTGGCTCATATGTTTATTTTAAAAGTCCAACATGAGAACATTGAATTTTTCTTCTATATTTTGTTCTAATAGTGGCTGTCTGTTATGTTCATAAGCTAAGTATACACACTAAGACAAAAGGCAAAGTCAACATATTGAAGACTCACATCACCACACATCTGATTCGATTTTGGCATTTTATTGTCTTTCATGGTGGACGATAAATGGGATTTTATGTTAAAAAAAAAAATCATTTTTAGAATTTAACCATGATGTATTTTTTTCTTTCCATATGATGTTGGACAGGTGACACGTGTGCACAATGTCAGACTTTTGTGACTGACTGCAAATCCTATCTTAATGAGCAAGACTTGAGAGAACGAAAACCCCATAAATGCCAACACTGTTACAAGAGGTTTAGTCTTAAACATCAACTTAACACACATCACCGAATTCACACAGGTAAAAATACATTCATCTAATACTACTCATTAATGTTTAAAAAAAGGCAGAGAACTCAAAGCTTATTTAGTGACATTATGCTTAATATTTACAAGGTAACCAAAAATGTTGTCCATTTTTTGATTGGCCATTGCCTTTATAAACTGAATGAGTGGTACCTTATAATTAAATTAAATAATCTGAAAGTATGTACAGGGAGAAATGTTAGAATATTATTATTAGCATATGATGGGATAAATGATAAAGGTATTCGATGATGGGGGTGGGGGGTTATGCATGCTGAAAATCACTGGTAAGAGAGAAAAATATATTTTTGGGGGGTGGTTCAAAGTCTTCAAAAGTGAAGAATTTTTAAGTGGGTTGGATTTTAATGTTGTGAACATTTGAGTTTGTTAAGCAAAAATCTTAATTTTGATTTTGCTAATGTTAGATACAATAATACATTTCAATGGGATAAATGTAAGTATTTTGATATGAATGATGTCATTCTGTTGATACTCACTGGAAATTAAAGGGGATTTTGTTTGTAAAATAGATATATATTTTTGTTCAGGTTAGATGGAGCATGTCTAGAATGAATATTGTCTAAAAGCCACTAACATACCTGTCAACCTCTGCCGATAACTGCCCTTATAAATGATTATGATTCACCTTACAAACCCCCCAAAAACCTTACAAACACCGTACGAGTCGTACGGTGTTTGTAAGGTTTTTGGGGGGTTTGTAAGGGGAATCATAATCATTTATAAGGGCAGTTATCGGCAGAGGTTGACAGGTATGCACTAATATTACAGTCATCTTGACCACCTGCTCATGTCCTTAACCGTGGAAATAAATTCAAATTGCAGCACTTCTGTCATAACAACTGAATAATTACATGTAAAAGTAAGCCAATCTCTTTGTCATCCTCTCGCCCCAAAAGGTGAGAAACCCTTCGAGTGTCGTGTGTGTGGTCAGCGCTCCCGTGACTTTTCAGCCATCATCAAGCACCTCCGAACTCACGGCGGGGCTTCTCCTTACCGGTGCACCCTGTGCTTGGAGTTCTGCAGCAGTCTGGTAGCCATGCAGCGGCACATCAACAGCCACCCAGCCCACGACTTCCCCCCTGACTGGAACATCAGCAGCACCTATCTTTACACATCACACATTAGTCAACCTTGACATGCCACACCAGGACTAATTAGGCTAACAACGCAATTACCAGTAACTAGAAACACCTGTCAATTGAAGGCCCTGACCCAGTCATCTGAATCTTTTAAAAATCCAATGTGACATTTGGAGCATGTAGTATTCACTTGAAAAATAAATAAATAAAGCCCTGATTGTTCTTCAAATTAATTTATTTTTTCAAATGAATTATCTAGTAAAAAAAATTCTAAAATGTGGGTTTGTTTTTGAATTATTTTTTCCTCCAGCTCTCCCAACTTGTTTTCTGCTTAATTTATTTTGATGGTTGTTTTTTGAATTATTTTTTTTAAATCTCCATTTTCTGATTAATTTGTTTTGAACTTTTTTTGTTCCTGAGCCAGTGGAAAAATTAATTAATTAAAAAAACAACTCCAGAAAATACATTATTTAGAAAAAAAAACGTTTTTTTTCTGTGTAGTTTAATATTGTTACTAACATTTAACATTACCAGGCCTTAAACTAAAAATTGTGACTGATTAAAAGAGGTTATTGTAAAATGTATCATTTACCCAAAATTACTTGGAAAAAAGTCATTGAAAGTTACAATACTATGGCTACTATTTTTCATCAAAGTAACAGTAATCATTCACTTTTATAGCATCTTGAAACTATCACTAACTGTCAAATGTACCAAAACAATAGTGGTAAACATAAATTAAAAATACCATACTTTGATGAAGACACATAAATACAACATCAGTTGAAACATCTTAACATCTTTATTTAAACAAATAATATAAATAAAAAAGTGCATAGAAAAATTAAACAGGTTTAGAAATACGTATACAAATGTTTACAAACTTAGGGTTTATTTGTACATGGTAACAAAGACAAAGTTAAAGATCACAATTGTCCTCATTTTTGTCTTTTGCACTTACTTTAAAATAACCCTACAATATATCCATTTATATATATATATATATTTATAATATTTGTGTTTGTATATAACATAGCTTTCTGAACCGATTCTGGGCAATATGGTTCTATTTATTTATTTTTAAGACAGAATCAATTATAATTTTGCATCCTTCTTTGCAGACACACACACACACACCTAAAACGAGAGTCGTGTGTAAATAAGCACACACCAGCTCTGTAGACATTAAAACCGAGTTAACCTCTGTTTTTGCATCAGTATTCCCAAACATCTGTCATGACAGCTGAGGTAGAATCCTTGCAATGACTTGGAGTGAATCTGTTCCTTTTTTTTTTTTTTCTTTTTTTGGTATCTTATTGACACTAAACAATCTGGGCTCCATCCCAGTGATTGGACATGCAAAATGGACACAAACAATATAAACACGTAAATTCTGCTCAAAATGTGAGGAAGAAAATAGAATTTGGAAGGGTGGTGGTTTGAATTAAACAGTGCTTGATTTACTTCTGTGGCATGCTCAAAGACAGCCAGTTATTTGCCACAACAAAGAAAATGAAATAAAATTAACATAATATTCTATAAAAAAAATACCTTGTACAAATATTTTTTTAAAAGGCCATAAACGTATAACTCGATTGCCTCAACAGAAATTTCAAGTAAATTAGTGAAACAAAGGACATTTGTAAACAAAACAGGCATTAAAAGAGGAGCTGTAGACCCACCACCATTTATACAAAACAACCTTTCACCATTAAAAGTCCAACTCAAAATGTGAATAAATATCAATACTAATTTCAAAGTGTGAATTCAATTTAGCGAATTAAAGACAGCACTGAACATCACAAAGAACAACTTTTTTTTATAAATCTTAAATTAGGTGCTGCTGAGTGAATTGTCCGTTTCTGACGTCAACGCCTAGGTTCACGACAATTCTGTTGCAGGAAGTGAACGCGCACACAATCAAGATGCAATTTACACTGGCGCTCTCCCTGATTAACACAGTAGCACAGATTTCGCAAAATGGGAATTTGTAAGGACATTTATGTGCAAGTGTGGGGCAATCTTGTTGGAATCGCAAATGAACTGAGCACAATAAATAACTTTAAAAACTGGTATCTATCACTCTTCACTTTTTGTTTGGGTAGTGTTTGCTACATGTGCTGTACATCAAGGAGTCGACATTTCTTTGAAACGCTTAACTCTTCAAAAGGACAGGAAACATGATGAGTTATTCAATAAGTACTGACAGAGTGCATTCATTAAAAAAAAAAGGGGGGGGGGGGGGGTCGGACACCCAGCTAAACCATTCCTCATTTGCGGGGAATCTCAGTCTTTAGAATACCCCACAATGCTCAGCACCAAGGGTGTTGTCCGGAAGGAAAAAACAGCAATAAAATACGTCCCCAAAAAAGAGAAGTGTGGAACATAAAATAAGGTTTGGGTGAATATATGGCTGAAGAACTGGCCTCACTACAACACACGGGCAATGATGTACCCTTCACTACAGGGTGGAGCAAAGATGATTACAAATGTACTATAAAAAGACAACAACTCTCCTC
Organism: Stigmatopora argus; assembly: GCF_051989625.1. Classification (NCBI taxonomy): domain Eukaryota; kingdom Metazoa; phylum Chordata; class Actinopteri; order Syngnathiformes; family Syngnathidae; genus Stigmatopora; species Stigmatopora argus. The sequence continues at coordinate 12,662,628 of NC_135390.1, forward strand.
TAGAAAGACTAAAACTTTAAGAATCTCTCAAAACCAAGGTGTACCTTTTCAACACTCATTTTGACAGATAAGGCTTGCCGTGCGTAACCAGGAAATGTGGATGGGGTCCACGGAGATCGGGAAGCCCGGCTATTTTGTGAATAATCAAAACGTGAGAGGACCCAACAGGCAGCCTTGGGTACCATTCACACAAATACGCATCAGTGTATGACAATAACTTCTTCTGCCTGCCTCTCGATCCAGCCGCATAGGACGATGTCTTGTCTTAATAGTGGCTAAGTCCCGCTCTACGTTGCGTGCTTCGACGTGTCGGAACACGGGCCAGTGCCACCTTCAATTAAGGCTTTCTAGTAAACAAGAATATCTCCGTCTAAAATGACGACAGATCTCTCAGTTGAGGAAACGTCGACAGCGCCGCGCGCCGCAGTTACAGTTGAGCTTGTTGCTGGCATCCTCGATGGGAAATTTGTAGTCATAGGTGAGCTCTTCTCCCCTGTAGATCTTTCGCAAGGCAAAGATCACGATGTGCTTACGGCCCTCTACGTTGATCACTCGGGAATAGCAGTTGGGCTCACACGAGTGGTTGATGAATCGAGCTGCATTTCCGTGCATGGTCGCATCCACCACATCGAAATCGTCAATGCGGAACATGTAGCAACCGATGCCCTGACAAAAGAAAACAACAAATTCACTTGGTACATTCTTTATCACAACAGTGTTTCCTACAATATTGCATTCTTTACAGTATACATAAAATCTGCCTCCAGTGTAGTACGCCATGAATATTACTACATGAAATGTAAAATAAGTAAGACCAAGTGGAGAAGGTTGCAAACTTAACAACAACAATAAGGCCCACCTTACATGGAAACCATGGTGAACAAATTATAATGGAGCATTGAGTCATGCTGTTCTGAAAATGAGACCCACCTTGCCATCATAGTACTTCTCCCTTTTGTCAGTGAGCACTGAACGAATAACAATGCCAGCATACTCGATGACCATCTCGCCAGCGTCGATGTTCCTCTTGCAGAAGAGTCCACGCCCATGGATTGCAGACCTACGTTAAGTAGCGTTAGAGCGCTCACACAGAAACCATGTATTGGAAAGGCATTTAAAAAGGACAATATGTCCAGTTGACACCGTTGTGTATTTTATGGTGGAATAATATTGTAAAAAAAAAAAAAGGAAATAATTATATTATTACAGTGACCTGCCAATCTTGTGCTTTGCGGTGTGTTTGTTTTGAAAGTGAAATTAATCTATTTTTTTCACTATGAGGTTGTTAAACCATTTTTAAGATTTCTATAACTGATTTTGTGGAAGGACAGTGTCTCTTGTTTATTAAATAAGTGAAGTACAAATAAATTGTTAATAACAAGTCAAGATGCTGATGAAGAAATAACTACAAAAAACATAAACAATGATATTGATCATATAAATATCATGAACTCAAAACCAGTTCACAGCTTCCTTACGCAATTTATTTTTTGGGGGTAAAAACAATTGAATGCTGACCTGTACACGCCGACAGCTTCCTTTGACGTCCTTTCCAAATGTCTGAAGCGCATGGCCATTGGTAACTCCAAACTAGTGGCTCGTCTAATACAAGAGTTAAGCGTGTCAGGGAAACACCAAGTCAAACAGCAACATGTTTTAAATTACGACTGACCTTGTGGACTTCAAAAGAACATCATCTTCTTCATCATCATACGACCCGATGTCAGGAAGTTGCCTATGCTGAGATGCCAGGAAGTTGAACATGTCAAAGGTGGATTTCCTGATAAGACAAGTTTTGAATTAGTAATTGTCACCATCAAAGAGAGAAATTCATTTACTATATGGCTCTGTCAAAAACAGTCTCGATAGCCAAGATCGCAATTGATTCCTACATACACCTGACTTTTGCAGCTCATAATATCAGCATTTTGTGCACACACCTAAGGTAGAGTTCAGAGCGGGCACAGCCAGTGGGATTGACGGGAAGGTCGTCTTCCTGGTTGAACTGTTTGAAGAAGCGGAACTCATGATGTTGGCAATGGTGGGCTCCTTCGAGTTGTTCCAGTAAGAAGACCACTGCATCATGGATTAGACCGAGCATTCGGGCGCCAGTGAGCCTCCGGAAAACCAGAGGTCTTAACTTTGCGATTGCTCGCGCCTCCTGGACGCCATCTATCACCGCTTTCCAAGCCACTATAAGGGAGAGTTTAGAAATAAATACATTGAAAGGTGATAGTCAAATTTTAAGTTTCAATTTTAGTCAGTCAAACGCACCCTCGATCGTGTCAGCCTCCACACTGAAACCATCATCACTTCTTATCTGGAAACACAAGTGTGGCTGATCTTTGTTTGGCAAACACTCCTCTTCATCATCATCAGACAGTACGGAGTCATCTTCTGAGGCCGAACCAGCACCTGTGATTGCAACATTTTTTTTAAATGCTCACACAGAAAATAGATCTATTATCTTCTATCATAGTTTATGTTTCACATGTCTTCTACTGGTATATAGCAGACAAAAATAACACTCATTTGGCTCTAATCCACTTCCTTATTGGACAATAAGAAAGTAAAATGTACCAGAGTATTTCTTCCAGTCAATGAAGGTGGCGTGACCCACTGATTCCAAAGCCTGCTGCTTGCCGCATTCACCCCGAGACATAAAGTCCCAATTTTCACAACTGGAGAACGAAAGAAGCAATTGTGTTGTCAAACAAACTGTAAGGTGCATTGGTCTTTTTTTGTTAATATTCCTATGTACATTACATAACATTTATTCTTAACCTGGGTTATTGTATAGTCTTGTTTTGGTTATTGACTACATTTTCTTATGGTTGTTTTGCAATCTATAGTATCTATCCTCATTAGGGTCTAATAAAGAGACAGGAGCTGTCTCAGGTGCATATTCAAATTTTTGTCTGTCTGTTATACATTGACTCACCATCAAGAACACCTTTTTTTGTTTCAGTTACAACGTGCTTATTTCCAGATTCGAGGAGAAAGAAAAACGCATCAACTCAAGATAAGGTTTAAAAAAGGAGGAATTGAAACACAGTATTCAATAGAATTGATGCTACTGTTGGAGGAAATATGCAACAATGTTGTACAAGTTGGTTAAAGTTGACAAATTGGAAAGAAGTCTAATCTTACCCAGAGTTTTCAGAATCACTTTGATACTCCTGCTTTAAGTCATCCAAGTTAAGTATTCCTTTTACAGTGGGAGTCTTAATGCGAACTCCAGAAGCTCTGCTGAAGACACTCTGTACACTTGGTCGGTTACACTCGTCTTCACTGATAGGCTCAGAAGCTAGGAAATCCACTTTTGACTTCTTCGTGACGATACGGTCAGAAAGTGAAGACACTCTCTTCATGCGAACATGGGTCCGAGGGCGGGATAGCGGAGTGGGTGCTGTCTTAGGGCATGGCGCTACAGGTTCAGGCTCATTGAGTAGCCCAGGGGGCAAAACCAGTGAGGGAGGATTGAGTGTCCGAAGCCCACTCCACTTAGGGGTGAAGTTACTTGCCATTGCTTGGTTGATAATTGCTTCGGCACTCTCTGCGGAAGATGTGTTTGAACTCTTTGTTGGCAGATTGGACTGGTCAACTGTCTTGGAGGACTTGGATTTTTTTAATGAACTGCATTCTTTCTTTTTCTTGGTTTTTTTCTTTTCTGAAGCAGGTTCATTTTTGGGCTTTTTTGCATTCTTTTTTGGCTTTTTGGCATTGATTGAAGACAAAGCCCCATTGCTATTGTGAGTAAGCAACTGTGAAATTGTAGAAGGGTTCTGCTCAGAACTAGCAGCTATTGTGGACGCGTTTGATATTATGCTTGTCGCAGAAGGTTGAGTAGACATGTTTCCTGCCGCTGCTAGTGTGGTAGACAGTGCATTACTTTGCAAAAGACTAGCAATCTGAGTTACACAGTTAAAGGACGGAGCATTAGGATTCGGCAACTGGAATGTGTTACTGTCTGGGTTTTTTACAAAAATTTGTCCAAGGCGGTTTACCAACAAAACATGAGGTGTAGCGTCCACATTTGGACCTCCAACTTCCTTCACAGTAAGAATTGCGTGACCAGGTAGAACTGGAGATATCACTGGCTGTTGAGGTTCCAAAGCAGGTCTTGGAGTAGAAAAGTTTATTGAGATGGTGTGACCAGATAAAGCCTCCTTCTGGACAGATGAAGAGTTATAGCCATTTAAAATGACTGGGGATGAGTTGGTTTGGACTAATGTCGTAGCAGGTAGACTAACTCCAGGAATACAGGATAATGAAGCAGAGGAAGAGACAATGGTCACTGCTGTCGAACCCAAAGGCTGTGCCTGTGTGGAGGGCATGGATAACACGATACTGCCAGAAGTTTCTGCTTGGACATGTGTCCCTGATAGCAACGGTTCACTTTGGGGTGCAACTTTGAGCACAGTGGGAATCAGGTCTCCATCAGCAATAGTGTTAGACAAGGTGTCCCTTTGCTCAGTGTTTGAGTCTTGTGATGAATTTACAGGCTGTAGTGTAATGCTTGTGAGAGAGGGCTGTGTGAGACACGGTAAAATGGAAGAGATTTGAAGAGAGTCTGAAGGTCCTTGAGGACATTTTCCACTTGAGTTTTGGGAATGCTTCACATCGTCAGAAGAATTTGCCATCAAGTTATCTGTTATGTGGTTCCCAAATACAGAAGGCTCAGCTGATGACACCAGGTAGTTGCTGTCATATTTTGACTTTAAGGGCTTAGATGGTTCAGGCTGTTGGAATTTTGGATTAATCGTTTCTAATACAGGTTTTCTGGGGGGGAAGCCAAGACAAGAATTCTTTAGAAACCCCTCGGAACAGAGACTGTCAGGCCCCTCTGCCAGTAAATTAGGGACACCCTCAAGAGTAGGAAGAACATTTTCCTGTTTTCTGTTACCCACTTGGTGAGCAGAGACCACGCGCATCTGTGCCAAATCTAATTCCATGCTAATATCTCTTGAGGTTCCTGGAGGATTCTGAAATGTGTCAATGGGTTTGCTGATTGCAGATGAAATCGTCAGAGATGAGGAATCCTTGTGCTTGAAATTGGGTGGCACTTTTGGGTTCTGATTCAGAACTGAAGTGGTGTTGGTAAATGCTTCCAATTTGGTGACACCACTGTTAGCTAGGTTCTTGGTTGGATTTTTTTTGCCAGAACCATCAACTTTGTGGGGATCATCACTTGTAGAGATGCTTGCATCACTCTCTGTTCCATCATCTATACCATCCAATTGAGCCATGTTTCGGGAAGAAGTGGATGTGGGAGATTTGGAAAGATCTTTTGACCCAGCACAGCTAACAACAGTCCGAGAGAAGTCAAAGTAATGCTCCATATCATCATCTGAGGAGGTGTTGCCCTGGTCGTTCCTGCCTGATGCTGCAGAAAGTGGAAGACTTGCAACAAGAGTCTTTCTTTTCTGCACCTCTTGGGCACGACCCCAAAATTCTTCCTGATCATCCCCTTCCACCACTATTTGTCCACCACAATTCATAGCCACAACCTCATTCAGAACTGTCTCTTCAATCTCCAATTCTGTCCTCATCTCCTGTCCCATAGTTACGGTGGGTTCCTTGGGATATGAAGTAAAGGGAAATTTGTCTTCATCTTTCTGTTCGTCCATGTCTCTCTGAGGTGAAGTGCCATTTGCAGGGGAAACATCTTCCGGTTCTGGTGATGCCAAGAAATTGTGAGGCACTTCAACAGAATCTGATTGGCTGAGATCAAAAGACAACCGTGTCCTAGGTAAATTATGGATGGATGGAGAGAAAGATAAAGTTGGCGACGCAAATGTTCCTGTACTCTCCTGCCAGGGAGATTGGGGGAAAAAAGATGACGCACAATGGGTCTTTGCGTTACCAGGGCAACGGAGTGAGGAAGTACTTCTGCCCCCAATTGGCCGGACCGGTGAAGGACTTATCAGGATATCTGAAGTAGGATTGGAGAAAAGCGGGGAAACTGGAAGAGAAGATTTCCCACGAAGAGTGATTGGTCCAGTCGAGGGTCCTAGGGGAGGAGGAGGCACGCTACTGCGTAGGGCTGTCGTCTGTGTGTGGGGGTTGTGGCGTCGAGCCCTTCTGGTCTCCTCCAGATCACTTACTGTTAGTATGTGGTGAGGTTTTATTGGATTTGCTCCTGGAAGGAAAACAAAACAAATTAGTAGTTTAAACCAGAAAATGCATCCAAATCTTGTTCATGAGTCACTAAAGGATCAATTCCACCGTATTCAAAAGTTGTTTTCATAGAGAAGCTTTTGTTCATTCCAGTCTACATGTATGCGATGTGTGTCATTGGTGCCACTTTTTATTCAAATAGCAACCAAATACAATTTTTGGGGTGGTAGTCTTTATGTTGATTTGAGTGGCGCTTAAAAAACATTTCAACAATGCTCTGGGTTTCTGTCCTGACAGGGTGTAGAAGGCACAAACATTTCTAACGCATCTTTGGTGTAGAAGTTACCAGTTACATCACACAAGGGTCATGTCGATATTTTAGGGCGTTACAGGTGAAATTAGTTACGATCGAAAAATAATTCCTGTGCAGTGTAATTTAACGATCCGCTTGTTGGTGGAAAAAAATGGGTAATATTGACGGTATAGAGCATTTAACTTATTAACTTAAGAAAAGCATGTCTTTACCTGGGGAAGGCAAAGGTCGAGAAAGTCCTCCAGCTGGTCTCCTGGTTTGTGGATAGCTGGGAATCTTTGGCTTTACTCCGTGTTCTGCTTTTGTACTTTGAACAAAAGTTTCCTCGGTTTGGGGCTGCAATTGTAATGCATCTGTCTCTTGGGTTTCAGATTCTGGGTTAAATAGAAAAAAAAAAGATGGAACTTATGAATTTATACATTTCATTCTGCTATGTTATCTATCCTAAATGACAACAATAGATAAGGAGAAAGAAACTCACCCGGTAATGGACAAGGGTTGTGCTCAATGGTGTGATTGTCTCCTTGATCTGGCATCTCCTCAATGGGTTTCTCTGGTATTAAAGGTTGGACTTCACGGACTGTGCATGTGTATTTGCATTTTTGCTGTGGATTGAAAGTACTCCAATACCAGCGAGAACACCTTAGAAAGGAAAACAAGCATTAAGTAATGCTCTTAGCTCACTATTTCCAACTTTAGATAGCCAAAGATAACTTACTGAAATCCCACAGGAAATAGCTTTCCTTTGTTTGCTGAAAGTTCTGACAGGACACCAAGTCTATCAATTTGTAAAGAACCTGAATAGAGAAAATTAACACATTTTAAAACAATATGGGTCAGTTTCTTAATAGCATTCTCTGAAAATCAGACAGTTAAACCATACCAATCATAACATTAATTAACTCTGGCTCCAATCCAGTGAGGAACTTTCTCCGGAGGCTGATTCCTTCAAAATCCACATATAGCCGTCGATTTACTTCAAAATCCTGCCCGGTAATCACCTTCATAACACATACACAAACAAAATCTAAGTGTTAAAATGAAAACACTATCCATATTGTTTTGAAAGGAAGAGGCAGAAGCAATACCTTTCCACTGATGAGATGCTTGTGCTTGTGGCAGTAGACCTTCTTGTCATCTTGGAATACACAATGCCGAGACCGCGCACACATGAAGTGATAGTTGCTCTGACAAGAAGTCAGGCAACAGCCAACTGTGGCACCCGTTTGGTTGCATCGTTCGCACCGCTGCCAGCAAAATTGGATCACAAAACATAGTTTAGAATTGATTAATAATATAAAAACACCATACAAAGAGTCAGGATGCATTCATTCACAATCAGATTTGATGAGTACAGCAATGCATACTAAAACTAACCATCAAGCGACCCCTTGTGACAGCACTGTGGACATGTAGTAAAGCACCATTGTCCTCTTGAAAAACTTCAGCTGACCACAGACTGCAGTTAACATGAGCCCACTCATTCTGGCCCAGGTACAGCAACCTGCCTGCATCCTAAAAAAAATATTATAATAATTTGTAAAATTTTCCAAAATTGTTGACAGTGGCAGATAGATTTTTCAATTAGTACGCTGCTTACATTGGGTTTACGGTCTCCAAATTTTTGGCACAAGGAGCACTGTCTTTCATCATCCTTTGACCAGCCTGTATCCAGGTCCGCTTTTGAAAACCTTCCCCTTTTTCCTAGGTTTGTGTGAAAGTACAAATGTAAAAAGAGTCATCTTCAAATAAAGCAAAACACAAAGTTGAGAACAATAAGATTTGAATAAAAAACAACAAGGTGAGTTATTTTCCAGATTTATAAAGATTTTAAAAGTGGGTTAAATGAACAAACCATTTAACATCTTTAAACGATTACCTTTCAACTTGTGCCGAAAGGCACTGCTTGATTTGAAATGTTTCCAGCTCACGTGCTCTGCAGACATTGGATGAGCCACCTCATCTTTCCTTTCGTCTAAACTTTGACTGTCGTCATCATGAAGACGCTCCAAAGATGTTCTAGATGGTAGCTCCTCCCGCTCCTGCCACTGAGCATACACATGCTCTGTAGTAGGAGGGTGAACAGCGTGTGACAGCATCCCCCTGTGTTAGAATAAATCCAAATTGAATAAATCTGCATCTCTGCTTTGAAAGAAAGATTTTTACCACCGACAAGTGAGCCCAGGGGTAACCACAAATACACAATCCACCCAAGGAGAAATTACTCACATTGGCAATGTTTTGGTACACGAGTTCCATACTTTGGGGTCTTGACTGTTGAACCAATTGAAGACCTCTTCAAGTAGCTTTGAAAAAAAAAGTTAAGAGTTCAAACACACTTGGTGCTTGATTCTGATCGCACAGGACAAAATGTGTAAAAATAAATACAAAAAATACATGTTAAAAAAAAAGAGGAATAAAAAAAATATGCTTGTTTTAAGTGACAGTGTGCTTCAAAAGGCTCACTCTACCAAAAATGTCTACGATCAATTTATTAGTGAAGCAGAACTAAATCAAAATACAATTCAAGAAACAAAAAATAAATTTATCAAGAAGCATTAGATGGGGTCAAAGAAAATTGTCATACTTTTAAATAGTACGAGCGTGCCAGGGCTGTGGGTCTTTGTTCTTCTGGGAGGTGTTGTTCTTGTTCAAGCCTCTTTCTAATTACCTGTACTACATCTTCATGGAACATTTTCTGTAAAAAAAAGTGTTTATTTTTAGTACACTGCCTAATTAAGTTCATTTCATTGTCACAATAAACTCATGTTTAACTTGGTTTTGTTAATAAATTCAAAATGTATCATATTTAAATGAGAATGTGTTGGTCTGACCAATGTTGTATAAACGCCTTTGTCAAACTTTTTGCCCACAGCTCGGAGGTCACAGGCAGGTCGTCCTTCAATTCCACTATCAGGTCCCGCCATCTTTTCACACTGGCGATGAACAGTAGAGAATGTGCACACTGAATTTCATGGATTTCATTTAAAACAATACAAAAGTTTAACATTAAGAAATGAGCCGCCTTTCTTACCTGAGAGCAGGTAACAAGGTGCTGGGTGAGGGTGGAAGACAGTAAGCAGGCTAGAACTTTCTCTACTCCAGATCGCAGCTCGATGTAGAGCAGTTCTCTCCAGGCACTGGGTTGTGTCACACTGCATGGCCGGCATGAATATACCACACTCTCTGGGAGGCTGGACAGGATCTCATATAGTTCATCTAAAGTGTGGTAAAAAGAAGAGGTTAGCAAAAACGAAGCTCCAAACAAGCTCATCACAACTAATATTTGCTTGCTGCTAAATTAGAAACATATCCTCCAACATTATTCAGTAAAATAAACTCTTTTTATACCGACTAAGTTGAATATTACCTGTGAGATCCTCACACTTGGCATGTACCCAGTGGTTACAAGTACCACATTGCATCATCTGACTGTCATAGTCATTGTCCTCATAGCACTTGAAACAGATTGGGCAATAGTTACCTGATGAGACAAACAGATACAAGTATTAAATGACCCAAAAAAATCTTCACAAATTACGAGTAAAAATGTCCACATGGTTGAAGCAAACGACCTAAAAAAGGTATATTCTACTTACCCTGTTCGAACAAATTTGAACAGTCTGGACAGAGTCCTTTATCGTGATTCCAGTCAATGTCCCAGCTCTTCCCAGGCGTAACGCCACAACTCTTACACCTAATGCATGTCATACAAACCTACAGAGAGACAAATTGGTGTTTTAGACAATCCTATTGCTTCAAGGGAATCTCCATGACTGTATGTTTTTTAGGTGAGGGGAACCCACCCAAGCTTTCCTCTTTTTGTTTTGCTTTGGATAATTTGGTCCAAGACAGGAAGCATGATAAGAGTTCTGACATCTTTCACACTCCAACAAAGGCTGAGGAAGATGTTTTAAAACTACATAAGTGAAATTCAATTATTCTAATAAAAACACAAGAATGCAACGGGATTGTTTGGGCATACCTTTGATTGCTTGTTTTTCCTGCCGCACACATGGCAAAACTTGCAGTGACGACAGCACCAGTTTTCCTTGTTTTCCACTGAGGGGCGCTCTGCCTCTTCAAGACAAAACCAATGGAAGGGCTCACAGCACACTTGGCAATGCAACATCTAAAAAAAAGAAAAGTGTTTAAAATACATAATAAATGTAACTGTTACTCGTATGTCTTAAACATATAAGAACATTTCAAACTATAATTACTTCATGCTGCCCTTTACTGGCACAGAGAAGGCACACGTGAGGTGGCATGTTGGGTGAAGAGGTCAGGATACTTAAACCACCCATGTTCCAAACGTTCTCCAAGGTACAGTCCTCCTAAAACATTTAAAATACAATGAATTTGTAAGACAGCATGTTTGCCATTATGAAGTATCCATTAGTAAAATAGTACAGCGGAACCTCTGCTTACAAAATTAATTCATTCCACGACCTTTACTGCTAACCCCAAAACTCTTCAAAAATTATGCAAATGTTTGTATGATTGCAAAAAGATAAGAAACTTTTTTATTAACCCATTAAAATGAATACAAAATGTAAAGACATTTTCCAATGCATTTTTAGAATGAAAAACATTAGGTGGGATGTGTTTGAATGTGTGATATGTCCGTGTGGTCTTCAAAGAAAAGAAAAATACCTTGAAGTCAACCCGTATTTTATGAGTGGGCTTGGAAGACTCCACCTCCCTCTGCTCAAATCCATTAGCGATGGCAGCCAGGACACTTGGAGGCGTTTCCTCAAACAACGCTGAACCCTGAAAGACAAACACAACTTGAACATTAATGGGGACATAAAGCTGGAAGTGCGCATTACATTGAGTTAAAATGAGTTCAACATTATGCAGCCAACAAGGACACAGCCCACTTGACCGTGTCTAATTTGAAAGAAATCTCATTTTCCAACCTTCTCAGGTTTGCGCCTAACAGATGGCACACGATGTGAGCTAGATTTCCGATGCCGGATCTCATCATCCGATAAATCCCCAAGGAATCCATCCAATGAAACAAAGTCTTTGAAGGAAAATAATTACAAATAAAGGTGAACAATTTAGCAAGGGAGATGTTCATACTCTATATTATAATTATTTGTGCAACATAAAACAAAAATAAGGACTGATCTGAGTTTTACTTCACCTGGACACAAACGAGACCCATTTCCTCTCCTTCTGGCTGGTGAGGCTGAGTTGAGGTTCTTCTCATCCAAATCTGACTCATAGTCCACCAGGTCAAAGTACACACGCGGTTTTACAACACGCTTTGGCTGCTTTCTCAGAGACGGACTGTTACTGTCAGCTTGGAGGCCAGAGGGCGAATCTGCCACTCCCTCTAGGCCTTCATCATTACTTGAATGTCCTCCACTAAAAGAGGATCGTCCTCGTTTGGGGCCTGAAAAAGAGAGCAAGAAAAAAAATGATTGAATTTGTTTTTTGGGGAAGCTACTACAAATCAGAGGACATGTACTTCAAGGTAAGGAGTAAGATATAACCTTTGGGTGCAGTTCTTCCGCTTAATCTGCGAGCTTTCCTTTCTTCAATTTGATCGCATCTCTTGTAGCTTGTTGGGGCAAAAGTACATCACTCATTAATTGCAATGCATTATCATGCTCAATGAAACAGAGGTTTAAATATTTAACAACTTACACACAACACTGTCGTTTGGTGTTGGGACCACCAAACTTGGGTTTGTCCAGGCAGTTTATGCAGCTTCCACAATCCTCTTCATGGTTGCAACCCTTACATACACCACATCTCCGAGAACGATAGCCGAAAGGCCCGAGTCCTTTTCGTTTCACAAAGCCGGAGGTCCTCTTGACCTTGGTGACTTTGGAATCGGAGAAATCAGGACCGTCTGATTCTGATAGAGAGCCATCCGCAACATCTGCAAATAAATTAAATTGATTGTAAATTTCCATGAGGCGACAGGCACTTTCGAGCAATGTTGACGTCAGCGTTTGATGTGATTTTTTTTAAAACAACGCTTTTAAGACGCCACGTGTTTGATCACACTGCTGTGATCGATCATAGGAAAGCAGCAGGGCCCTCTTTTGTCCACTTTCGCCTACCCTTGATTACAGCAGATGGAGAGATGCCTGTTCTTTCGTGCAGAGGCAGAGCGCTGAGCCTGGGAATGTCATCTGGTACCAAGGCCCGAGGCTGTCCAAGCACCACGGAAGCAGCGCGGCACACGTGCTTAATGCGTGGACCTCCGGCCTGACGGAATTCTTGGCACAGCGGCGAGATGAGTTGTGGCTAGAGGTGAGGAAAAAATAAAACAACACTTTACTGAAAGTCTAAAGAGGTGAGACAGGGGCTTTTTTTGCCTGAAATGTGAATCATTATTCATAAAAATGACCGCACTCCATTGTGTTTTCGTTAAACAAAAGCATGCTGAAAATGCTTCCGAATCTTATAACTAAAGAGATGAAGTAGGAAGATGTAAGATATTTTATTAGGTCGATTTTCTTGGAAGCTTTATTGATTAGTCCACTTACTTGTCCTTGAGGTGGCTCGGTCTTGATTGAAACATCGGTTTCAGGGTGTATCCTCTGCTTCCTCCTTTGTCTCTGAGAGGTCAAGTTTCTCGATCGGACGCCAGTAGGCCCAGATAACAGCTTCAGACATGAAAGACATGAAAGGGATCTTTGTAAGCATGGGCAGACAGTACGGGCAAATATGCCGCCATTACTTTTCTCAAATTTCCCAAAAATGACATTGTAAAGATGTCCTGCAAACAAACAAAAAAGTTGAACTTTCTGCTTATTTCCCAAGGCAAATATTTTTTGGGGAGAATCTTGCATATTTAGATTTTGACCCATCTCAGACTTGTCCAACCTGAATCATTTACAGGTGAGGGATATAGATCCATGTCTTGACATAAAATCATTGAATAATTTCATCCATATTCAGTTTCTCTTGCCACTGAGTCACATTATTGGATTGTGTCCAGTGATTTGGCAAGGAAGACTTCCATTCAAATGGTACACTGTTTTTTTAAAGGGTACTTGATGTAAAATTGAACACCAATAAAAACAACAGGTGATTTATAATGGCCAAACCGACATGCAAGATTTAAGAAATCATTATTATTCTTAATTTGTAGCCAGAATTTTGCCTCAGTCTGATTTAAATCCTTCCGATTGAAGCACTCAGGTGAACTATTTACTTGGGATGTGATTATTCCAATCTGGTGTTTACATTTGCTACAACGCTTAATCAGAACATCTGCTTTACAGGCATTCCTAAATACTAATAACAGAATGAGTTTTGTATTATTTTCTGCTTTCCATTCATCTGTCCACATTTTCAAGTGAACACATTCACCAAACATTAACAAAAAGTTTGCAATGCGTATTGCAATATTTCTTTGGATCATATAACAATAAACTTGAAACTGCAACACAGAGCCCGAGTTAATAGCCTGATTTTACCCCTGAAGACTTCATCTGTTTCTGCTGGTCAATCTTCATCAGTTGAACTTTGGCTTTTCTCAGCAGGTTAAACATTCTTTTATTTGCTCCAGTAAGACGTGCTCTCTGGGAAGGTCCTTTTCCCACAGACACAGGATGGTCATCTTTAGATGTGACTGGCTCCTTCATTGCATCCAGCTCGGCTATGAAAGAAAAATATTGCTGTTATTTTATCATTAACTCATTCATTATCAAAAGACATGAACACTTTTGTTTATGATTTTCAACTGCTCACAACTAAAGACTAAAAAAAAATCTAAATGGAAACACTCGTTTTTTATGATTACAGAGGGAAATCTAATATTTATTTTCTAAATAGTAATTGTGTAATCTTTTAGCCATAGAACACAATATTCTGTGGTGCTTGAAAGAATGGGATGTCTTGTGACATGATGTTTGATAGTGAGTTAATTCAAAAGTCTATTTTAAGAAGTCACATCACAATCACAGCACATGTACAAAATAATGGTGCTTGTACCTGAAGGAGCCTCGACAGAATCCTTTGCGGCTGGTTCCGGTTTTTCACTGTCCCGATCAGCGAGCAACCTAGACTTGGTAGCTTTTATACAAACTTTTCTCACAACTCCTGGTGTGCCTAGGTCTTCGATCTTGAGCTTGGATTTTTCCTTCACAATGTCTGTGTCACGCTGTCTCAGACTAATGCTCATTGCCTCATCATCAAGTCCCTCGGCTAAATCAACAGGCGACTGGAGAGATTTGCTACTTTCCATATCTGTTACACTTTTGCTCTGGGGAAGTCCTTTATGCAACCTGTTCAGCCGTTGATAAATCTTAAAGTGGGCTGCTTGTTTATTAAACTTTATTGGGGAAGTCTTTTTCTGATGATCCAAAAGACCAGAAGAAAAGACTTCTCTGGGTTTATCAACTGGAGGAGGCAAAAAGAGATCCTCACATTGGTTCTCTGGAGTCTTGTCCATTGTGAAAATTTCCTCCGTCAACTCTGCTGGCAGATCCCACTTCAAAGTGGAGTCCTTTAAAAGAGAGCTCTTCTGTTCCATTTTGACACTTTTTGCCTCGGAAAAGAGACCCTCGGTTATGTCGTCTGTATCATCCAGATCGTCCGAAGAAAACAAGTCAAGATCGAGTTGGGCTATTTCCTCCTCATCAACAGGTAGGCTGGGAGAAAGGGCTTGTCCCGTCCCTTCGTCTCGCCTCTTACCCGTGCGTATTTGCAAGCCCAGTTGCAAACCTTTCTTGGGGGAGTTCCTACGGGGCAACATGGACATTCCAACATCATCCATAAATCTTTGGGGGGTCTTGATGACTCGAGAGGATCTAGCACTTACAACAGGCATTATGAAGTGTTTGATATTTTTGACAAACTTTGTTTTACCAGACGGCACGTCAACAGCATCTGCTTGTGGGCCATCCCCAAACGAGTCAGTTTCTTCCTCTTTCAAATCGCTGCCATCTTTGTTAATTCCAATTTCTATCAGCGTGGAAAGGATCGACTCTGGTTGTGGCCCTTTAGCGTCCAACTGAATTGCAGGTCTCTTTTTGTATTTTTTCTGCACGCCAACAAGTTTACGACCAGAGGCTGGCGTGTTATCTTCTGATGTGATAGAAATGTTCTCTTCAATTGTTGTCATTTCTTCTGACGAGTCGAAAGGAGCAAACTTCCCATCTGTGTTCCGGTATCTGTGCTTTTGACGCTGCCCAATTAGATTTTTACGCCTCTTTTTCCCTTTTTTGTGCGGTTTCTTTTGCAAGCAGGTGTTTGGATCACTTGGTTGAGTTTCCAAAGCCAAAGGTGGCTGACAATCTATCAATTGAATGTCTGTTTCCTCTTTTACTGGTGGGTGTTTCGGCTCTACCTCTGTGGACACAGTGACCTGATTTTCCACAGGCTCCAAACTTTCTTTTTCCTTGGGCTGGCTTGATTCTATTATTAAAGAATGGTCTTCCTTTTGCTGAAATTGTGTGCTTTCAGATTGAACATTGACCAAGTCAGTAATCACAGCACTTTCTTTAGCTACAACAGCCTTCCTCTTTTTAGCTGACCTCTTTTTCCCAAATGAATTATTGTTACGTCTCTTGGGTTTAGAAGGCACGCGCAATGGTTTGGCCTTATTAACTTGGGGTTTGTCCTCCTCCTCTTTCTGTGGCGATGTTTCAACAGGCACAACTTGAGGAGCATCAGTTATCTGTTCAGAATCCACCGGGAGTGGTTCAGAGATGATGCTAGATTCCGGCAAAGAATTTATATTTGTTTCCTGTGAGGAGTTTTCACAGGGCATTTGTGACTTGGATTCTTCTGATGAAACCTGATCAGGTGCTTCCACAACCACCTCTGGTAAATTTTCATTTTGGGGGCGTGTTCTCAACCGTCGCTTCCGCGGCGTTGCCACAGATTTGCGAGCTACAGGCAATTTTTGAGGCGAATCAAGACTTAATGTTCTTTTTCGCAATGTCCTGGTTGGCAGGGGATCCGACTCTGGAGACGGGGCTTTATCTTTGTCCTCCGGAACTTTGACTACTTCCTTCGTAGCATCGTCTTTCTTTTCAGGCACTGGGCTAACTTGGTGAACCAAAAAGGATGTCTTGGATTTCTTATGTTTGCCAGGAGAGGAGAGCTTTTTTATTTGGAAAGGTGGGACAACTTTCCCACAATCCAGCTGAGCAACTTCTTGAGGAGAACTTTCTTTTCCATCGCACCTAACTTCCACTTGTAAAGTAGAAATGTTCTCAAATGTTCCATCTGCCTTGTATTGGCAGTCTTTCTCTTCAATGCCTTTAATGATATTCTCCTGTGGAGCCGTATTGTCCGATTTTAACGGCTGCTCTATCTCCATCAAGCTCTTGTCAACGACAGTGTCATTTACAGTGGACAGGTCCACTTCAGAAATCTCTTTAACACTCTCAGGTAGCTTGACAGCATTTTCAGCAGGCTGGTTCTGACACCCTATCTTAACTAATGATAAAGTCCAGATAAATTTTTTTCGCTTCTTTTTTCGAGCCGATTTCCCTCTGGACTGGGCATCATATTTGGGGTTCCTCATTTTTGTAAACTTCAAACTTGGGACCCTCCCCTCTTCGCTTAAAGGCAACCTATGGCTGGGTTGTACGGTTAACGGCTCAGACTCAGTGAAGGGGGGACTGTGGTTATTTTGGACTGGAGCATCCTTGTTTAACCTTTTACTTTGTCTTTGCCTGCCCCTCTTCATGGAAACATTTTTCTTAGCCTTTCTGGACACTTTTGGCTTTATAACAATGTTATCACTTTTCACTGGATTTACTGTTTCAGCAGCAATATCCATGACAGGTTGCGAAAGTATGTTGGTGACTCTGTTGCTTCGCCGAACGGCTTGATTACGTTTTGACTGTGTTTTTGTTTTTACTTCAACAGTCTCTTTTAATGTTTCAGCTTTAGCAGTTGATTTCTCCCCTTGCAATTTCTGGTCAGCAGCCATAACTTTAGAAACAGAATTGCCAGATGATACTGTCTCTTTTGAAGCTGATCGTCCACGTCTCCGTTCAGGTAAAGAAACTGCTTCTTTATCGTCTCCAACCTCCTCAGGTGGTTTCGGTTTTAATTTAACATGGGCAGTAGCAATGTTTTCAGCTTGAATGTTTTCTTCTTGGGGTTTTGCCACAATTCCTTTTAGCTTCATCTTCTTGATAGACTTCTCACGAGGATCCTTTACTCTTTTAATTTTCTTTTTCGCCACCAACTTTATTGTAATCCTCGGTGCAGGTGGCAACGCTACCTCTTTGGTCAGCTCCGGATCCACAATGTTCTTGACTTTAGAACGCTTCCTCGAACCCTTGCCAGGTTCTGATTTGGAAGATACAGCGGGATTCTCCACCACCAAAGGTTCCTCTTTAACAGGATCAGGAGAACAAACAGCTACATTTTCAACTGGTGTAACAGGCACTGCCTTCTCCTTTCGTCGTTTAGACTTTGTGTTGACATTGCCTACAAAAAGTAAAATGTATTGTAAATCAGCAAGGTGATCACAAACATTTCAGAAATATATGTGGATATGACGTTGAGCTTGCATTTTAATTGGTTCATATGAGTGTTTTCTACCTTTTGAAGGGTTTTTCCGAGACCCTTGTACTCCTTTAGACCTTTTCCTAAGAGCTTCAAAACCTTGGAAGTCATCACCCTTAAAAACATAATAATAACAATTAACACATGCATCAATGTTAACATGATTCCAGTGGCAATAAACTCTCTAAGCAAAATCACTGCAGCGCGCACGCACACACAAAATTAAAATGACAAAGGATGTCATGGTATTCACAATATCTCTTAAGTGATTCAATATTGTTGTAGCCTTATCTTAGTATAATGACGCAAAAAAATCAGTTCGAGTTCTGCTCTATATTAATTACTACATATATTATTATTATGATGTACACACGTAGAGCAACTGCATTTTGCAGCAATATTTTTAGATGTAAATGTAACCAACTTTTTTTTGCTAAACCTGGAGTTTTCCCACAATATTGGCTATATCTACGGCACTACCCTAAAAGCACAAATAGAAAGAATACTTAGATGTGACATAGTAAGCCTAAAGCGTTAACTGACCGATAATTAACAATATGCATAACAAACTATAATATTGTATTACAGATAGCAGGAAATGGTACTAGACAGAGATTAAATAGCATTTTCAGCATGGATAAAATAGTTGAAGCATAAAATCAGGCGTATTTCCAATTAACTAATAAGAAACGTAGTGTAAATAAGCGTGTCATTTGAACGATATATCAAAAAAACTAATGACAATTCAGTATGAAGTCCAAATACAAACACTGCTAAACGTGTTTTCAATCACGGTTCCCTCCAAGTTTCCACTTGTTGAAAGATAAGTGTGCAAAAAAAACAACGTTATTACTCATCGCGCCTTGGAACTTGATTCATGATCTGACAACAAATCTCAACACCAAAAAATAAAAAAAAGTTCCTGCTTGTCAGTAGTTGCTAACATGCAACGCATTTACCATTGAATTGATCTCTCACAATTAGTGAGGCCATAACAGGGTTTTACGACGTAAGAACACGGGTTACACGTTACATGATGTAATTTGTGAGTTTCTTTCTATTTCCGTTTTATTTTAAGAAAAAGCGTGTGGTCCGAACGCAGAAAAGACAACAGTTAGCAGCATGGCTAGTTACAGTGCGGGTACTAGGGCTAGCTTCCCCCTTCTTTGTGTTCGCTACTATTAGCTGCCAGCAGCTACTTTGGCCCGATAAGGAGAGGGCCACTGGAGGACTAATTGCCTTTGCTGTTTACAAATTGACGTACTCACTCGATCGCTTCCATTAAATATTCAGGAGGAAAGTGTGGCGCGGTGACATTTACAAACCGTGCTGCGTTATTAGCAACACTAGTGTTGATGTTACTGTACTTCCTCCGTTCCGACTGTATTTTACGCTGCGACTCACTAAATGTCACGAAAAGCTCCGCTAACGTTGGTTAGCATTTCATGTTAGCGCATATATGTTAACGCGTTAGCCTAGCCAAGGGATGTTGACATTTCTCCATGGCACCAATAGACAGTTGTGGACAACATTCATTTGGGCACGTTTTAGCGGTGTTTTAGGATGTGGTGAAAAATAAAATAAAATAAGGATACTAACTCCTGAGTCGGTTTGGGACCTCACCTCTTCACTCCCACTAGAGCTGTACCCAGCCTGGCCAAGGGTCTTGTGGCTCGCCTCTATTCCAAGTAAGCGCAAGTGAGACTGGTCTTCGTTTAACGATACAACCAGGTTTGCGGGCCTTGGCCCTCCGTAAGTCACATCATCAGCTTCTAAGCCTGAGCGCCCGAGTTGCCAGCGCTTCTCGGAGCGCAAACGACTACGAGATGACCAAGGCCGACCGGGAAAACGACCTCTGGCTGTAGCGGTTCCACCTTGGCCTCCTCCGGCAGCCGCGGTTGCTGATCCGCATCCCGCTGCCGCCATCATTGCTTCGACAACAACACACCTACGGCTAGCAGGCTTGAGCAGCGACAAGAGAGGCAAGCGGGAAGGCGCGAGATGGGCGGGCGTGTGCGCAATGCTTCATGGGAAATGGAGTTTTCGAGATAGGCTCATTGATAGCCCATGGAATGTGTTTAAAGCGCCCCGGGAGCCAACGGGGACCACCGTTATCGTTTGTCGGCCGTTTTGTGTCAGTACCAATCGATAGAGCTGATAGATGGTGTGTCTGTTTTATTGCTTTTTTTTTTAAATAAAAACTGTTCTTTTGTTTTCCTTTGACAGTGTGGTTAGCGTGTCGTCCTCACAGTGGGGGTCCTGGGTTCAAATCCAGGTCGGTCCACCCATGTGGAGTTTGAATGTTCTCCCTGGGCCTGCGTGGGTTTTCTCCCACATTCCAAAGTCATGCATGGTAAGCTGATTGGACACTCTAAATTGTCCTTAAGTATGAGTGTGAGCATAATGGTTGTTTGTCTCTTTGTGCCCTGCGATTGGCTGACCACCAATTCAGGGTGTCCCCCGCCTCTGGCCCGAAGTCAGCTCAGATAGGCTCCAGCACCCCCCGCAACCCTGGTGAGGACAAAGCAGTTCAGAAAATGAGATGAGATGAGCCATTTGGGAAAAATATAAAGTCAATAAAATCACAAAATATATTATAACAACAACAAAAACAATAATAATAATAATAATAATAATAATAATAATAATAATTCAACACTATTTAAAAATAAAGAATGTCAACTGTTCTCCTTTTCTAGTCTTGGCTGTCATTACATATTTATTTATCCTCTCATTATGAAAATGCTCTGTAATACGCTGGGATACTACAGGGTGGCGATATTGCGCTTTAGATTGGAGGACATACGCAAGGAAAATAAAAGAAGAAGAAAGCAAAGAAAAATCACAAGAGGAAGAAAAAGCCTCACGGAAGAGCCTGTTATTAGGTTTTTTTTTTATTCCAGAGTATTTTTTTGCCGTCCGCCTGAATTTGTTTTTAAAAACGGCAGGTCCGTTGTAATTTACTGAGGAATACAAAAACTACGTAGGAAATCTTATAAGGTGAATTTCTGCTATATTGTCATTGTGATTTAACGGTAATCAAAGTTGGTGAATGCTAGCCAGCTGTAGCTACATTGAATTCGCCTCTCAATATACATTACAAAGTAATCCATTTGGAGTAACACCGTCACAGTCTCATTCACCGTGAAAATATTGTCAAATTGTGTTTAAATATTTTCCACACGTTTCAGGGACGATCCCACACAGCTACGATGAACCTGGAAAGATTACCAAATGAGGAGAAACTTGGGCTGTGCAGAAAATATTATTTAGGTGAGTAGAAAATATGTAGTGTATTAAACCTCTCAGGGCAGGCGTTGCAGATTTGAGAAAACTAAATGCAAATCTTCCAATTAATCAACATTCGTTTAAGGGGGCTTTCTTATTCAGAAGTACCATTTTTTACTGTTACTAAAATTTAATCTGCCTTGCATCGCACCTTTGCATTATTTTTTTATTATTCTGACAGAGGAAATGAGTTAATTTGAAGGCGATGAGAGGGATTGCAATGTTTTTTGTTTAAATTTCTCAACATATTTGTACTGTTCTTCCCTTAGGGGGATTTGCATTTCTGCCATTCCTGTGGCTTGTCAATGTCGTTTGGTTTTTCCGAGAAGCTTTTATAAAACCAACCTACACGGAACAACTACAGATAAAATCATGTGAGTACTCCCAATGGTAACCTTTCTCCTAATATTTTATTTATTCACACAGAACCTACTGATCATCCCAAAAAATTTGACAATTCATCTTTGTCAGAAACTATTGAGTCAAAAAATATCTGGTTTATCTGCTTTGCTAAATTAAATGTTCAAACCATTTGGACTACATACAAAACACCCTAATGGTGCTACACGAGAAATGTAAACAATCACATTCCTCCTATAGCCCCTTTATAGCTGTGAATTGATTGGTATTATTATAAACCAATATCAAAATGCACATAAAAGATCAATTAAATAGCCACTGGTCCAACCTTAAAGGTATGACAAATGTTTAAACTGTGTTAATTTTGTTTTTTGTTCTTTTCTTTTCAATGTTCATGCAGATGTGAAGCGCTCAGCAGTGGGGTTGCTGTTATGGATCGCTGTACTCACCACCTGGATCACTATTTACCAGCACTACAGATCCCAGTGGGGGGAGGTTGGAGACTACCTCTCATTCACAATTCCATTGGGCATTCCTTAAACTTTTTTATTATTATTATTTTGCATTCAATTCGTAGTTTGGTAGCTGGGCTAAATGTATTGGACTAAATTCTGTTTGTCTAGTGGTGCTTTGAGATACGAGTGTCGTGAGTAAAGGAATTATTTGCTGTATGAACTAAGATAAGATTTTTTTCAATGATATTTTGCTTTGGATGCGAGCTAAAAATCAACTGAGGGCTTTACTGCCCTCGTGTGGCCAAGGTGGCCAGCACACAATATGTCAAGTGTGATTTTTTTTTTTTTTCATTATCATTGTGTTTTTTTTTAGGAGTACAACATCATAGGTTACTATTTTTATTTCTTTAGACAAAATTTAACTCACATCAGGGCACCAATGAATTTTAAGATTTATACAATCTGGTTTAAATTGTGCTAGGTCTGACTTGATGTAAATCATGAAACCATGTGTGGCTGAGGAATATTTTACCTGTCTTTAAATGACAAATAAAAATTTCCAACCAATCTAGTGTTTTACCTTCCTGAATGAAACAGCGACTGTGATGTCAACATAAATCAGTGCAGTGTGACATTGTAAGAACACCAGCATGTTCTTTTGACTCATCAGTGACGTATGTTGTGGACACAAAATGTTGTATGCAGTAGAGGTCCCCGAAAGTCTGGACAATTTTTGGCGCCTGTTGTGAAATCCTATATCTTAATCCCCCTAAAAAGCCCCCACACGTTCCTGTCATCCTTTCGAGTCATAACATAGTCTGTGCCGTATTTAGACAGTGGAGTGAAAATTTAGGTGCCAGGTTCCACATCACTTACACACAGAACATGGTCATAGTACTGTCATTCCAATGTGACTAGATGATTTAGAACGTTCTGTACTTTCAAGGACAGTGACGTACTTGATAATGAAAAGTCAGGTCCTATTTTAGAAATACAATGTACCTGATGTGCTTAGAGAGGGATACAAATCCATTCACTAGTCAAATATACATATTTCAAAACAAAATGTCCCTGCGGGAACAATTGCTGAATCAATCACTGCCGTCACCTAGAGAGATTTGACATTAATTTTGATTATACAAGGGTTAAATCTTTGGCTAATAGGGCCAGACAGCAATAGACATCCAATCTATTGTGACAATTCACAATAGATTGAATGCCTTTTGCTGTTGATGTGTTTTCAATATGATTTGTCTTCTGTAACTAACTACATCAGCTGCTTGATACTTACTCAAATGAGCACATTTGAAGGAATTTAGTTAAAATACACAGAAACTGCACGTATTCACTATCCATCAACATGGGACATCCGTTACAAATGATGACTGATACAAAATGTCAACCACATAAGTACATTTATACTTCCTAAGCCAAGTTTGTGTTATGAAAACAAGGTGGGATTTTCCTAATTATAGAGGAATGTTTTGTCTTAATTGAGGACATAAAGGGGGAAACTTACTGGAGCCCATGTGCAGTGGCATGTGTTTGAAGCATCAATACCGTCTGTCACTGTCTCTCTCTCTCTTTCTCTCTCCTTTCTCTGTGGCTTATTTGTCAGACACAGTCAATCACCACCACATCTTTTGAACTTATTTTTAGATATGTCCATTTTGTAAAGCAACATTTAGTACACGATTGGTCTGATGACTGAACCTCAGCAATTAGTTCATGACAACAGTGCAATTAACCCCTCCTGGACAAATAGTTGGATACAATCTAGATACACAATGAGCCCATTCATTCCCTAATAACGCGGTGACAGCTGCCACAGTCCCAAAACAGTGTCCTGCTGCACGAACAGAATCCCAAGGGTACGCATGCACGGAACATAACAGAAGCAAGGTGTCCCTATGAATTCCCAACTCATTATGCAACTCCACTATATAACCCGGCTATGCTCAGCAGCCCAGAATCACAAAGCGACTCACAGCCACGAGGAACACTTGGTATCCCCACAGTTTTTAGAGGAAGGTAGGTTAGGGCCATCAAATGATTTTTTTCTCACACGGCTGCTTACTGAGTTGTTTTCCATGTACTTTTCTTCTCAGATTTGATATGGATTTCATCTTACCACCCACAATACCCGTTGATGGCATCCAATGGGAGAAGGTTTTACCTCCACTTTTTCCCCGTCTCAATGGGACTTATGGGCAATATAACTGGACACCCGAACTTCTAATTCCAGAGATTGATAGTACTAGCGCTGCAGAGGTGAATCTGTTTATTTACTTAATTGGGATTAACATGGTTGTACAAGATAAATGATCCAACTAATTATGTGCAGGCTTTAAAGACGATCATTAAATACAGGCTGAAACCTTTAATGTGGAGAGTGAACCTGTCTTAAGTACAATAGTTTATAAATAAGAAATATTTCAATGTTTGAACGTAAATGCTGATGTATTCATATCCTGAAGAATTTTTCATGTACGTACTTTTACATTGTGATCGCAAATAATGTTATCCTGACAGGAATGATCAAATACTACAATTTGCCATTTGTTAACAGGCAACTTGTGACGATAGTGGATTTACAGTTCAAGTGGATGTCAAACATTTTAACCCAAAGGATCTGCTGGTGAAAGTAATTGGAGATTTTGTCGAGGTACAAGGAAGGCATGAAGAAAGAAAGGTTGGTGTTGTGTGTGATGTACTCTAGCATTTGGAGCATTGAACAAAGGAATGTGTGACTAAACATATCATTCCTTATTTTAGAAAGATAGTCCGGGGATGACAACACGGCAATTTAACCGTCGCTATCGAATTCCAAAGGGAGTGGACACCCTGGCTTTAGAATCAGCAGTTTCTCCAGATGGTGTGCTAATCATAACTGCACCCATACTGCAAACAGAGATGGCCCCATCGCGGCCATTCTCATGAAATCTTTTTTTGTTATGTTCTAATATGGCATGGTTTTTGGGATTTGTAAATAATGGTATTATTACGTGTCAATCCTCCATCATGTTTTAATTTGTAAATATTAACATCCCCATTTAAAGGCCATTTTGATTTTAAGCAATGTTGTGATTATGAACTTTTTATTGTATTTCCTTCATAAGTGTCAATAAATTACATACAAAATCTAAATTTTAAAAATGTCATGAGGTGGGAGTATCTTCTTATTGATCCAAGATATTGTGCAACATGAAATTCACTTCACTAGAAAGAATGAAAAGAAGAAGAAAAAGGTGAGAAATGACTAAGAAATTATCAAACCAGGCTATTAAAACTTCTGAAAATAAAAAAAAATGTACATGGAGTACAGTATACATGAATTAATGACTATTTATAGATGTGACTGACAATTTTACCTGATTTGCTCTTGAACGCTTTTTCTTTGTTTTCGAAGAACTTTTAGCAACGGGTCATCTTCGAATTCTTTCTCGTCGGAATCTAAAAAAAAAAGGGGAAATTCAACAAGAAAAATGTTACTCTAAATTCATCTCACTCATAACAAACACGAGTTAGTTGTTCGGGCTCTGTCTTTGGTTTAGCAATACAGAAGAGAAGCAGCTTTACATACTGCACAACAGAATATAGTAGTCAAAAAGAAAATTTGGAGCAGGGTCGAGTGCTTTCTCACCCCTGAAGCTCACCTTCAGCCTTTCGCAGCAGCTGGGACATGACTTCCAGTGAGGTGTGGGTGGTGCAAGAAGGACGTAAAGGTTTTGGTTGTGGAAGAGTATGGAGTGATGGGACAACTGCATCTTGTGGAGAAGAATCCACTGGGGTGAACAGGACCTCTGAAACAACCTGCCAAATTCAATTCAAACATGGTTTATCCATTTCTATCTATCTGGTGGCCCAAAAAAAACATGATTTTTTAAAGTGTGTATTGGCAGACATGAGCAAGGGACAGCACTGCAAGACAGCGACCTTGAGCAAGTTCACATGCTACCAGTTTAGTAACCATTGTGAATTTAGGATGAAATTCAAAGTATCCTAGCTGAGATGTAGTGGAAAATGAGGAACCTCAACAGCAGATTTTAAGAATGCATTCGTACAGTAAGACGCCGACTGAAGGACGTCTTTTTCGACAAATGACAATCCGAAGGCATTTCCTAAAGGTTTCATTTACTATGAACAAAATATGTATAGAGATACTATATAAAAGCATTATATGCTAGGACCAGGAGTTTTGTTACTGTACTGTTTTATGAGGTACTATAATTTATAGTTATCACTAATGATTGTTTTCAGCGGTACAAGTTTTTCAATTTGGTATTCAATTTCGGTGGAGAATGACTTGAATGCATGGTATGCTTTGGTACACTTAATAAAGTTGTGAACAGACGGACCTGCCCCAGAGCACATTGGATTGCAGATGATAGTGGTGCATGATTGCCTGTATCTTTGTGTCTTTCTGCCTTTCGCTGATCTTCTCGATTCTTGGTCTTTTTGAGAAGTTTCTGATGTGCAGAACTTGTGGCGTTAGGGCCATCGGAATCTTCAGTGCATTTGGTAGACCTGCAGGAAATTTCACATTACTGTAATTTCTGAGAACAACTCCTAAAAAATGGGGTAGGGAAATAATATTTTATACACAAATTTACTTGAAATCATCTTGTAAAGCCCTTTACTTGTATAATGGGCTGAAAGTTGGACTACTACTACATACTACTTCATTACAGTACATCATGTAATGGTTTAAGTTAGAGATCGATAACAATTTTTGTACTCTACTTGAATCAGCGCATTGCAGGTGTTGCATGTGTCCTTGCGTACCTTGTCGATTTCTTCTTTTTTCTAATAATCCTTGCTGTCTTACTTTCTCTCACATGATTATTTGGTGTTTTTTCTTTTTCAGCCATCTCATTTGCCATTCTTGGATTCTCGTGATGAAATCCTGCTGTTGGTCTAATCTGACTTTGTTCTTCTGTGCGTCTTGAAAGATTTGGTTCTTCAATGGAATTTGACGAATGGTCGATTTTTGTAAGTCGGGAAGGACTGCCTCCTACAAAAGCTCTTGATGGACTGCCTCCTTCTAAAGCTCTTGAGGCACTGCCACCTTCTCTATGTCTCGAAGAAATGCCTCTTTCTAAAAGTCTTGATGGACTGCCGACTTCTCTAAGTCGACAAGGATGACCTCTGTCTGACGGTCTGACAGGACAAGGTACATCTGTATATTGAGAAGGAGCAGGAGGGGATGATGGAATGCATCTGTGAGGAGGCTCATCGATGTACTTTACGTTTCTAGAGCTGTTGTTTCCTTTAGTACAAATCTCTTCCAGGTGTTGTGGATTTCTTTGGAACATGCCAGCATGTGATGACGGTGTGGGACAAGGAAGAATATCACAAAGCAGATGCATATGTGCAGGAACATGGGCAAGGGAATGTGGCTGGGAGACCAATGTTTCAGAGACAGCAATGGCTTTGGGGACAGAAGTTGATCTTTGAAGTCCTTGGACTAGTTTGGGCTCAGCAAAAGCTCCTTCTAAAGGTTCAGGGTATGGAATACATGGCTGTTGCTATGGGTGATACAAACAAAAAGAGAGTGACTTTTAAAATACATTAAAATTCAACAATGCACAGTATCAACCTTACCATTTATTCAGGCAATTGACTGGCAGTACTTGTTATAATAGTTAGAATAGTGAGAAATGTATTCCAGTAAAAGAAAAGAAATAAAAACGATGGAGGGTTCAAATACCGATCGTGTGAAATTGATTTTCAATAATGTAATTGGATTGAGACAACGTTACATTCCACTACGATTCCTACCATGTAAGGCTGTCCATATATTGATGACGTGATTAGACTGGGGCCCGGATTGCTGAAGGTAGAGGTAAAAAGTCTGGAGTCTTGCTGTGCTTGCTCCATTTTTCTTCTTAAACGCCACTGGCTAAGGATGTCCTGTTCCGGGTGTGAAGGAGGTGTCAATACAGAAGGGACAGTGTATCTTTGGAGGGGCACTGTTGGAGCAGAGTCCAATTTGGTATTTCCTGCAACGGTCACAAAACACACGGCAGATGAGAACAATTAACAATGTCAAGTTTATTTACAAATCTCTAAATCGGCAATAAATCCCAAAGGACTCCACAGACGTAGATTACACATGTTTATCCTATACAAACACGCTGAATAAACAGAATGTGACAAAACTAGTTATACAACTAATGTCTTACCTGCTGTAGATTTTATTGACGTGTTTATCAGACGTCCTTGCACTCTTTCATTTATATTGACCGGAGAACACCAATTTGAGCTTCCCTGTCTGTCTGAACGAACAGGAAGTGATCCATTGCTGAGAATAGTTTCTCTGTTAGAAAAGGCACAAGTTGCAATCCATGTTGAAAAATTAATTGATGAAATACTGCTGTTTGGCATTAGCTAATTAAAAACCCTTACTGCAACAGCTTGCTGGCCCTTTCTTGAAGGTGAATTATCTCTGTTTCCTCAAACTCACATTGAGATGTGTCTGAAGGAATCTACATTTAAAAAGACATTTAAATACAAAGTGAGAAATTATGACATTTTAAGCAAAAGTCATAATTGTAGGCCAGGGGTGTCAGACTCGGGTTGGTTCACGGGCCGCGTTAACGTCAACTCGATTTCATGTGGGCCGGACCATTTTAGATATAATATTTAGATTTTTTTTAATAAATTGATTAAAAGAACTGGATTAAAATCCCTGAATATTCAGTTTTTTATAGATCTAAAACAATGTTTATTTTAGCTTTTTTAAAATATATTTTTAGATTTTACAAAATGATTTTTGAACTAAAAACACAGAAAAAATGGATTAAAAAATTACAATTATTGATTTAAAAGGGGGAAAATCAGGAAATTTAATATACATCTATACTCTTCATTTTAATTTGATCCTAAAACAGAAAGTCGGCACTCATGGTTTACTTTCCCGGGCCACACAAAATGATGCGGCGGGCCAGAGTTGGCCCCCAGGCTGCCACTTTGACACATGTTGTAGGCGGAAAACAAAACAATGTTCCGTCTATGTCATCAACAACTCTTCGAGCAAATATTGTTCATGTAAGTATAGTTCTGAAATGTAAAAGTATAAGTGAGATTTTTAATTCTACTCTAATTTTATTGTAGATAGAAAACCAACCACTAAAATTAGGATCAAAATTTGTGAAAAGAAAAGCTAAACTGTTGTTGATCCTCCGTGAACTTACATATGCATTCATGTCATATTCTTTATTGCGTGGTGAAGAATTAAAGTCATCTTCAAATTGGCATCTTGCTGGACTGGAGATTGCTT
The DNA here is from genome assembly GCF_051989625.1 of Stigmatopora argus. NCBI lineage: Eukaryota > Metazoa > Chordata > Actinopteri > Syngnathiformes > Syngnathidae > Stigmatopora > Stigmatopora argus. The sequence goes on from NC_135390.1 coordinate 12,691,945, forward strand.
GGTTGTGGTTATCTTTCAGATCAGACAATAATAATACAAACATATTTCAGAGATATTTTGACACTGGATGTACATGAGCAGTTGAGCAAAATGTTGAAATATACCTTTGTGTGGCGATTTTGTTGGTGTTGAACTAGGAGGAAAAGATGAGGAAGACATCCACCACAAAGGAATCCTCTCCTCTTCAAATTCAGAGGAAAGCTGCTGGCGATCCTCTCGACTCAGCGGTTGTCCATAGCGAAATCGATCAATGTATCTGTGAGCGTAAATGTGCAGTTTTACATAATAAAGTGACACAATTTTGTTTAGGATTATTATTTCAAGTTTGGGTTTTGTCTTACTTTGTCAATGCTGAATCCTGGTTCATTCCCGGCTGAGAGGAAACGGTAGTCGGAGGATAAACATGGTCAGTAGAAGGCCCAGAATTAGTAAAGAACGGAGCTCTATGGTTGTCAGATGTATGCACTTGTGGAAGGTCTTGTTGATGTGACCGTACAGGAATCAAACTCTACAAAGAACAAATTAAGATATGCTGTAAGAATACTGCAGTCATTTGGTTTACCATAAATTACAGTGGGCTTTATTTTGTTAGGTCATAACTCAGCTGTACCTGCTTGTTCCTTTTGTTCGGCAAAACCTTGGTGCGAACCTGGCTGAAAGATGTCTTCCTCATTATAGAAGCTTCTGGCTCGGATGCAGTCTGCCTGATCTCCACAGGATCGCGGCCATTTAATTATATCTGTTTAATTAACAAAGGGGAAAGTCAGCTAACAATCATTCATCAGATGGACTTGGTGTTTAGAGTCAGTCATTGGACAAAAACCTCTCACTTCCAGGATGCCCTTTAAGTAGTAATGTACCAACCCCACCATTCATTCCCCAGGTTAAAATCGAATTAATTTGTGACATAAACCACGTGTTTCATTGAATTTACCTGGATTAGATGAAATATTGTGTTCTAAAATAACATCAGTTCGTCGATAGAAGTCTATCAGGTTTGGTAATAAATATTCAGTAATATTCGAAAGGGATACGTACTCAAAAAGTACACTAAACACATTTGCCAGTGACTAAATTTGTTGTAAACAACAGAATATAGGTTAATTCGTTAGGAAAACAATAATATCCAACAAATTCAACTTACACACAGAACTCCAATAGCAATGCTGTTTTGTTTTTGACAACAAGGGAAAAGAAACTACCGGTCGTTCACTCCGTCATGACGATTATCCAATACGTGTGAGTTTTCTTATGATTGACAGTGGTTTTGGCCAATAGGAATAAGGATTATTTATTGTAAAACACCAATCGGCAAATGGGAACAAGGCAGCGCGCGGAAGAGGAAAGTCTTTTTGAAGGCTATAGCTAAAATGCTCGTCTTTATCTTCCATTATAGACAGTACATATTAATATGATGAAAAATAATATTAATGCCACTCAACTGGAAACGGCGTGAGGATTTCGTCTTGTTCCCGTCCGCAGACACTTCGTTGAGGAACTAACCACGTTTGTCGATTCAAGTTTATGTTAATACTCGCTAGCTGTGTGGAAAAATAAGCTGTTCCCGTTTTGAAACGCGTTCTACATTAACAATTTTTTATCTAAAGATAAATATTACCATAGATAGGTCATGCATCACGTCAAGATTAAAATCGAAAGGCCAGGTAAAATGTTGGATTATGTTTTGTTACACTTTATGACCCTGAACTTCACCTAAATATAGTAATTACTGATTAAGTTAGTCTTTGGTTATCTTATTATAATGTATTTGTATGTAGATTTATGAAATATTTGTCTCTGTAGATGTGGAAGCAGGAGACGCACGCAACAGATTGGATTCTATTTTAAAAGGACTGGTGGAAAAAAGTGAAAACGAAAGGTGAAGATCTGATTGGGATATAAATTGATTAATGTGTAATCTGTTTTCTATAATTAATACAATTGCATTTTGAACAGGGAGCAAAATGAGTGTGAGACTGGAAAAATGTCAGCTGACTCCATAACCAAGTAAGTGCAAATTGTATTTATTTGAGTATTGATTTTGTGTAGAGGGGTGGGTGAAGTTGGTTATTTGCATATTTTTAATTTGTTTTCACCAAAATATAGTTGTCATCGTTTTATCTCCTATTTTTCCTGATTTATAGGGATTTGTCCCCATTGTCTGCTGGAAAACGGTACTAAATATCTTTTTCCTCCCAGCTACATACAAAATTCTTGTGTGTTCCTTATATTCTCTTTTTAATTTCCAGGCCATCGGCGAGATTCACACAGCATCGTCGGAAGAGGCGCAAAGAGATGGATGAAAGCATATCTGAGAGCAATACCCACAGACAAAGTAAAGTATTTCTGCCTTCCAAAGAAGACGACTTTGCCCTTGTTTGGAATTCCATTTTACTTGGAAGATTATCTTTGTTATATCTATCTTGAGAAGTTCTTTTTCTGTCCATTTCCCAGATGCTTACATTATTAAGTTGTTTGACCGAAGTGTGGATTTGGCTCAATTCAATCCCAGCACCCCTCTGTATCCTATTTGTCGTGCATGGATGAGAAATAATCCGTCTGTCCGAGAGCCCATAGAAATATCTCCAATATCGCCACAAGTCATGCTAGAAGAAGAGGTAAGACCCACTCGCCTATACTAAAAAATACATTTAGTTACTGTTAATGACGTAAAAAGCTTATGATTCAACTTCTATTTGCAGGTCACAGACATGATTAATGGCAAAGAGCAAATTGTAAGCAAACTACCTCCCCCAACTATGTCTCCCATCAGCCCGTCTGGTGAACCAGTCAACCTCAGGATCCCACCAACTGAAAAACCAGTAGTCACCCAGGTTCTCCACATAATCGTGTTTATCTGTTAATATTCTTTTTTTAAGTTTTTTTTATTTGGATCGTGATAAATAAGGAGGTAAACTGTATTTTTCTTTTCCTATGGACTAATAGGACTGTTTTCTCTCTTCGCAGTTAACAGAGTCTGTACCTGTGTCAGGTTCCTTCATATCTGACCACATGGAGCGATGGAAAAAAATCAGACAAAAGTATGTGAATCACAGTATTAAATTATATCAGTTAATGAAATATTATATATTAAAAGGATGTTCCCCCCCACAGATGGAAGGAATGTTCCAACAAGAACCAGCTGCGATACAGTGAGAGCATCAAGATCCTAAAGGAGATGAAGGACTTTTATGATCACTAATAGACAGCTTTTCCAGTTTTCTCCTCATTCATCTTTCTAAAAGTGTTGGAACAGCTTGGCCTATTTTCATTTTTTGGGTCTAATCTGTAAACATATGAGTTTGATAAAAAGATGCACTGTACAAGAGTAATTGCAATGGCAAATCAATTTGTCATCTTAGATTTATGATATATGGTCCAACTTAGTCCCAATTAATGCCTAATATTCTAACTGCCATTTCTTGAGGGAAGCATGTAATTATTTGAATAGATCCACAAAAATAGACAGTTTCGGATTACGATAGAAAAAAAATATCAGTCGATAATTCTCAGGTGTAATGTTTCCATGTTGTATCACTTGAGCTTTTGAATCACAACTCTGAATCTTAAGTCTGTTTACAATTTTGAATCTACAGTACCTGTAACTGAAAAGGAAAGCCTGGAGAGTGTCTGTCTCTGAAATTCACACTAGTTTTTGCAAATAAAATTATATTTCTAGGTACAAAGTGATATCTAAATGTATGCTGTTAAGCCGTAGCATATACAGTACATATAGATAGTATGTACAAAGTTTTGCAGTTATAGCACTACTTAACTATATTTATTACTTAATATGTTTCTGTCTCTTAAAAAAAGACAAGCATTGGGTGTCTCTCATTCTCGCCTGTTTTTGTTGTTGTTTTTAAGATTAAATCTAGATTTGGAATCATCAGTGGGTGTATATTAAGACCCTGACTGGGAATCAAAGCATCTCCGTCTGTATGAAGGGTCAGACCAACATGTACTACTTCACTAGCAGTGCCTAATCCAAATGTTAATACCTCAGAATAAAACAAAAAATGTTACTGTTTTGTTTGATATTTTATAAAAATAAAAAATGTCTAGCAAAAATAAAGACCTCGCTGTTCCAATACGTCTGTAGTCGAAGGTATTCCACAGAATAGAACCCTCAGTCACATATAGACCACGTGTCATATTTAAGTGTAAATAAAAACATTTTGTTGAAGGCATTGATTTGTCTTTTTTTTAATAATACAGCGCATGGTCTCAGCATTTTTAGAATGACCTAATTGTTTTTTTTCCACAATCAAATTCCTGTAATGCAACCAAAATATATATAATAATTGTGGACAATGCCAATTTGTCCAGGTGTATTGCTGTGTATTTATAATATTTAATCCAGAGAAACTCTACACTAAATGTTAAGGTCTCTGTGTTAAAAAAAAAAATCAGACATGAGGATTTTCACAATAATCATCGAACAATGAATAAACACATTCCATTAAAAAAATATTCATTGAATTCAGATGCCAGAAAATCAATACACTTGTGGAACTTTCATTTTTTATGCAACGATGCTAGTTTATTGGAAACCATAATAACCATGAAAATAATGGTCACAGATTCTGGAATCAATTTTCCAGAACGATTTGCAGTTTTAATTGGAGGCGATGGTCCTGTCAACCCAGCTGCGTAGGTACGACACACGGGCATACACGGCAGGGGTGCGTACATTGCAGTTGGGGGTGCCCCAGGACACGATACCCACAAGGTTCCAAGCGCCACCGTTCTGGCACACCATAGGGCCACCAGAATCACCCTAAGAAAAGGCATAAAAATGGCGAGCCACTGATCAGTACTGTATCAAAAAGAAAGAATTACTTTGACTTTGTTTTAAACCTGGCAAGAGGAGACTCCTGAAGCACCGGCACAGATCATAGCATCAGTGATTTTGTTGTAACCCCAGTACTGCTTGCACTGAGCTGGGCTGAGCAAAGGCAAGGAGGTCTGCTGCAGGTAACGGGGACTTGCTGTGAACACCAAGCACAGACATGTTTTTCATTTGGAGTTCAACATTTTCCATAATGCCCCTATGATAACCGTATTTGGGTTTTGGACTAACAGGTTTGGCCGGTCCTGCCCCATCCCGTGGTGACACATCTGGTTCCGGAGGGGATGCTGGTGCTGGAGCTAGCCAGGCACACAGGAGACACAGTCCTGGTTATTTGAGCTGGAGAGGACAGCTTCAGAAGGGTGATGTCATTGTTAAAGTTCTGGGTGTTGTAGTAGGGATGCGTTATGGCCTGTAGGAGAACATTGCAATCGACATATTATTCTTGCTGTATGTACACATTTATATACTTAACAGACTGTATCCCTGTGGAACTTACCCTAGAGATTGTCTTGACCTGAATTGGCTCGCTGTTAGACTGACGATCATGCTCACCCAGGATCACACGGTGGCTTCTGGGACTGCATAAAATAGAGAATAATAGAGGATGAGAATATAAATAAGCATAATTTGTGGGAGCTGTGTGCAAATTAAACTGGCACATTACTTCGGATCCCTGTCTTAATGAAGTTAAATTTAGATGAGGAGAAGTGATGAAATACTAAAGCAAAATTAGTTGCTACTTTCAGTTTTATTAAATATTACACAGCACATTATATTAATTACACATTTAATACACTATTTGAAAAATGAATGTGTTCGGATAAATTTACCTTTGCTCTTCTATTGAGCTTGTCACTGTCAAATAATGATGTTGGTACACTATAAGTGGGTATATGGGGTCTTATGGGGCAGTTATAAATCTAATTCCTTACCGATAACACCTAACAAGTTGACAAAAATTCTGCATCTTATAGTTTGCACATTGATACTGTATTTTTTTGAGTGGTGGAGAGAGGAAAAGTGCATTCTAAACTCGACCACAAGTCATTGCGTATTTTTTTCTCTCCCTTTAAGCATTCCAGATAGTGCAATAAGATTAGTGCTCATTTTAAATGAAGCTAACAGTACAAAACACGAGACGGAATTGACCACTATATTTTTATAGAATCAAGAAAAAATACACTTACGACACACGGCAGTGAGCCGCAGTGACAACCCAGTACTGATTAATCAGAGATCCGCCACAAAAGTGGAAGCCCCTGCCATCCTAAGAAAGAGGTTGTGTACATTTCACTGGCAATAATTGGATGTGTATCAGTCAGAATTGCAAGGCTGTTTCATGTCATACCTGAAGTGAGACCTGCCACGGCCAGGATCCGGGCACAGCATTCTCACCATTGACAATTTTATTGTAGCCGCTGACTTGTGGAGAGATTGAAGGCTGTCCACATCCTGAGACCCAAATGCCATTTTAACATACACCATATATGCATACACATTTTTCATGAAATATCTCGAATAAACAACCAAAATTCAGTTTCACAACCTCACCCAAGTGTCATGTAATGGGTGAACGAGTGCGTGTGACTCACCCATTGCGGAGGCAACAAGCGCTAAACAAGTGATGAACAACAACATGGCTATGCCTGGGTTGTGAGTCACGTCCGTGAGCTTCTGACTTGTGGGACGCTTGCTTTTATAAGTGTACGGCTGCAACAGACTGACCATGAGCTCCATGTGTTCAGAAGTGATAGGACTGGGAACGGTACACCTGTAGATAAGCATTTGGAATTTTTCCAAAATTGCCAAGTGCTCAGACTTGGAATTTTTTCCCATTAAGGCATGAATATCCATCTTTCTGTCCATCCATCCATATTCAGGATAGCTGTTTGGGCAGCTGAAATCTATTAATGTGTACACAGAACTGCACAGGCTATGAAAATTGAAGGCCCCACTTATTGCCGTTACTGTATATTTCAGTTCATGGGTGTCCAAACCGGCCCACAAGGGCCATGGTGGGTGCAGGTTTTCATTCCAACCAAAGAAGAGGATACATATTTACTAATCTGGTATCTTAAAAGTGTCACCAGTCAGTCATAAGGCACTCATAGAGAAAGACAACCATTGGCTACATCAGGTGGATATAAGATAATCATGTGGATTCTAATTGCAGTACACACAATACAAACATATGTACGTGTAGTATTGCACATCTGTAGTATCTAGCATACACATATAATTGGTATTTCCTATATGTAGTAGTGTGAATTCACCTGTTCAGGTCTGCCAAACGATCTGGTGAGTGTATTGTTTGCTCAAGGAGAATCAACCCATCTGGAGGATGAATTGGATTTCCTTGTAGTATAAAGATCCACCTTTCATTCATGTGTTTACTATATACTGTTTTAAATAAAATTACAACACAACATTTTCTACCACTTAATGAAAAGAAAACATGAGAACAGATATTTTCATCTTAATCTTTATTTCAGTGTTTCACTACATGAAATGTATATCAGAATGTGGAGAACCTATCTGGAAATTTATTGGAAATATGAATTTGATATTTTTCTTCTTCCAATGAAAAGCATTCTTCCGATCATGTGACACATTTTATTTAAAAATAATATCACAAGCTAGTAAGTAATGTCAGGTGGTGAAATTACAGCATTACGAGTGTAGAATTTTTAATCAACCTCCTCAATAGTGGGGCCGGATTGTCCTCCTTCAGATGCGCCGGGGAACCCACCGGGCATCCCACCTGGCATTCCTCCCGGCATGCCTCCTTGGTAAAGCTTGGACATTATGGGGTTGCAAATTTTCTCCAATTCCTTCTGTTGGTGTTCATACTCTTCTTTCTCTGCAGTCTAGAAAAATAAAAACAATCAGACCACTCATTAGCTCTTTGGGCTTCAGTGATTTGGCTGATTGAGCTTTACCTGGTTCCTGTCCAGCCAGGAAATGACTTCATCACATTTGTCTATGGCGGCCTTTTTGTCTTCAGCGCTGATCTTGTCCTTTAACTTCTCGTCCTCTACAGAGTTCTTCAAGTTGAATGCCAGAGACTCAAGGGAATTTTTAGCAGTAACTTTTTCTCTCTGAGCATCATCTTCACTCTTGAACTGCTCAGCTTCTTGCACCATTCGCTCAATGTCCTCCTTGCTAAGCCGCCCTGTGGCAACAAGAAAACTCTTTATTTTTCTCCTGCTATAGTTATCGGTCTCTGGCTAAAGAGAAAATTAGGTACCTTTGTCATTAGTGATGGTGATCTTGTTCTCTTTTCCGGTGCTTTTGTCAGCAGCAGACACATTGAGAATGCCATTGGCATCTATGTCAAAAGTCACCTCAATCTGGGGGACGCCCCTGGGAGCAGGTGGAATACCAGTCAGCTCGAACTTGCCGAGGATATTGTTATCCTTTGTCATGGCTCGCTCGCCTTCAAAAACCTAAAATTACAAGTGGATTTCAAATGACGATAAGCCGAAAAGGGAATTAATACCTGAATATAGGGATCTCCCTACCTGAATGAGCACCCCAGGTTGGTTGTCAGAGTAAGTAGTAAAGGTCTGAGTTTGCTTTGTGGGTATGGTGGTGTTCCTTTTGATAAGCACAGTCATTACTCCTCCAGCGGTCTCAATTCCCAGGGACAGGGGTGTGACATCCAGCAGGAGCAGATCTTGCACGTTCTCAGACTTATCACCAGCCAAGATGGCAGCCTGCACAGCTGGAGAACATTTTCCATTTAGCATTTTTTTAAAATTTGAACCGCAGTAAAGTTATTCACCTGCTCCGTAGGCCACCGCCTCATCCGGATTGATGCTCTTATTGAGGTCGCGGCCATTGAAGAAGTCCTGAAGAAGCTTTTGGATCTTGGGTATACGAGTGGACCCACCAACCAGGACAATATCATGGATCTGGGATTTGTCCATCTTTGCGTCCCTGAGGGCCTTTTCGACAGGCTCCAGGGTTCCGCGGAACAGGTCGGCATTGAGTTCCTCAAAACGGGCTCGAGTGACGGAAGTGTAGAAATCGGTTCCTTCGTAAAGTGAGTCGATCTCAATGCTAGCCTGGGTGCTGCTGGAGAGGGTACGCTTGGCACGCTCGCAGGCGGTGCGCAGACGGCGCACGGCACGTTTGTTATTGTTGATTTCTTTTTTGAACTTGCGCTTGAACTCGCCAATGAAGTGATTCACCATTCGGTTGTCAAAGTCTTCCCCACCCAAGTGAGTGTCGCCTGCTGTGGATTTGACTTCAAAGATTCCGTCCTCAATGGTGAGAATGGACACGTCAAAGGTACCACCTCCAAGGTCAAAGATAAGGACGTTGCGCTCACTTCCAACCTGGAGAAAAATACAAATATGTTGAATACAATACATGCTGCACATTATAATTATTTACAAACTCGGGATACAGCTAAACAGGATAGGTGTATCAAAAATGAGTGTGTAGATTGACTGGTGTTACCTTTTTGTCCAAGCCGTAGGCAATGGCTGCTGCTGTTGGTTCATTGATGATGCGCAGCACATTAAGCCCTGAAATGGCTCCAGCATCTTTGGTGGCTTGACGCTGGGAGTCGTTGAAGTAAGCGGGAACGGTGATGACGGCGTTGTTTACAGCCTGAAATCGCCAGAAAAATCTGGTGAGAACAACATTGGCCTACAATGGAAAGGATAGTTTTAACCAAAGATGTTCTTACCTTGCCAAGATAGGCCTCAGAGATCTCTTTCATCTTGGTGAGGACCATTGAGGAAATCTCCTCGGGGAAGAAGGTCTTGGTCTCACCTTTATACTCAACCTCCACTTTGGGTTTAGTTGCATCATTCACAACCCTGAAGGGCCAGTATTTCATGTCGGCTTGGACCACTGAGTCGTCAAATTTGCGGCCGATCAAACGCTTAGCATCTGCAGAGAGAACAAACCGGACACCAAACATATTGATTTAGTAGGTGAATTAAAAAGTTGTGTGTGCATGGTGGGGGGTTGCTCTAGTTACCAAACACTGTATTAGATGGGTTCATTGCCACTTGGTTCTTGGCGGCGTCGCCAATCAGTCGTTCGGTGTCCGTGAAGGCCACATAGCTGGGCGTGGTCCTGTTTCCCTGATCGTTGGCAATGATCTCCACTTTGCCATGCTGGAAGATGCCCACACAGGAATATGTGGTGCCAAGATCAATACCTACTGCTGGTCCTTTTGACATTCTGAATGAAGAAATAGGAGAAAGCAAACAGGTATTGTTCATTATAATCATTGTTATCCTTTGGCCACAATTACGCAATTTCATGTTCAATACTTTTGACATCGCTGAAATGCCAGACACACACACACATCATTTAATTTTTCCCAATGTATTTTGTGCATTTTTTTAATAAACACAAACTTTTATAGACATCTTTACCTAATATAATGCAGTTATCACAAGAGGTGATGTACTGAAAATGCTTAACACGAACATTAACAATAATGTGATGGTTCACCTCCAACTACACGAGCTGTGCCACAAGGCCGCCTTTTTTCTAAAGTTATATTTCACACAATGTTGCTTTATGATGCAATTTTATTGTCTCCAAGGCTGCACCACATTATAAACAAAACTGAAATGCGCTATTTCAACCGGAGGCATTATTGGCATCTTGCTTTAAAACACTAAGTAAAAACTGGCACAAGTCTCTCAACTGGCCTTACTTTCCTCTACTATATCCTAAATACTTACATTTTGAGTTTGATCCCAGAACCTGTTTGTTTTGAGCAATGATTACATTGAATTTTCACCTGTTGTTCTGTTGTATAATACAGAAATGAAATTGCTGACACAGTTTGGCTACAGTCATCTAACTGGAAACTGCACTATCAATATTTTTAGGCCTATTTTTAACCTTTTTTTAAGCAAAGTGGGCTGTATTATCCTGAAATAACGGTCAGTTATTTTCTTAATACATTTCAGCCTTCTGTTAAAAAACATGCAGGATTATTAATAGTTTCCCATTGGAGACAGTTAAGCTTTTCAATGCAGCAATGAAGCGAGACACATTAAGAAGCCAGGCTGGGTGCATCACAGCTAGAAATGGTGTTACCTTGTTGTGTCAGCTGTTCAACCTCTACTGAGATGATTTCGTTCTAGCGACCCCTTACTTCCTCTCCAGCGCTCCTTTCCGTGTCCTGCCTGGCAGATTAAGAGGGCGAGAGCATATGCTCACCCAGTGTATATAGAGGACTATGCAGGGGGAGCCCTGGGTGTCAGGTGATCCCCCATAGAAAGTTCTAGAACCGTCTGAATAAGCTTGTTGGCCTCCCAATAAATGGGCACAACTATTGGTACGACTGACCTTTAGAAAAACATTACGAGGTGTAATGGCCTCTTCTTTTGCTCAGCTTCTATTCTGGGAGGACTTTCTCAATGGTCGGTAGTTCATTCTAAATGTGTTTGAACTCATCCACATTGCTCTGTATGATGAGAGACAGCCATGTTGGAAAAGAAAAGATCCCCAAAATTGTTCCTCAAATTCAGAAAGTTGACAAATGTCAGTTTGTTTTACAAAAAGAACACAAAAATCATTCAAAAATTATTTCCACTTTTACTATGACTTTTACAACTGTATCATATAGGCATTTAATTTTTTTTCTCAAAAAATATACATTTGAACACAAGTATGTACACATTATTTTAACTGAGATTTCGACATGATAAATGAGTTCATGTGTGCTCTGTCAGTCAAACCTTTTCCTAGCCTAACTGCCCCTTCCTGCTGTCCGTGTTTAAAACGTGGCTATCCACACCTGTTACATAAGTCCTTTTAAATATAACTGAAGCATGTTAGTAACACCACCTGTTATCTGTCACCTTCCAGTAGCTAAATATTGCATAAACTCTTTGTGAAAAAAATGACCCACCATTGGTGATTATCCACGTTTACATTATCCACAATATGTAAAAAAATGCATTACAATTGACATCAGAAGTATAATACCATAAAAAAGGATAGTTTTAAATGTAATTTACTTCCTTATTCTGGGATAGTGACATGGAATAACATGTCTGTTTTATTTTAAAACAAATAAACTGCGAAGCTGATATAGAAAGTCTTCTTCTTTGCTTTTGTGTGCTCTACAATGGCAGTTCATGGAGTCCCAAGCACAACGTTTGCAGTAGTTGAAGAAGTGACGCTCTGCTTTCTTCAGTGTGCTGTTCAGGTCAAGTGTTCCCTGCAGGCTACACAAAAGATACACATATTTTGAGTTGCACACCATTCAAACTGCAACCTCAATGATAAACAGAGAATATCATCACAAACCTGCTGGTGAACTGGATTAGCTGGACATCATCTTGGCATTTCAGCAGAGTCTCTTTGTGGTCCAACAAGATGGCTGCACAGATGAACAGCTCGAAGGTAAAGTCTGTGTTGACGGCCTGCAGCTCGGACTCACACTCGGTGTCTACAAAATAGGCAAAAACTTGTGAAATGTGAATTTTATATGGTTAATATTGACCTTAACAATGTCTTTTTTTGTCAACGGAGAGAGAGCTATTTCTTCTCCTACTTCAAGGGCTTACCTGTGCAATATTTTTGGGCCAGTCTTTCCTGATAACGGGCTCTGTCCACTTGCTGGGAAATGAGCTCCAGGTGGTCGCAGCTTAGTATCTCAAACAAGCGAAGCGCATCGCTGTGTTCAAATTCTCTCTGGAAGCCTAGGAGGAGCCATCTGAAGTAATAGCACCCAACAGAGAAATCATTGGTTAAAAAACGGAATATGTCACAATGTTTGCCAAAATAACGGTACCGATATTATTAAATTTAAGACATCTTAGAGCGAAAAAGACTGTAAAGTGTCGGAAATCTTGGTTTCAGTCCTTTCATTCCTCCAGTTGGAGAATAGGCTAAAATATTGCCTCCCAAATTCACGTACCACAAGTGGTTTGAAAAAGCCTGTGGAAGTGAGAAGTATGATTTGTTACTCAATTAGAATTAAAATAAAACAGATTGAACCTCAAACTTTAGAATTTTTAAAGGGGAGGATTGTGGGAAATGTTCTGCACCACAATCTTTAAATCGTAATCTATCTCTAAAAGGAAAATTAACAAAGGGGCGTCGTCCATCAGCATTTCCAGGGTCTCTCGGATTCTTTTCGAAGGTTGAGCATTAGGGTTCCTGCCCACAGATCATCAACCTGACCTCCTAAATGTATGCTATTCTGCTTTTTAGTGTTACCTGTGACAAAATGTGAAGCACTCCATGTTGTCAGTGACCAAGTGGAGGTGAAGTTGAGGGTCCAGTTCTTTTAGCAGATCTGCCTCCAGCTCTGAAAGACATTCAACAGAACTACTTAACTGGCTTCTTTTTTTGTTGTTGCTCATTGACTCACACACTAAACGCCACCTATTTTTCTGTGCAGACCATCTTCTCTGAAATCTTTGGCGAATTTCTCCATGTAGCATGAAAAACTCCAAAAACTGTCAACCTCACAGTCCATAACCTCCAGGAATCGACTGCATAGGTCGTTCATTCCTTGGGCGTAACTCACCTCTGGGTGAAAATACAAAAAAAACCTGTTGGATTCTTTTTGGTACAAAAGAACACAAAATAAGCTTATTTTCTCACTTACCTGGATGGAAAGCAGCATAGGTGATGAGGATGTCTCGTAACACCAACAAATTTCCTAAACCTTCACCTCTGAAAACACAAGACAAAAAAATTCAACTTGTAACGCTGCATTTTAATCAGCTATTTTAAAAACATATTTTTTTATGAAGCTACAGTACAAGCACAACATAGTTAGTGATAGTGGACATAAAATAGATGTTAATTTGCATGATTAAACAGTAGTGATATTTAAATGCAAAAATACACTGTTTCTCTCTGGAGATACAAATAGGAAATTTCCATTCAAATTTGCCAAGATTTGAAAGAGTTCTGCCATTTGAACATGATTTAAATTCACTTTCAAACCTTGATTGATGGCATTGCATGTCTTAGTATTGGAATTCCTAATGTCATATTGATGGATATACTTCCAAAATAAAAAATATATTTTGGACAACCATACTGGTAGTAGCTTAAGTCTCTGTTGGTTCTTGGGACATCTTTGTTAATAATTCGGATGGCCTCCTGCAGCTCTTCCTCGTCAAATGTAACACGTTCGAACAATATCTGAAAACAAGCGAAAAACATTTTACTGCAGTCACATTTTTAATACCAAAGAAAATCAGACAAATTTGAGCGGAACGCAAAATCGTGGCGCGTTTTGGCACGAGGAAGCCAAAAAAGGCTATTTTAAATAAACCTGTGCTTGCAGCTCCAAAAATGTCACCCTGTCTCGGATCTCAACTCTCAAACTGTGAGCCTGTTGCTGCATTAATGCCTGCCTCTGGTTAAAATAGCCAACTGCAGCCACCAGCTCTGCTGCCAAGAAGACAGAAAAGATGGTCATAATCATAATCAAGACTTGCTCGATTGTGAAAGAGAGCAAGAACGTTCTGGGATTTTACAATCAGTGCCGTTAAGTTGCATCCGAACCGCCGAGGGGAGGAAGTTCTGCCACTTTGCCTTCATGACCTGGTAACGCACTGCCAGCTGCTCCTGCAGGAGAGGCCGTTCTAAAGCAGTTGAGCTGCACGGGTACATCCCGAACAGGAAGCGCCATGCCAGGCCGCGCTCGGGAGGGGAAACGCCACCTCAACACAAACAGTTCTAAATGTCAATGTTGGGCTAAGTTGCAAAAATTCAGGGATTTTCCAATTTTAAACATTCAGTAGGGTTTGAGAGGAATATACTAGTCCAGGAGTGTCAGACTCGGGTTGGTTCGCAGCCTGCTTTAACGTCAACTTGATTTCACCTGGGCCGGACCATTTTAGATATAATATTTTGATTTTTTTTAAATAAATGGATTAAAAGAACTGGATTAAAAGCTCTGTATATTCAGTTTTTTTTATAGATCTAAAACAATATTTATTTTAGCTTTTTTATATATTTTTAGATTTTACAAAATGATTTTTGAACTAAAAACACAGAAAAAATTGATTTAAAAATGACAATTATTGATTTATCAGAAAATCAGGAAATTTAATATACATCCATACTCTTCATTTTAATTTGATCCTAAAACAGAAAGTTGGCACTCATGATTTACTTTCCCGGGCCACACAAAATGATGCGGCGGGCCAGATTTGGCCCCCGGGCCGCCACTTTGACACACAGGTGCACTAGTCAATAAAAACACAAAGCATAGTATACAGTTCTATGTTTGAATCTTGGCTTCTTTTGAGTGAATCAAGCCTATATTGGTGCAAATTCCAAATTCTGCAAATGTAATATCATTGAATCCAGTTTATTAAACTGATACATTGGAAAGTACGGCATATAATAACTTTATCTGTAATAGTTTTCTTCTTGATAAATCATCATCAAAGAAAAAAACGGATGAAGTTTAACATGTGGGCAAATGACCTTTACTCTGCTTCCAGAGGATTTCAAACACTGTTGTGCAATGTTTTACACTGATTCAGCTTTAATCTCTTTCCTCAAGTTCCTATATTCATCTTTAATCTCTTTCCTCAAGTTCCTATATTCATGTGTAAAATGAATGTTTCTCCAAATCAAGTAAAATATATGTACTGCATTGTTGCTTGATGATGCTCCTGAAACATTTTGGGTCATACCTCAAGGAGGACTTTCTTAGAAAATATTCACTTCATAAAGTCAACTGGATTATAAATCCAACTGCTGCCTCATTCCTTTCTTTCATACACTTCACTGAACATCTTTGTTCCAGCTCATGTGATTTTTTTAGAAGCCTTGCCTGCTCTTTGACTGCCATTTTACTTCCATTGGAACACTTACTCGAGGGCATTTTGTGCATTTTTAACAGTGGTCAAAGCATCACTTGACTCCCTCCAGAAGGAACAAACACACCAACCTCTGTTTATGTGAGCATAACCAACTGTTTGTTAACGGAATAAACCGTATTAACATTTGCTATTATTCACTTTTAATTGCCTGTTCTATGCATTCAAAAAATAACATGAGTAAAAACTTATTTTTGCCTATACCCACTCCGGTGTTTTAAGCATGATAATGCATTTTTTGCATTTTTTCTGTGAGAATATTACAGAATTTGAATGGCTAAATACCGTTTTGGAAAATGTGCATCCTCAATCGAGACTCGTCCACCCTCCCTTCGGCGTCCATGACCCCGGGCAAGGTGAGTCGCGCGGAGGCCAGTGCGGGTGAGTTGACCCCGGCAAACCTGCGCGGTTCCTCCTCCTGACGGCCGGTTTGACTGCTCTCCTCCACCGCGGATGTCAGATGCTCCATCTAAGTGTCTTTTGCACACTGCAAGCCACTTTCCCGACCAGATCCGAACCTTTCATCCATCCTTAAGACCGAATGTAACTACGACATGAGCAAAACTTCAGTCCCACGCCTACTGAATGCACATTTTCAAATTGCACTTTGGTTTCAACAAGATCTCCTTGTACCCCATCTACTGGTTCTTTAGGGGAAAAGCATAAAATGGAAACATTTTTGGTGCACTGACCAGCTGAAAGTCCTTTGTAACAAGGGGTTGTCCTCCATCTAGGAACACAATTCACAATAAAATAAACGCTAATGATGAAGTGAATGTGTTTTAATAATAGTCTATTATCTTTTTTTTTTAAGCAAAGGAGTTGGGTTAATCACATCATCATCATTCATTTGTCCTTCTAAGATTATTTTTTTTTTACACATAAAGAGTTCCATTTTGTTCATATTGAGTTCCAACTCACCATAAATTAAAACTAGTCCACAAACAAGAATTTTATGAAAAAAAAAGGTAACCTTTTGGACTTTGTTGGATTAAAAAAAAAATCATTTCAGGTTAGTATGAATCATGTTATGTATAGGTTAATTGTATTTATTTATTATACAAGTATCATTACTACAAACTGCTCCTTGGAGAAGATTAAGAATTTCGGTTTTCTAATCTATTTGTGAGAAACCTTGAAAAGTAAACCTTGGTTGCACTGTTTCAACTTCCTTTTTTTTCTTCTTATAAATATATCACCACTGCAAAGTAACAGGAAACACACCCAAGAATTACACATCTTTGTCAGGATAAGCCACCGATGAGCTTTCATTTCAAGCATGAGCAGTTGAATAAACTTCAGATTGTTCATGTGTAAACGCCAACACGCATAGTGGACAGTGGTGTCCAAAATTCCCAAGACTGGACTCTACAATGGATTATCTGCCGCCTTTGCTCACGTTTGCTGTCATTTTGGTTCTAACTTCACATTCAGATGGTTAGTGGCATTTGTTTTAGATTGTATCAGACGCATTCTGTAAATGTAGACTGTGTTTGTTGTCGTTGCTGTTTTTAATACACAGGTCAAAGGTGGCAATTGAATGTCAAGCGACACTTCAAAGGAGTAAAAGGCCATGCTTTGATCATACCGTGTACTTTCACTTACCCGCCTGAACACCATATGAAAAATCCTCAGCTCTTCTGGAAACTCTATGGTGAAATAAGCAAATTTAACACATACGACAGGGATCAACATGCCTTCATTTATCATCCCAATGAGACATTTGTGGAGGAGAGGTATCGAGGAAAGACCAAACTGGTGCAAAATAACGACACAAGCTGCACCCTCAAGATTTCACAGATAATGGACGAGGAATTGATGATTTACTTTCGGATTATTGCCAAGGGAAACAACTTCAGTTTTGTGAATGAAAGGGTCACTATATCTCCGTCAGGTGAGAATCCTTGCAAAATATGAATTTGACGTTGTGGATTCCAATCAAAGTTATTGCGGAAATTCACTAAGCATTCTTTTGTAGGTCAAGCTGACATGCAAGTCGATCTCAATACAGGTAACAAGACAACTTGATGTTGATGTTGAAGATTGATGCTGTCATTAAATCATGATGATGTTAGATTTTGTTTTCTTTTGTTTTCAGGATCTGTGGTACCAACTTCATCCTATGCACCAGGTATTTGAATTCCTCTGTTAAAACCCCTATAGAAAATGACTTCCTTTTTGACGATGATGATCATTTTCTTGGTAGATAACAGGAACAGAAATGGGTTGCAAACAATCTTCATATCCATTTTTGTACCTCTGGCAGCAGTTCTCATGATTACTGCTGGGTTTGTCATTTGGAATAAGCACAAGAGGTGAACTTTTATTGTTATTTTGATCACTCTGACTCGATAGATAGTTTTTACTATGGCAGACACTGCAGGAAAATAAGAAAGTTTTTTTATTTTTATTTTTTTACCCAGGTCACAAACACTTGTGAGGGACGAGTCTGGATATTATGCAAATTTTAGCAGAGCGTCACCAAGCAAAGACACGAGGTATGTGTCCGTGGTGTGTTTACATGGTAAATAGGTATTTGTAGCCTGAAGCAGGGAGAAAGAACCAAAAGTAATTCATACTCATCTTCACCCAAAAGTTGTTCAAAACATGGAGTTGTCAGGTGGAAACAGCAGATTTTAAATAGCAGTCATATTGAGCTGTGTCTCATTTTTCCGGGGATATTTATTTAAAGAACAGCTGTTTTTTTTTCGATCAGTTTCACTTTCTAATATTAGGTACATTTATTTATTTTTAGTATATGTTTCCAAACAGTCTTAGTTGATGAACTTGCTGAAAAACAAATGTAAAACAGATGAAGGAAGATGTTGTGAAGAGGGCGCGTCAACAAAACTGTCATATATACATTTTTATTGCTTTAGACAAATTGGAGATGATTGCATTACGTGTTCAGAATTTGTATTAAAAGATTGCAGGCCTTTGAATCGGATCATAGCAGAATATCATATAATTATCCAAAGATCATGTATTGATCATATATTATACCAAAATTAAATATTTGCCACTCCTCAGAAAGTTCCTGCCCCCCCCAGCACCCCATAATTATTTTTTTTAGATCCACCCCTCTATGTGTACGATAAATATGCAATACCCTCATTTAAGCGAACAATTAAGTGACTTTAATTCTTACACTACGAATATTGATATGAGCAACAGAAAACACATTGGATTGACCATATGAATGCAAAAAATCTTTGACAGGTGTGGTTACGTCATCATACCTGTCAACCTCTGCCGATAACTGCCCTTATAAATGATTATGATTCCCCTTACAAACCCCAAAACAACCTTACAAACACCGTACGACTCGTACGGTGTTTGTAAGGTTTTTTGGGGGGTTGTAAGGGGAATCATAATCATTTATAAGGGCAGTTATCGGCAGAGGTTGACAGGTATGCGTCATGATAAATTGATCTGTATTCCGTCTCTCTAGAAAAGAAAAAAAGAAAGAAGACAGCAAAACTCTTCCAGACAAGAAGTTTGTGGACGAACCTGTTTATATCAACGTGCAGGTATGATACAACCCATCTTATTTCATATTCTGACTGAAGCGTTTTTAACCGAATGTTTTTGCAGCATGCTGTGGGTCACACGGACGCATCGACGGCTTGTGAAATGGATAACAAAGACAATATTTATGAAAATGTCCATCTTTCTAAATAGTACACTGCTTATCGTTGATTTCAGCAACTGAAAGTGTACAAGCATATTGTGACATATCACCGGAATTGGGAAAGGTCATTTTCTCTGTGGCGTACCTTAGTTCAACGTTCACTTTTTTAAACAAACTAATTTTGTAAATAAAATACGTCAATTCGTGGTATAGAGGTTCACTTGCTTGACTTTGGTGCTGAGAAGTGTGGGCTTGATTCCCGCTGGAGGCAGTATGATTAAAACACAGTAGTGTGAATTATTCGTAAAATGATATATCAGATGGACAAATTAAGATAGAGAATTAATATTTAGAGTCCGCGACACTTTGAGTACTTTGAGTGAGTAAAAATTCAAAAAGTGTACTTGGCCAAGGCCAATCACAATTTTTGGAGGGTATTTTATAATTTTCTGTGACAGATAGAGATGGATTTTTCTGTTAAGAACTGTTTGATTAAATACATCTCAGTTAAATTAGTTGAGAAATATGTCATTTCATCATTAACGGAGAAAGGGGAAAAATTTACACTATAAGATGTTTACTGCCTTTGTTTTCTTCATAACATCATATATGATTCTGTGGTTGATATTTTATGTCAAATGTCTGCTAATTATACCAATATGACTTCATAGGAAATGTTTGCTGAAAACATGTCAAAGGAGTTGTCTTACATGTCTTGCACAAGGTGTCACTGGAAATATCAAGCCACTTCCTGTGTTGAGAGCATTTACAAAACGTTCCTTTCTTGACAGTAAAATTGCAATGCTACTTTATGTTTAAAGTAAATTCCACCTTTGTTTAGCAATTGTCTTGAAGTCGGATGTCAAGCACATCTTTTGTTTTGACAGATGTTTGTCGACTTCACAATACCATCAGAAAAAAAAAAAATCCAGAAATAATCATGTAAAAATTCTGCCTGTTCGTCTCTTGATAATCTGAAGTAAATTCAAGAAATAAGTACCTGCATTAAAGATTTTTAGCCCAAATATTCCTCTTTATAAAACTATATATATATATATATATATATATATATATATATATATATATATATATATATATATATATATATATATATATTTAATATATATATATATATATATATACACATATATATACATATATAACATGTGTATATATAAATATATACTATATGTATATATATATAACATGTCATATCATTTGTATATATATTCTTCCCACACCCCACCCCTCTCTCTCGCTCTTTCATTCTTTCTCTCTTTCTTTCTCTCTTTCTTTCTCTCTTTCTCTCTTTCTCTCTTTCTCTCTTTCTCACTTTCTCTCTTTCTCTCTTTCTCTCTTTCTCTCTTTCTCTCTTTCTCTCTTTATCTCTCTCTCTCTCTCTCTCTCTCTCTCTCTCTCTCTCTCTCTCGCTCTCTCGCTCTCTCGCTCTCTCTCTCTCGCTCTCTCTCTCTCTCCCTCTCTCTCTCCCTCTCTCGCCCTCTCTCTCTCCCTCTCTCTCTCCCTCTCTCTCTCCCTCTCTCTCTCCCTCTCTCTCTCCCTCTCTCTCCCTCTCTCTCTCCCTCTCTCTCTCCCTTTCTTTCTCTCCCTCTTTCTCTCTCTCTTACTCTCTCTCTTACTCTCTCTCTTTCTCTCTCTCTTTCTCTCTGTCTTTCTCTCTCTCTTTCTCTCTCTCTTTCTCTCTCTCTTTCTCCCTCTCTTTCTCTCTCTCTTTCTCTCTTTCTTTCTTTCTTTCTTTCTTTCTTTCTTTCTTTCTTTCCCACAGTCCTTCGCTCCCTTTCCCCCCCCCTGGTTTTTGGCATGATTTCTATATTTTTACCATTGCAAATGTAACAGGTTCACTTCAGTTTCCACGACTTCCCCATTTGTATTTTTATAATTGAGTCATAGATAAGATCAACGCTCTCATGAAACCACAGTTTCTGGACAATAAACCAAGAGGACTGAAAAAGACAGTGAAACTACTTGTGATTTTTTTTTTTTTAATTAAGCAGCAAAAACGCTAATATCTGCTACAGGTAAAAATTGCAAGAGTGTGACTGCATGGAAAATAAGTTAAGCATAAGAGTTGAAGCGACACATTAAAATGCAAAACAATGGTTGGTCTTTGTTGTTGAACAGAGTTATGCCCCACCTCACATCATTAAAGTGGTCATTTTCTTAAATAGTGTGTTGGTGTCATTGTGGCAGATTTGTAATAAATTATTGGCAAATGATTAAGCATGCTCTGATAAATTATTCAATGTCACTACTTTGAATCAAAAATATTTTATTTTAAAAAACACAAAATATTTTTTCACACCTACAAAATTGGATTATAGGTTTACTGGAGAAAAAAGATGCCCAATATTCATCCTTTAAATTTAAAATTCTGACTTTATTCTTGAATAAAGTCAGAATTTGGACACCATCATTAGCTATTAGTAACAACAAAGCAATTAAATTGATCAAAAAAGGGACCATTAAATTTAACTTGTACCAAATAGTACTAATTTAATAATACAAATTCAGTTCAGTTTATGAATTATATTTGGGTTCAACTCTTTGTGAAGTAATTTTGCTGCATTCGGGTTTTAAAACAAAGCAACATTTTCCATGTAGACGACATTTTCTCTTCAATTCCCATAACATTGATTTTGATTCTCTGTTTGAGTAACTGATTGAATGTTTTAGTTTAAATGAGACATTCATCAAGAGTAATCAACATGCATTGTCGCCACCATGATTAATCCTAAATCCCTTCAATCAGATGTCATTAATAGGAGACACACCTTAAAAAAAGGAAGGGAAACCACTTCCGGTTCACTCTTACAGTTAACAGTGCAAGGTAACATTACACAACAGGTAACATTACTTTAATGCATTGCA
Organism: Stigmatopora argus; assembly: GCF_051989625.1. Classification (NCBI taxonomy): domain Eukaryota; kingdom Metazoa; phylum Chordata; class Actinopteri; order Syngnathiformes; family Syngnathidae; genus Stigmatopora; species Stigmatopora argus. The sequence continues at coordinate 12,714,155 of NC_135390.1, forward strand.
GTTGATTTGCACATTTGAATACATATTCATATATTTCCTTTCCTCCTGTCGTTTTAAAAGAACTTTTCCCGTCATGGGGAACTCGGCATCCTCCAGCTTATTCATCACCCCGAGCCCGAGGAGCATCTCGTGGCGGAGGCCCAAAGAGGACACTGTCAAACTGGAGGATTTCTTGACAAAATGTGATGACGATCTCTGGAGTGTGAGAGAAAAGGGAAGTCGCCCGACGAAGAAACTCTGTTTGACGGAGAGCGTTCGTTACATCGACCTCGCTCTGCAGGACCAAGGCATTTGTTATCCAAACGGAAATGAAATTATCAACCCTGCTTTTGTTGGGGAGCCGTGATTTGGCCAAATCTGCATGGGACGTGTCTTGGTGAATAGACAATAGAAAAGCGCCAAAGTAGGCTGTATTTGAGCATTTTTGGTTTCAGTTTAAACACGGTTGCGGCTCATGTAGTTGCTTTAAAGCAAAATGAACCATGAGCAAAGCCTTCCTGTATGTTTAAAGAGGAAATCCTGTCACAATGACATATTTGATTAAAGCTCGTTGCAGATTATTAATTTGAGCATGAAAATTATAATACGATGTTTCAATTAACTTTAGCCGTCATTATCATTTGTTTGATTTATAACTTCATGTTTATTGCATTGTGCAATTGTGATGAAATACTTGACTCAAAATAAAAACAATGTGTTTTATTATTTACATGATGATACAAGTGCATCTCAATGAATTCAAATATAGTGTAAAAACTAAAATGTGTACTAATTCCGTTCAGAAATGAAAAATCAGACGATGTTTTAACATTATAATTTTCATTCATGATATGAATTGACAGTGTTGTTGAAACTACTAACCAACAAATAATATTTGCAGACAATGTGCAGTTTTTTGAAAAAGTAGTTTTAGTTGTTAAAGTATGGATATAAAATAATTTGAAAGGTAGAACTTCCTATGGGAAGCTTAACGAGATGCAGATAGATTAATATTAGCAAGGATAAAAATACAAATTGGGAAGTCATGGCAACTGAGAAGATGTTCTGCTTTCAGAGTAAAACAAAAATGAAAGATTCAGATATCTGTTTTCTTTTCAAAGCGAGTCAACGAAGTCATCATGTCACTGTTGTTTTCCCACTGTAGTCTGGAGGTTTTATTTTTTATATTTTACAAGAAATTCAAAGTTCTAAGCCAAATAAAATGTAGAGAGTATCATTCTCAGAAGTATTTTATGAAATAAATCATGAGGAATTCATTTAGATCATACTATGATTTTTTTCGACGTATATTTTGAAAGCATAAAAAAAATGCTAATATCGTTTAGTATGACTTTTTATAAATAATGAAGAGAAAATGAATGCTGCAGCAAAGACAAACAAAAATATATCTGTAGTCTTTCCGTTTTCACACGTGGTTTGCCATGTTGAGGCCATAATGGAGTCATCATGTCACGTTATGGTGGGAAGACACCTTTTGAGACTTTTATTTCCAAGCCACATCACAAGAGGAGACAATGACTACTGTGCCTTGTCAAATGCTATTTCTTTTCTTTCTCTTTACAAGTATGACACTACCTTCGTTTCCCTCCTTTTTTCTATCTCAACACACTGAATTTTATTGGTATTTTACATTGTGTTGCAGCAGTCACACGTGTGGAAACATCATCCTGGACCGTGGCGGTGCCGTCCTCAGTGAACGGACTCCCCGGGTCTTGCGTAGTGATTCCCTGCTCGTTTAACTATCCGGATCCAAAGAAAGACATCAGGGAATTTACCGGGATTTGGTTGGACGCAGAAAATCACCTCATCTATTCACCCATTGCCTCGATGACAATGCAACAATATGATGGAAGGACTGAGCTGGTGGGGGACATCAAGCAGAAGAACTGCTCATTAAAAATTTACCCTCTTCAAAAAAGCGACCTTGGGCCTTTTCATTTCAGGATTGAAATGAAAGACTTTGAAAGTTTCTCTTACAGCCATAACACTGTCTCCGTAAAAATGATACGTAAGTATAAAGCTTTTATTTGTAGTAGTAAAGGAAGAAGCGAGAGAGAGAAAGTAATCCTAAAAAATCTTTTAAAATGTTGAGTGGAAGCCTCAACTGAAAATCAAATAATTTGGAGTTGTGCTGTTTGAATATAAACCTGAAAAGATGTGTTGTCATGTTTAAAATCCTGAAGGTCTTTGTGTTAGGCGAGAATTAGAAAAAGGTTTCAGTTTTGATTTTGATGTATTTTATCAATTATTCCAAACGGAATTCTAGGTGACTAAACACATATTTTGAAGAAAACAATAAATGAATGATACAATTTCTGTTTTCACTTAAAAATCAAAGATTGCAATTCATTATCACCGCAAAGCATTCTTTTTGTGTCTCTAGGTGCAAGTCCTGTCAACTTAATTGTGGTGAAAGACAAACATTATCCACTCCTGATTGCTTCCTGTACTGTCACCCACTCATGCCCAACTTCTCCGCCTGTTTTCCACTGGAGTCACTCTGGACATCTACAATTTCGGACACGACCACTGGAGAACGGCCAATGGGAAGCTACATCCACTCTGGCTTTACATCCCGCCCATGCAAACAATAACACGCGTTTGGAATGCCGTGTCACGTTCAAGGGAGGGCAGCAACAGGTGGCAACCAAAATCATAAATGTGAGATGTAAGTAGAAGGTGGGCGTGACAATGAACGAAGTGAAAACCAGGTTTTTTTCTCCAGGTCATCCGATTTCCTCCTACATCCCAAAAACATGCTTGTTATAACGGCTGGTTGGTCACTATAAATTCCCGTGTGCGGTCGATTGGTCGCCGGTCTTTTGGTCGCCGTCTTTTGGTCACCGGTCTTTTGGTCGCGGTCTTTTGGTCGCGGGCTTTTGGTCGCGGTCTTTTGGTCGTTCGGACCGCGACAACGGGCGACAAAAAGACCGGCGACCAAAAGACTGACGACCAAAAGACCGGCGACAAAACAAAGTAAAACAACACGGTCTACGCATCAATAAAAGCCAACAATGGCCATGAGCAGTTTGACTGAGCCGACGTGTGAGTGTATAAGAGTTTGTATGTACATGAGTTGTCCCTTTTAAGAAGCTACGTCAGTCAGGGTCTTAACAAGTTCTCCAACAAAAAACAATAAAAGTCCGGGAAATTTGGAGCTTTTCTTTAGCCTAATAATTAATAGGGCATTAAGTATGACTAAATAGTAATTCCCAGTTTGTATTTAGGGAATTTGAGCAACAATTTAAATGGTAATTATCAATAACCTTCCGGGCAACCAAAAGACCGGCGACCAAAAGATCGGCGACCAAAAGACCGGCGACCAATCGACCGTGTACCCTAAATTGCCCCTAGGTATGAGTGTGAGTGTAAATTCTTGTGCGTCTCCTCATGCCCTGCTGCCCAATGTTGGCTGGGGTAGGCTCCAGCACCCCCATGACCGAGTATACCTGATTTCCCCATCATCCCTCGTGACATCATCAATACTCATGACCATGTGTCTGTGCACTTGTCTAACTTTGCGCATGTAAGAATAAGTATAACTGATGTCAAAAATGACTTGTTTTTGTTCAAATATTATTCTCCCCATTATCAGCATGTGCTATACTTAAATAATTTGAGCAACCGTACATACTCAGTGTTTTCTGTCCTTTTAACAAAATGCCTACTTATGTATATACAGTACTTTAGTTTATTTTGTGGGTGGGTGTGTAGGGTTTTATGTCCCTGCTTATTTTTAATGGTCTGATACTCACAGACTAATAACAGCACATTTCTTAAAATAATCTGAATACTACTAGGCAGAGGTTCGTAACATTACAGAAGGGAGGCGTGGTCACGAGACCAAGATGTGGCCCTAAAAAGACAAGAAAAAAACTGATACGGTCAGTATGGATAGAAATTCAAAGACTGCATATGCATAAAAAGCTCAGACACTTTTATGCATAGTCAAAATATTCCAGTGATTTATAGGAAAAAAGACATGTGCCATCAGAGGAAGCTGCACACCACCATTGTGTTGACTCATATTTTCATAAATGTAAACTTTACAGCTCCAAACGGACTTTATTATCATTCATGTGCGCACAACTGGTCGTATACCCTAATTGCAGGCTCTTGTGTGTTTCTCTATAGATGGGCCAGTGGATGTGAATGTTGAATACAAAGCAAACGTAAAAGAGGGGGAAGCTGTTCATCTCAAGTGCAGCAGCGATGCCAACCCTCCCGCCAGCAGCTACGAGTGGCATAATGAGCACGGTGCAAGGCTGCACGAGGGCAGGATCTTCATCCTGACGAATGTTTCCAGACACACTGGGCCCTTGTACTGCATTGCCATCAACACCATCGGAAAAACAACATCATCACCTGTGCAGTTTGATGTGACATGTAAGTAAACGACTCTATTTTGCGACAAATTTCTAATATAAAGTTTGGACATTTGAGAGGAAAATTAATAAACAAAAAAAAATCACCAATTGGTAAAACACTTAGTTTGTCTGAAAGTTAATTACATAGAGTTATCAGACATTATTTGAGGTGATTTATTTCCCCTTTTTACAGATGCCCCAGAGATTAAAAGTGTCTCATCCTGCTCTTCTGAGGGGGTGATGGTTAAATGCATGTGCATTGCAGAATCCAGACCACCCAGCAGCGTCCACTTCTTCTTGCTTGACAGAGTCCTGCCAAGGCCTGATATAGAGCGACATAATTCCGTCACCATCGGCACTCTGAAGGCTTTTCTTCCTTTTTATGGGTTCATCCAATGCGTGGCTAACAACTCCCTGGGCAACATTAATTCCACCCTCACATTACCAGTTTACAGTATGGAAGAAAGTGTTTCATTGAATTGAATTACCAGTTTAAATGACATGAATCAAGAGCGTTTCATCTGATTTTTTTCTTAATTGCAGATACAATGCTGTACCTTTATAGTATTGTTTCAGCTGGAGTTGTCATCGTACTGGTGATTCTTTTAATAGTGATTATAAAAATTTGGTAAGTTTCACTGAGGTCATTCACTTCAGTTGCTCACATTGCCTGATCATCTTTTGCAAAAACAGTGTTTTGAAATTTCAATTTGGAACTTACCGTATTTTCCGCACCATAAAGTGCACCATAAAGACTTAAATGATCTGAAAAGACGATTATATATGGATCAATATTGTTTAATCATGTTATGATGGTCCCTTTCGTGCAGCTCCATTTAGTGGATGCAAAAAAAATAACCCCAGCACCATTACTTTTACTACATCTACTGTACCTTATAATGCAATGCACCCCATATATGGAAACCATTGTAAAATAGGCCATATATATAAGGAGCATCTTATACTGCGGGGCACCTTATAGTATGAGTAAAATACAGTAATCAGTCTCATCATGACTTTGGAGGCTCTACCAAAAGTATACGCGGAAACGTACAATTTCTATTGTGTTTATAGCAATCGGTAAAAGAAGTTAAGGTAAAATTTGCCCTTGAAAAATATTTACGGGCTGATTTTCGTATTTTTTGTTAACTAAAATTAGGCTGTGTAATATGTGCCACTAAGTGAGAACTTACTGTCAGCCATTAATGTGACTTGGTGCTGTTTTGCCATCAGCTGTAGATCAAGAAAGGCGCTTCTTTCAAATCCAAAGCACCCTGTGGAGTCTTTTCAAACTGTCAAAGCAGCAAGGTTAAAGCATTGTAATTCTCACTTCACTCTTTGGAGTGGAATAATCTCAAGCAGAAAGTGCACACATGGTCTTCTCACTCTTTCCTTTCCTGCCTATCAGGCAAAACATCAGGGCCGGTCTGGATCACAGCAGCATGTACAGTGATCATACATATGGCAACCAGAATGAGGTTTGTTCATACTTCCCGACCTATTTGAATTCATGTCTGCGTGGAGTGTATTCATCTCATTTTTTTTCACAGGCAGAGTGGACTTTGGAATGTGACCCAATCTACGCCAATGTGTAAGCTCGACCCGAAGGAGAGAACTGGACCTTTTCTCCTCGTGCTGTTTGTAATATTTGTAGAAACCAAGATGTACATTACTTGACATCACACTCTTGAAATCCATTTTAATTGTTGGAACATTCTGGTAGAGATTGGCTTTGGAAGCTATACTATGTGCCCCCATCACAAAAAAAGGTGCTACAAATTTGCAAAAAATAAATTAAAATAATTGTAAAAAAAATGAGTATATACCTGTGTGTTCCAAAACTCAGTTGCACAGTCATACATTTTTAATTTAAGAATTTCAGTCTATGTTTGGACTTCACCTCACTTCGCAAATATTGATAGCGCTGTGTGTAATTGTGATTCTCTTCCACATACTTTTCGTGTTTTCTTTTTCAATCAAAGAACATGTCAAATTTAGAGCAGATTAATATGTTGCTGCCTTTATTTGTACAAATACAAATGGACATCATATGACACTATTGAAATTCATTCATTCATCTTCCATACCACGCTGTCTCGAAAGGGTTGTAGGGGTTACTGGAGCCTAACACAGCTGTCTTTAGGGAAAAAGGCAGACTACACCCTAGACTGGTCGTAGGACAACTATTGAAATTATTCCATTTTAATGTAGTGTTCCTCATCTCGCTCTCTCACACTGGTCATTGGAATTTGAATATAGCAACAACAACAACAACAACAAAAACTGAGGATCTGAAACAAAAACATTGCTCTACATCAGGGGTCAGGAACCTTTTTGACAGGGCAAGCCTTGTACAATTCAAATTTCCAAATATTATTAATTGAGAGCCATACTTAGAATTTAAAAGAAAACATACACAAAAACTCTCTGAATTCTCTTGACAACATTGTTATGCTGTTGCAAATCAATGAGTATCAATATGAGTATGTATGAAGAAGAGTGTAGAAAAAAATAGATTAAAAAAGTGGCGCTAGAAGGAGTGTCAACGCCACAGTGCCGACATGACGCTTCCTATTGGTGCGTTCGGGACTTAGCTCTCTTGCCAGCGATTTCCATATTTTAAATTATAGGTTGGCGGAGAGCCATATGCACCTATCAAAAGAGCCACATGTGGCTCCCGAGCCATAGGTTCCCTACCCCTGCTCTACATGAACTCAGTCAATTGTTATTCCGTTTGGAACATGTCTGTGGTTTATGGCGAGATAAGCAAAAGTAGCAGTGGTGCTACTACAAGTGTTCCAACCCTTGGCCTGCTTCCGCTGTTGCAGTAGTCACCCTCACAACAGCTGATTTTCTGAGTTCCAATGACTCCTTCAAGTTGTTCCGTATTGGTGCACAGTTGACGGGAGGCGCAGCCCTTCATGGGTGTCATTTTGCCCTTGACAGCCACTGACCCAAAAAAATAACAATAATTCATGTTGACATCCTGTATCATCACGTCATAATTCAACAGAATCTGTCTGCATTTCTTTATTGGTCGTCTACGACCCCTATGGTCATCAAAACTGGATGGAGCATGTCAACTGAATTTCCTCATATAAACTGCGTTTTTACATTTTCATTGAAGAATTATATTCTCCTTTTTTGTCTCAGAACAATATATTCACTCGTACAAGATGTGTGCTTTTGCAGGAGAATTATTGTGAGATTTAATGATAAGGATGTAACCACATTTAGTGTGTACATTTTCCAAACAGAAGGAAACTCTGAGGGCTGCTACCTGTCGTTGCGATGCAGTGGTACTCATTGCCTTTACATTCCACAGTGCCAGTGCAGTGCAGCCCATTGCAGGTGAAGCATTTTCTACCATTGGGCCTCGTCTTGCTGTAGTCTGTAAGATAGCATCAGGGAGTCGGAATTGGAGTCAGGAGCTTGACTGAGATTTCTACACATTAGGGTTTATCCTGCATTTCTCTACGGCGAAGAAGCTCCAACAAGCGATAGAAATGCATTCACCTGGTGCGGGAAGGTTGTTGCACAGGTCGGTGGTGCAACACTGGTTGGAGAGTATGGTCCTGGTCAGTCCAAAATTGATGGAGGCTTGTGCACAGCTGTCAGCAAAACCGCACCTTTTTGCATTGACGTCTGCAATAACTGACTCACCTAGGTCAGATTGTGTGAGGGGTTCAAGCCCAATCGAAGACAAGCAAGGATAAATTGAGAAACAGTAATACCTCAACACTTTGCGGATTCACCACATCGTGACTTGGATCCGCCAAATACATATGAAATATTTAATGTGTAGGAAAAACAATACAAACACAAAGGGGAGGAAAAAGGGAAGTCAGAATTGAAGATTATTTCACTTCTGACTAGGGAGCAGTGTCTAACCTCGGGAGTTAAATAATAGTACAGAGAGTTTAAAAAGTACAAATAATATTAAATAGACACCATAACCCATGGTTATTCACCTATTGCGGTAGGTTTTGGAACCTATTTACCGTGATAAATGAGGTACTACTACTATTACAATTTCATGGAAGAAATATTAAGACTTCAGCTTGTACAGAAGTTTCTGTTCAATCGCTTGCTATTACAAGTTACATGTGATCAGGTAACAGGAGCATACCATACCCGAATATATAATGAATTTGAGTGCGCTACAGTGAGTCGCCAGTGCAGAACATTCTTTTGTTGAGTCGATGCAGGTGGCTGAGCTTCCCACTGCACACTCGTAACATTTCAGAGTGCAGGCTGCGATACACACAGAAGGTCACACAATTGCATTGATTTCGGTTATAATTCAATTTATTAAGAAGATGAAAAAAAAAAAGAAACTTGCCTTGAGGGACGAGTAAAATCCCAAAGAAAATCATCTTCAACAACAGGTGATACATTTTGTGTGATGTGACTTTTCATTGAATGTTTTGGCTTTATATCCTGCCACAGAGAGTGGGTTTCATCTTAAAACTACTCCCTCCCATCATCATTTTGTGGGGGGGGGACAATACATACACTGTCTTACTACATGTGCATTTGCACACACCCAGATTTGCAGCCAAGATTTTTTTTCCTAACTTGGTGATAACATTACATCTGACGTGTGGATGCCTTGTGCTAATACATTCAATGTGTAGTGGTCAAAATTAATTCAACCATGCTGCGGGGAAAAAGATAATGAAATGCACCATTTAGTTGTTGAGCCACTGTAGTTTTTTTAATGGCTTCATCATTTCACAATATTTTTTGAGGCTATCAACAATGCAAATGCTGCAAGAAAAACAAACAAAACTGTGGATCTCCTGTTTTGCAAAGGTAAGTAAAATAAAAACAAATATTCATTTAATATCATTTTTGTTATTGTATGTTTGCTCTTCAGTGGTGCATATTGATGCGGTTGTATTTACTCCATCAACAAATTCAATTGAAATTGAATTTTATTTTTGAATAAAAAAAAGTACATTAGACACTTTTGCTATTGCTCAAGTCGTGCTCTGTCTGTTTAACCGTCCCGCCTTCCACGGGTCAATTGCAGCCGTCTAATCATGTTTGGACAAGTTTGCGCGACAGCTTTACTCTCTTTCCCACCCTTGCAATGTAGTTCCCATTGAAGAAGTCCACTGAGTTCCCAGGCAAACAAGGTAGAGTACAGGTAACCTGACAAGGCGCTTCCAACGGTCCTCATTCCCACGTGACATCATCCATTGGCAACGGGCACTCATCCCTTTTTTTCTCACGGGCCGCAAGCTTTTTCTAGCCATTTGGCCCGTAAAAGGGACATTCCCAAAAAGCATCCACGCTACCGATGATTCTAACCAAGCAAGCGGCTATATTCAGAGAGGGCGGATGATTTTTTCACACCATCCCAAATTCGTGCAGCATAGTGAAACCTGTGGGAAAGAAAAAAAAAACATAGTGGAAAATTTTCCTGTCTATCTGAGAGGAATTAGGAGGTTGGACATAGGAAATTTACTGTTTACCGGTAGTGTTGCACGGTACCAATAGAGCAATAAAGTTTTCGCTATTGGAGTATTTGGAAATAAAGTGTTGATGCTGTGCAATATGTACTTTTTGAGATCTATTTTCCAACTGTTAGTTGCTCTATCCAAGATGGCAAAGCTGTTGTACATTTAAATGAATTTATCACTAAAATCCATCCAATCCTTTTGAGGTGGGAGGGATGGGACTGGATGTCGAGCCCCATCAATGGCAGACATCAGTGTCTGACTGGCAAGCCAGGAAAACAATTACTTTACATTCAAGTGAGTATGCAGCAATGTATTAGTAAAAGAAAAATTATATGTATTGTTTTCCCCAAAGCATATTGCTACAGTATCAGATGATACCACACAGCTGGATGTCAGGTTAAGCAGCCAAAATGGTATCGGTGCAACACTACTTTTCTTATTTTAAAAAAAAAGGATGAATCTGACACATATTTGCTTTTTAAAAAATATTTAGAGGTTTATGACAAAAGGCATCTAGGTGTTACGGATCATTGAGTGTTTACACACCAGTTCTTCTCAGTGAGGATGGTATGTGACAGTTGACAGCGGGGCATGGCTAGTATTTGGCTGCGTAGCTTGGAGACCATGGTGGAGAAGGAAGGGTGTCCCTTATATCCCGGGAGCAGGGAGAAAAGGGGATATGTCATAGTAGACCCTGAAAAAAAACACCCTTGAATGTTAAACACCTGCAAAGCTGAAGGGCACTTTCATTCTGTCCAACCTGTTTTTGTAAGAATCTCCTCGGTGTCATTTTCCTGCATAGGCAGCAGGAACATGTTGACTTCAGTGGTCATATAGTTCTGGCCCAGACCAGGAAAGATATTGCAGTCTAACATAGACAATGAACCTAAAAAAACCCATCATGGAATGAGTTTGGAAGTAGTACAATATATAGGCATTTTTTTAATGTTGTTTTTCTGCATTAAATTGTAAATTAACCTAACATGCATGTTTTGTAGTGGAATCAGTGTTAGGATTATTAGTATTTAAAAATGCACAAGCAGAAATTCAAAACAAAACAACTCATGAGTGAAACCCCGAAGTTTGGTTTGAAGGTTAAATGTGCAATTCTTACAAAAACTTAAAATAAGAAAAGAGTAAGTCCGGTGTACTCTATTTTTCTTGGCGAACTAACAGAAAAATCGACTTCAAAAAGGAAGAATATCATCAAAAGAGGGGGGCATACCTTTGTATTTGAGGTGAGAGTGGGCCATTAATTTGTCCACAACCATATGCATGTCCTTCAGATTCCTGGGGCAGAAGTCCTCCCGTCTGCTCTTATTCTGAAGGAACACTGGATGAAAGAGAGGAATAAGTGCTTTACATTTTTTTATGATTAAAAGTCAAAGGAACTGGTTGATGCTCGAGTCCCACCTATATGTGGATAGTACTCTGCACCGTCGTCATTGCCAGAAGAGCCTGTGCTATCATGGCTTGCAGATGGCGTGGAAGGTTTCAGCATCTCGGCCGTTTGAAGAAACCTATCAATCGAAAATGACCAATTTAGTATTGATGGCATTGTTATATTGGAGCTTGTCATTATTGAGAGTTGGAATAAGTAATGTAGAGTACAGTAATCCCTCGATTTTTGCAGGTAATGTACTGCAAAAGGCAGAATAATCTGAACTACTCAACAAAATTACACACCACGGGAATCCTTTGCGGATAATAGCCAAGCTGATCAGGTTAAATAACAAGACAGATGGTGTGCATTGCACTTTGTTCTCAACAAGCCTGGATTTGTCCACGGTTCTTTCTTTTGACTAACTGTAAGAACAGCATTACTGATCTTAGGTTAGGTTAGAACTTTATTTCATCCCGTTATCGGGAAATTTCTTGGTTGCAGTAGCAAGACAGACACAAGACACACAAGACATTGTAGACCTAGTAGTTAAAAAAATAAATACCACAATGCAATAAAAAAATAAAAAATGACAAATAAGGAGCAAAAACGAGAGAGCAGAAGAAAAATATCCTCCCACGGAACAAGACATTCCCAACATTCCTGAGGGAGGACTGTAGGTTTTGCAGTCTTGTCTAGCAGTGTCACCATTTTCTTTAAAGACAAAGAAAGCCGGGATACACAAGCGCCTACCTGTAGAGGTTTAAGTCTGTGAACCAGTCTTGAACCACAATGACCACATGGCACACAGTGAAAAGGAAGGCGGCAATCTGAAGAGACTGTGCAGAAGTTAAAGGGAGGATTTTTTGTGAATTCAGAATGAACATTTTGTCACCATGTACGGATGTTTTTGTTTGGACCGGTCCCCTCTTACCTGCATTTCCACATACGTGTAAGGCAGATTGTATTCCGGGGGCAATTTGCGATCGTTGTTGATAAGGTGGTCCAGAATAGAGGGGCTCAACATTGGCTGGTAAGCATAAAATGATATATAAAAATGAAAGATACAGGTCAGGTGTCAATATAAGAACACTATTATTTGCAATCAGAGTTGTATCATTTTATTATAGCATTATTTTCATTCAGAGGTTCCACTTGATTCCCCACCTGGGTGTCCAAGAAGATGATCCTCTCTTGCGTGATGAAGAAGTCAATTCCTGAACTCTGATTTCCACTTCGTTCCTTAATCTCTGGAGTCTGCGCTCTGAATACGTAGCCCCTGTGTACATTCAATAGAAAAAGAGGAAAAAAAAGTCACACAAGCCACAGGCCCAGTCAAACTATAAAAAAAATGGCCAGTCTGACAAATGAACAACACCCCCATGTGTTGTAAAAGTGGATATACTTAAAATATGTACAATTGCACCACAGTTTAAAAGACCGTATAAATGCAAATGGTAATTTTCAGTCTTCACCTTTGGTCTTCTTCAGGTGTGTTGGCTGATAGTAGAGACATGACAGTCGACTTCCCAGTTCCCTGCAGTCCAATGACTCCCACCACCAGCATATCTGTTTGGTCTCGCAAGTACTGCATACGACAATACAAGCATGTCAAAGGTTTGGACAAGAACGTCAGTGAACGGATGATCTCACCTCCATGGCACTGTCGCACCAGTTCATCTGTTCATCCACGAGCTTGATACTGTGTTTCATCTTCTCTGGAGGGATGAGTTTGGACTGACCGACCAAGGCTGCAATCACAGCAACTAGTTGGTATCGATTTCATTAAATCTCTCGATGCTTTATTGAGTGAAATTGCTGATAACCTACGGTCCACGGCGCTGCCTGTTACGGAAGCACTCATTGCTCGGTTCTGAATCTGATAGACAGGCTGCGTGGGTCGTTGGCCTTCCCTCTCAACTTTCGAAGGCCCGGGACCAGAAGGCGGATGCGTCGCCTCTGGCGGAGTCGCAGGCTTAACGGCATCATCTCGAGCTTTCATGAGCATTATGGGCTTGTCAAGAACAGGTGCTCCACTGATGGTCGTATTTTGTGATGGCTTGGCCTTTAAAAGTATATCAAGAGTAAAAACAAATGTGTGGAAAATCAAAATATGATAACATTATGTACAGCATTTCAGAGTGAGCTTTTTAAGACTTTGTATTTGAGTGTAACAAATGGCAGCTGAAGAACTTTTGTTATAGTAGTTTGTGGTCTGTAATATTTGTGTTATTAAACCTTAATAAGGCAAGTGACTGTGTCTGGTTATCAACACTTTAACTCCCAGATTATATTTTTACTCACACTTGAATACATGTAAAAAAAAAAAAGATTCACAGCTGGGAGCTCTATTGTTATAAATTATAATGGCATCCACATATACTATTTTGGGTCATGTAGGTAACATTATTAGCAATCTGTGTCTATGTGTGTGGGTGTGTGTGTTTTGTCCCATTGTGCCCTGCCATTGGCTGGCAACCAATTCAGGGTGTTCCCCTGTTGTTTCTCCTACTACCCATTGTTGGCAGGAATAGGCTCCAGCACCCTCCGCGTCCCTTGCGGGGTTAAGTGGTACAGAAAAAAAATTATGGGAAAAAAATAGCTTACCCTCTCCCCAGGGGGCTTCGCCAGGATGATGGGAGTTTTCTGAATGAGAGGGCCTGGTGGTTCTTCACTTCCGTCCTTAAAACATAAAACAAGGATCAGATCAGATGTTACGAGAGATTACTACCACTAATATACTGGTGTTGATCGTACCCTTCGTTCGCGTGGTTGGTATTCTCGATCCCGACTCGGTCCGGACAGATTCTGCCCTGGAGGTCCAATGTCGCGATCGCCACGACGTCGTCTTCTCCGACGTCCCGGTCCATACATGCCAGGCTGGCTGTGGCCCGATTCTGACATGATTGCTACACACGACTTTTCTCTTTCGAAATGTATTCAATTTGGCGATCATACAACGCAAGTCTATACACCGGCTTTATATTAACGTGCTATTACTGAGTTGCCATGACGCACAGCGGGAACCGATTGGAAGCAAAATGGTGCATATAATAATGTACACTTACTTGGAATTCAACGTTTTCACAATCATTGCATTTAAATACATATGTTGTTTAGTATATTTTGACGTTACGAAACTGATCGGAACATAAGTAGTTCCGGCATGATTTATAATTTAAACAAAAAGGGACGATTTTCATTTGAACGACACCGGTATATGATGTAAAATACACTTTATTCTTTTTTTGTGAGAAATTATAATTAATTGGAGTAATTTCATGTTAAAAGCATTTTGTTATTGTGTTCTGTGGACCGGAAATGTTCGGAAACCCTCGTGTATTAAATAGAAATCATGTATACAAAGGTTAGATTTGATATACGCTGTGAGCAAACGGAAAAAGCGTCATCATTTGACGACCATTGTTGGGCTTGTCATTCAATAAAGGGCAGATGTAAAGTTTTTCATTAATTATACCGTTTGCAAGCTGGTCTCGAATTCAGCGAGTTAACTGTAGTTTAGTGAATAAATTACTCATTTCAGTCGCTTTTTGTTAACACCGCCCACTCTCATAAAATGCATCTAGCAATATATATGATACCTAAAACAAAAAAACTATAGTTTGCTGCTTTAGCCAATCAGATTTTAGTATCTCATCGCGTCCGCCATGAATCTTACCCATCGTTCCCTGCGATAATGGCGAATTAACGCTGTTTATACGCGAGGCATCACGTAGATTGTTGTTTAATAAACAGATTTAATTGGAATAAATATAAAAACAAAGGAAAGGCAGTGCCGTTATGCCTCAGTGTTCGGCTTTCGGATGTAGGAACAGATCTGATGGTAAATACAACAATCCGCCCGACGTTTCTTTTCACGCTTTCCCTTTGCGGAAGGAAGGCTTAATAAAGATATGGCTGCAAAATGTTGGCAGAAGGGAATTCACTCCTTCCAAATCCTCGAAAATTTGTTCGGCACATTTTCGGCCCAGCTGTTTCCAGTCGGATCAGTACGAGAAATACGGACTCGAGGACACAGGAAGAATTCGTCAAAAAAGACGCATGTTGAAGGATGATGCCGTGCCGACAGAATTCTCCAAATGCCGAACCCAAAGAGTGAAACGGGCCCAGAAGAAGAAAATAGAAAGACGGCGGCTGAATGAACAGGTATAGCCGCATCTCAATTGTCAAAGCTGGCTTGTATGATAGAAATGGTGATCAGCATTGTTTTAAAAATAGAGGTATCACGATTTGCTTTTAGGCTCGCCCAGATCTGATCACGTGACTTTCATTGGAAGGGTATCAAAATATATTGATTTATTTTTAAGCATTCTCTTATCGGCTCTCATTGACGGCGGTAGACATCCAATTAATTTTGATTGGCAGGGCTGACAATGATCCACCACCCTGTCATATTACTTCAAATGTGAAGTAAAAACAAGCAAAAAGAACAAACGTCACAAGATTCTTCTTAAGTGTTTATTTTTATTTTTTACATTGCTGTTGTATGTTTTTATTTGTTGATTCATCACGTTTTGACTAAAAATCCTATAAAGTCATACAAAGAATTTCACCCTTTAAAAGTGTGGCTTTTGACCACTTAACCTTTAGAAGACTAAAATGTTAAAAAAAAAAACATCCCCTTTTGGGACCAATTCCAGATTGGAATTTGACATCACAATTTCAACATACAATTACTTTCAAGGCATTCAAAAGTGTTAAAATTGAATCTGTTCTTTCAGATGATCCGCAGCCCACTTGTGTCTCAGGACTTGAGCAGCGATGAAGGGAAATGGTGGAAGCTGGAAAGGCACGCAAAAAAACGCAGCTCGGGCTCACAGTACCAAAAGAGCGACCAGGCGTTCAACGCGGAGCTACCGTCGAGCCCGGAGACGTCCAGAAACAGCCTAGCCTATGACCATACGAGGCCCCTCGACTCTGACGACTTGAGCACGGATGATTCGACAAAGGCTGCCGCTGATCATAATAGTGACTTTGACTTCAAAAGAGTTAAGGGTGATCCCAGTTACAACGAATCAGATGACAGCAATTCAAGCTCGACCGAGTCTGCCGATTCTTCAGACATGCTCAGCCTCCTCACTAAACAGGATTCCTTCTGTAACAAGTGTAATAAAGGTCCCTTCAGGTCAATGAAGCTCCATCTTCTGCACTGTAGCGGCGTTGTCCGCAAGCCAATGAATTGCTCTCGCTGCCTGATGGCATTCCGCAGCGAGGCGGCTCTCCAGGATCACTGCAGCATCTTCTACTATTGCGAGGTCTGCGGCCAGGTGTTCAAACAGTGGGCCCCGGCCCATCAGCACAAGCCTTCGCAACAGGCCCAATTGCGTTTGATCCGCTTCTGCACTGTAACCATGCCCAAAGTGTGTGCCATATGCAAGTCCTTTTTTCTTGACGAAAAGTCTTTGTCCACCCACGTCATCCGCGTCCATACGTCGGTGGTCAGAACCCATGTGCACGTAGGCAAAAAACCATCGCACGCGAATCCCGAAAAGGTTTCCACGAATGTCGTCGAAGCGACTACTCCCGATCCCGGCATCGCAAGCCAGGTCGTCTATATGGACCACACGTACTGTATTTCTGCCTCGGCGAAACCCGCAACCGGGGGTTGGTGGTTTCACGTGCCGCGTCCTTGCCGGCAGTGTGGAGCCTCGTTGCGGCAGCCCTACCTCGCCATTAGCCACCGCTACCTCCACCGGGGCCGCCGTTCGCACCTGTGCTACTGCGGGCGGGCCTTCAAGCACCGGCTCCATCTCCTCCGGCACTGCGTGCAGCATGCTGAGGAAAAGAGCTACATCTGTGTCAACTGCGGCAACACGTTCGCCGGAGCTAGGCTCTTAGCCGCGCACATACGGGGAAAAACTCAAAAGAAAAAAGGCTGGGGAAATTGCAGGAGGGGCCTTGCATGCAGCTGTGGACATGATTTTAATAGAGCCTCTGCATTCATATGGCATCAAATTAAAAACAATGTGAAAATCAGACATTTGAAAACATGTAAATGACAAACAATAATATGTGTCAAAACAGAAAAATAATGTTTTGCTCATTATTTCTTCTGTGATCTGTGTATATTGCGCACCCCAAAACCACCCTCATTTTAAAAATATAACATAATTGTAGCTGCTCTACTCTCGATGCCTCACCATATTGATATGGTATTGTTTACTGATGCTATATCTATCAGGAGATTGGTGGGGTAGAAGAATCTTTAAAAAGGCTCCTATAATTATTGCAAGGTGGAAAAAAACAAGAAGAAAGTGATCACTGATGCCGAATGATAAATTCTGGAAAATTACACGAGAAATTCATCCTGTAGTTATGATGCTCACAAAGCTTTTACTTCAAGCATTTCCTGGACAGTTTTTAATAATGTCCAAATTCCAAGATATCATCATATGAGAAATGTCATGTATTCCAGCATTACATTTGAAAAGAAAGGCATTTCCAGTTTTCCTCCACAGAGAGATTTGTCCAGGTTTGTAAGATTTTCTCACTGTCTTTCTACTGAGTTTGTTTTTGATGGCAGTTGAACAGTAAACCCCAACTATACAAAGTAAAAAATAATCCTTGAAAATTACTGCAATTTTGTATAGATTCCACAAGATAGCAGCAAAGAAGTAAAAACAGGATCATAGTGTCAACACCATTTTACATTGGTATGGAAAACATTGGCCAATCCTGATCATTTTCAAGGTTTTCCTTAAAAGTCATTGGATGTATGGATCAGCAATTTCAATTAAATATATTATAGACAAACTAATATTTGATAAGTTGAACGATTATAGGAGTTATGGAATGTGAAATTATTTCAACAAAAGGCCTCATTACGCTGTGTTAAGTAGTAGTTGAACAATGTACTACACACTATTTGTAGTAACCTCATGTTTTGGAGCTGGTCTGTGGGTTGAGTTTAACTGCCCTTGCCATTCACCGTCTGTTTTTGCTGAGATTTTTCCTGGCCATACCTAGACTGGTCTTCCGTTTTTCTGACTATGTTCCTCACAGTGGAAACCGACCGCTGAGATCATTTCAGCCAGATTTTGTATCATTGCTCTTGATCATAATATTGAACCATCTTTATTTTCTGGTGATTTTAGGTTTTTATTTCCCCAGGCTCCCGTGATGCCACTCTTCAGAGATGATGCAAAGAGAAGCACTTTGAAATGGCCACCTTAACATCCTTTCATATGATTGGCTTCACCTCAGGTATGTCTGTCAAGGGTCAGTGATCTTCCCCCAAAAAAATATTTGTTCCAATTACCAATGATAAAAGTACTTAAATCCAAAAACGGGTATTCCCAAATATAAACAATTATTCAACCATTTCCTTAACTGCTATAAATTCCCCACTTAAATATTACTTAATATTGTCTGCTTTATAATATTTTACTTAAATTGCCGATCCATGTAACCAATTTATAAATGAACATTTTTATCATTATTATGGGGGCCCAAATACTTTCATAACACTGTACATAACTATATACTGTAGTTTAATTTACAAATATATTACAAAGTAATGAGACTAAACTTATGGCATTTAGACACAAATATAGAATATGATAATATAGAATGCTGACCTTTGGCTGAAACTTTGTTTTCCTTTTCACTTAGCAGGAAGACAAGTGATTAATGGAGAATAAGTACCCAATAAATCAGGCAAATATGAAAACGGATGTTAATATGCAGGTTTATACTGTATAATAAAATTGAGTGGTTCAAATTTTCAAATGACTACTGATGGGTTTTGAAACCAAAACATTCAATGTAGTATTTATTTAATCATGTAGTTGACAGTACTTAGCCTACTCGTGCCCGATAGGTGGAGAAATTAAAAATAACGGTATCCTCTTATAATTTGACACTGAAATTACACTTCCACGCTACTGAGAAAAGAGGTGGATTTATCGGTTTCAATGTTTTAACCTCTTCAAAGTGTTCATGGAACTGAATACCAAAAATAAATAAGGCACTGATTACGTACTTAACTCTTTAAAATCCATTAATTTTGGATGCATAGTAATAACCGAGAGCAAGCCTTGAAGCTTGACAGGGTAAATAAGACCAATCGAGGCAAATTCTTCCACCGGCGTAATTGGTGAAGGATGCCCTAGTTTGGGCCTGAAGATGGACCTCCTAGATGCTTGCGTTTCTCCTCCAAATGGTACAAGCAAGTAGAAGTAGCTCTGCACGGGTGGAGATGATCCTAGCCGCCCTTTGGTAGGCCTTGCCAGACAAAAAGTTTCACTCTGGAGTGCATGCTCTAGCCGTGTCACCTGCAGAGGAAACATTACAGTCCTTTATGGCAGTGGAATGCAGTCAGGGACTTGAGAAGCATTGACCTATGAACCAAAATGATAATATTGTTCAAGATCATAGTACTTATTTAGGCCCGACGGTCTATTGTTTTCCTTTTGGAGTGTTTCAATTGACAGTACTGCATCTAGTATGTGAATGTAGATGTTGGACTTTTTTGTCCAATCAGTATATTTATCCTCTTTTTGCTGCTATGTCAGAGCCTTGAGTTTGACAAACCACGCTGGTCTACAAAGTGCAGGGTTCAAAACTAGTTAAGAAGGTAGTTAGTGTCTCATAGTTGGGAATTTACGGTTTATTAGGAATGGGGATTGTTACTGCTAAATTGGAGTATTCGCAGAGTGATGCTTTCAGATTTTCTGTCATTGTAACATGATAGTTCAAGTGGACTTTGTCGGATTGGTCCTCATTAAAGTCCAGGGCACCAAATTCATGGCCCACCAATGGCGCCCTTTCTAAGCCATCCTCGCTGATCTGCACAACATCGGCCACAAGTGTTGTGAGCTTTATTTACCTGATCTCCTGGTTGCGGTGACGTAGGACCTGAGACAACAATTTAGAGGTTTCTTGGAAGCAGCGACTCAGCTCTTCCAGTTTCTGCTCCATGGACAGAATTCGCTGCTCCAACTCCCGATAAGAATTATTCCAATTGGCGCTCAGGTCGCACATGATCATCTGCATCTGATCAAATACGTAGAAAGTTAAATAATATCTTGTACATGTCTACTGCAGGAAGGGCGATATGTTTGTATGTTCTCTTCACTAAATGAAGAGAAAGAAAGTGCACCTGCAAAGAAATGAGGCCAATTTTCCTCATATCCTCCGTTTCCTGAGTTTACTCTTAAGTGGAAAAACGTTGTCGTCAATGGTCTAATTCCTGACCGACAATTTCAATAAACAATTTTAATTAGTGCTTGAGCACCGTTTGACAGACTAAAACATTACATCTGTCATTACTCTTTTCAGAAGGGCCAGCAGTAAGTTTCTCACTTATTTGGTTGGACAGCTATGAAAACTGAGCGATGAAACATTAATGGTTTACCTTTGGGAGATCCACCATCTCGCTGACGTAATCCCGTAGCTTTCTTTGTTTGAGGCGCAGATGACGGAATCTGCAGACACGTTTTTTTAAATAATTAATCAAAATCTATATCTAATCTTCTCCACTGCTCATATCAGTGACGTGTACTGACAAAAATTAGTCTTGTTAAACATTACAATTCCTTTACCCAAGTATACTTCAATTTGAAGTCCTGAACTAATCTTTCAGAATTCTTTTTTTTTTTTTAATCTGTTCTTGACTTTTATAGTCTGAATGCCTCTCAAGGCAACCCCCAACTCTCCTTCCCTCAAAGCACCATTTTAAAACTCAATGTTATTGTTCTTGTGGACACTAACTTTGGAGTCCTTTTCCTTCGGCATTCGTGAATCTATCATCTTGAAACTTGGTAGCTATGCAGCATGGGCCAGTATGTATCGACCCTTGGAGCCTGATTTTTGCATGGTGTGATTAATTAACTGTAGAATGATAGTTAATAAGTAGACAATAGATTAGGTTAGGAATATTCCAGAATACTTCCGCACATTGTACAAGGATTTATTGGATTTATTGTAGATTATGCCATTATTAGCCAGTAGAGGGAAGGTTTAGTATGCGCATGTTTCGGCTTCATGGCTTTTTTGTGTAGCATTTTGAGATATTTTGGCAAGTTTTCAGATTTTCAATGAATTAGCCAAAATGTGCACACAAAGCATTGTTTGAAAACAAGCCAAATATGTTTTCATGGCCCAGCTCTTCCGGTAACTTCTCTCTGTCTCTGACTGGAGTGATAGACCCATCAAAACATCCTTATTCCTGTTACAGTAAAGTGCACGTGTAATGTACACACACATAGACATCGTGCCTGTAGTAACGTACACTCTGATGGCCTCCAGAAGGCATCGCTGGTGTCTTCGGTGCTCTTGTCGGGTTGCTTTGGTCACGTTGGCTCGGTGCAGAAGCCAGCACTCCCGCAGCACATTTGCAGCTGCGTGGCGAATCTGGTAAAACATTGGATCAACTCATTATTGAGTCATGTAAAAAATAATTTAAAAAATTTAACAGTTTCCCCCCGTTTGGGCAAAGGTTTATAGATGTCTGCAATGCCCCACTCTTGTCCAATGAAGCTCCTCAACTCTCTTTCTACATAGTTCACTGGCAACAAGATGATGATTTATCATACTTAGGAACTACTTACATAAAAACAGCACTATCTATGGGAACTGAAATGGGACTGCTGTAGTGTTATGCAACACCATCATGACTTGCATTATATTTTGCATCTTTTGTCTTTGATACTATTCACGCATGAATTGCCTTCCTGCCCAATCACCGTGGCTGCCCTGTGATGATGTCACGCCGGCCCCAATGCGAGGGTTATTAATAGAGGCTGTCAGTGTCCGCAACCAGGTGTCTTCCCTTGTTCCCATCCGTGTAAATCTGGACTCGAAGGATGCACACACACACACATGGACCAAAACAATCAGCGAGCAATGTGTAAAGATGCACCTTGTGACAGGATGCAGCCACTGGAAGAAAGGAAACGCTTGTATCCTCCAAAACAGTACACGTAGCGCCACCAGGCACTTGTTTGCTGTGAACCTTGCATATGAATCACAGCTGGCAACCCCAATTTTGTGGGACAAAAAAAAGATATCATTAAAATGAGACCTAATCTGGGTTGGGACAGTTTTTCTAACTTTGTTTTTTTAGGTGCCTCCCTTTTTCTAAGTGCTAAACAAATACTTAAGTCCTGTTGTGTCCTGCCAAATGAGTAACACCTCTGCAAGGCATAAAAACCATACATAGGCTTCTCATAGTCAATTTTCGTCTATCACCTCTTCCTTGGAAATGACAAAAGTCACCTCTTTTTATGTAATTTTTCCACAATGGCAATGCATCACAGATTTTTGTATTGCACATGTTGGAGGATTCTGCAATGATTATTTCCTATTGCTTATTGTTGGAGAGGAATAGTGGACAAGGATAAAGTGTGTGTGAAAGATATAATTTGGGATCATGTCAGGCTTAAAAGAATCCAAAATGATATAAATTGACACAAATGCAGGTTTCCAGCAAAGTAACATTGTTAACTAATGTAATAGAACATACTGCCGCTAATTTGAATGACATGTAACTCTGCAACTGGTGGTCAAGGTGCATTTTTTAATTTCTTTCTAGAGCTAAAGTAAAAAATTAAACACAAACACACATTGACAATTGACCCGCCTTTTTCAATAACGGATACTGAGTCACTCGACACACATTCTTATTCGATAAGACCGGCATCACTTTAGCCGCCTTTATCACACGTATTCAGTCACTTTCCAATGAAAGTATGGCGAACCCAGTGACATTTTACAAACACACACATACAGTTTCCTGCCAATCACTGCCGCGGTCCTGAACTGACACAAGTTGTTTTCCGGACAAAAGATGATTTCCTCTGTTTGACGCCTCAAAAAGGCTGTAAAAAGTTTGGCGGAGCTAAAAATAAATAAGTCCTACAAACCAAAACAAGCACATGACACGTGGAAATTGGTCAGGTTTCCTCTTCTCCTGCGATGCTGGTCAGAGCATTCAAGTAATCATGAATGGACCTCCGCCAAAATAATGGATTTGAACATACTGTAAATAAACACCTGGCGGTTCACTAGGCTTTAGAATTATATATTTAAAATTGTAGTAATAATTTTAATAGCAATACTTTTACTTTCTTCCCCCTCCATTATTTTTATTTCTCCTCGCTCACAATAACGACTGCACTTGCATTTTCAACCCAGGACCATTTTCCATTACCTCATTAAGTAGCACGTTTGGCAAATAGTGTTTTGGAAATAATAAAATGATATATGAAAGTAAATGAATTCCACATGCTTCATAAATGCGTGTTTTTGCACCTCTTACCCCTTTTGAGATCTGAATGTCCAGCATGAAAAAGTGCACATGCTTCTCTCCTTTATTCAATGCCAACTTCTTGGTTACGACGGCAACCAGCATGGCGGTGCAGGCTACACCCTGAAAGCCGACAAAGAAATTTTTTTTACGTTATGCACACATGGGATGATCAGTATCATCAACAAATATTTAGACCATAGCGACACATGACACAAAAGCAGATTGATGTTGCTCCTCATACCTCTTATGGTTTTTGGCCAATAAAATCAAGTTGTATTTACACACAGGGTTCAATAGTTAAACACCAGACTATGTGGCACAGCTATAATAGTGCAGGTTTCATCTGGGAATAGCTTGCTGTTATTGCTGGGCAGCGGACGACAGCATAATGGCTAAGATTAAAATGGACTCCAAAGCAAAAATACACACACTGTAGCACAAACACACACGTCACTGCACACACGGAAAATGCTGCTGGAACCCCAACACCACCGCAATAATAACAAAGCTTATTTTACCTTTTTTCTTGAGCTTGCGTCAGAAAGCGTAGGGCAAAGGAAAACGTAAGAAAGCATTTGATTTGAAGGAGGAGGGGAAAAAAAAGATCAGTATCATCAGTGGACGGTGGATCAGTGCGAGAGTGGTTGGCATGTTTGCCTCACAGTTCTGAGATCGAGGGTTCAATCCTTAGAGGGTTCCATAACATGCATGGCAGGCTGGTTGAACACTAAATTGGCTTTAGGTATATATGAGCGTGAATGGCTGGCAACCAATTCAAGGTGTCCCCTTCCCAGTATCAAGAAACTATGTTTGAGTGAGTTAAAGAACACTTTATGGGTGTTTAAATGATTCTGAGATTTTTTCTATTCGCGATTTAGCTTGGTTATGAATACCCTGCCAAACGTTGGGGTCCACCGCTTTTCAAATAGGGTTCTTACTAATGGAAGTTTGTTGCATAAGAGTCTTTTTTCTTGATGGATTGCTTAACACAAGCTGCACGATAAGTGATTAGTACGTCTGCCTCACTGTTTTAAGATTGAAGACTTCCTGTGTGAGTACTTTGCATGTTCTTCCCCTTGAAATTCTTCATAGGTGTGACTATGAATGTGAAAGGTTGCTTGTGTAACGTCATTGTAAACAGTATGTGCATTGCGAGTAGCCGGTAAACAGTTCAGGGTGCAGTCCACCTCCTTTCTATACTAATCTAGGATAGTACTATGATTATGTAGGATTTCACTTTAATATTGTATAATACGCCATCACTGTATCTATTGCCAGGGCAAAAATAATTTTCTGTATTTACGTGTTATGTTGCTTTTAAACTGACTTGTGCAATGTTGTACTAGATTGACTCTACACATAATGGACAGAAATTCCTTTTGTTTCCATCATAGTTGGCCAAAGAACTTTCTAATTTTTCCATATGCTGCCCTCGGAGAAAAAAAGTGGGCATACACCTACTCTAAAGTGTCCTCAGCCGAATGTGCAATTTACTGGCTTCCAGTCCAGGGCACATCCATAATCTAGCTCACCTGCCCTCCATTGTTGAACAGATACATCAACACTGAGATCCATTGTGCTCTAAATATGTTGGCTTCCAAATACACAGATAGAGGTTTATACGCCCAAATAATGTGTCTCGGTACTTTGGTCCTTGCACGGTACGTAGGCCAGCCTTCAGTTAATCTTCACTTCTATTAAGCCACGTTAATAAAAAAAAGAATTACAACCACTAAGGAAAACAGCGTTGCTCCATCAATAGGACCATTTTCCACCATCTTTAAGGTGTGCAAAACGCTTTAGTCAGTGGCTCCCACCATTGCTCCATTGGGAAAAGAGCATTTATCGTTTCTGAGTGGTGGGCACAGGTTGGCAGGACCTCGTAGTGCAGCCAAAGGCAATAAAAATAACCCTAAAAATGGATAGGATGGAAATTTTTGCCTTATAAGGGGAGAAGATTATAAAAAGCAAAAGCGAGGGAGATGGAGG
The DNA here is from genome assembly GCF_051989625.1 of Stigmatopora argus. NCBI lineage: Eukaryota > Metazoa > Chordata > Actinopteri > Syngnathiformes > Syngnathidae > Stigmatopora > Stigmatopora argus. Next base: position 12,739,631 of record NC_135390.1, read on the forward strand.
AATAGAAATGATGCTTTTCCACAGACGCTTTTCCCACTCCTCTCAAACATACATTGCTAACAACGTGAATCCCACTCCTCACTCAATTACTATAATTGATTTACCATAGTTCCGTTTTTCTTGTGAGTTACCACAGTAACACATTCTCTCTTAGACCGCCCTTCTAAAATGAATTTGGTCAAATGGTTTTTCACTTATTCCCAAGGGACTGAGACATTTGTTATTATTTTAAATTTAGAAAATGATAGACTGCGCTGAAGTGGAAGCTTTAAAATGAAAATAAGAGGTAATTTACCAAAGTGAAAGGCAAAAGAATCGGGAATGAGGATTAAAGCACATTGTATTTTTTATCAAAGGAGATGAAACATTTAGACTCTTAGGAACATCTTGCCCATGATGCAATGCGGACACAAAACAGCAACGGAACATTCTGTGTTCTTTTTCTTATCAAGTTGGTGTCCATCTTAAAATAATAAGCAATAATAAAGCAAGACAAACCAAGATAAAGCTTTTCAGCAGCTGCAACACTCACGATTCAGCAAGAAAAGTCAAACAAAGAACAGAAAGCGTTACCATGACTCCAGTGAAGAGACACACCGACTTGCCGCAGCGAGTATTGGGCGCCACGTCCCCGTAGCCCACCGTCAGGAAGGTGATCGCGATGAGCCACAAGGCCGTCTCCATGTGATCTGTCGAGCCGACAGTCTGCCTACACGAAAATTAATTGAATTAATTCTCTTTTTAATGTGCTTCATGCGATCACAGCACAGTTAACAATGAACGACGATAGTTTTTCTGTGTCACTTGTACTTCAACTTGTTGACCAGTCACACTTTTGCCACATTGTTGTGACATACCCTCACGTAACCTATCCTTGAGAAATCCAATCTGCTTTAGGATTTGGTTTTCATTTGGAAGTTTGACCCTTTTTTTTGTCTTGATATGTTGACACAAGTTATGAATTGATGACGAACGACTAGATTTGTGTCCTACCTCTCGCACAGAGTAAGCATCCATGATGCTGTAAGCCAGAAGAAGAGAATGAAGACCAGTAAGGTGCGGGCGGGGTACTTGTTCATCAGCACTTTGAGTACAAAGCGGAAGGTGAAATTGATATTGTTGAGCGAGCCGATGCTCCTGTAAGAGGCGCTCAGCAGCACTTTGCTGTGCAGCAGGACGGTCCGGTGCACCAGATACAGGCGCAGAAACATCAGCACTGATAGCAGCAACTCCAAATCAGCCAGGGCTGGATTGTGATGGTTGAAGTCACACAGTGGAGGCGAGAAAGACGAATTTCCGTGGAAGCCCACCTCCCAGTACGTGCCGATGGGATGGATGGCGCAGGCTACTAACTCAAGTGTGATCACAAAAACCCTGTGGCTGGTCATGGCGATGCGCCAATCCACCTGGTTTTGGTCAATGATGAAGAGCTGAAAGGCATTGGGAATGACATCAAATTTTGGGGGGTTAAAAAAAAAATTATTCTACTAAAGCGCAACATTTCCTGTCAAGACCTTTAAGCACTAGAACGTCTCTGTGAATGATTCATGCAATTAATCTTCTCTGCGTCTACCAATCTAAACACTAACAAAATTAATGTGCTAAACATGGTGAGTTTATCATTGGTAACAATAGAGGGGATACCGTTAAAAAAAAGACACAAATAACTAGGTTACAGCCAGTAAACACTGCAAGTGTGTTAGCCCCCCCCCTTATCTCCGCTTAACACGCACGGACCCCTCCTTGGATCTTGCGCAGGGTCTAATCAAATTATAAAACACTTGAAGCTACAGGAGCAACTGGAGCTGCTCGGCCTAGAGCACATGTGTCAAAGTGGCGGCCCGGGGGCCAAATCTGTCCCGCCACATCATTTTGTGTGGCCCGGGAAAGTAAATAATGAGTGCCGACTTTCTGTTTTAGGATCAAATTAAAATGAAGAGTATAGATGTATATTAAATTTCCTGATTTTCCCCCTTTTAAATCAATAATTGTCATTTTTTAATCATTTTTTTCTGTGTTTTTAGTTCAAAAATCATTTTGTAAAATCTAAAATTATATAAAAAAAAGGTAAAATAAACATTGTTTTAGATCCATAAAAACTGAATATTCAGGGCTTTGAATCCAGTTCTTTTAATCTATTCATTTAAAAAAAAATCTAAATATTATATCTAAAATGGTCCGGCCCACATGAAATCGAGTTGACGTTAACGCGGCCCGCGAACCAACCCGAGTCTGACACCCCTGGGATGCAGTGAAATCATCCATGTGCCGTGCGGTTGCTAACTGGGGCCCTCGTTGGGTTCCTCTTGGAAACACAATTGCAGAAACTACTTAGAGCAAGCAAAAACGCAGTATTATTATGGAATTACATTGGTCAGCAATTCATTTTACATGACGTGCACAGATTATTAGATAGGAAGGAAATTTGCAGAGAGCTTAAATTTGTTTTGGGGGGGTAACAACAACCTCAGACATCTCCATGCACTACTGAAAGTGATACAAAACAAGAGAAATACTAAAAAAAAAAAGAAATAAATGAATTAGGTCAGAGCTTCTATTAGTGTTTTGGTCAGCACAGAAAACCTTGCTAGCCCTGACTAGATTTTAGTGAGAGTGCTTTATAATAACACGTTATGCCAACGTAATGTAATGCATGTGCTTTAATTGCAACCCAGTCTTGTCATCTATACTGAATTTCCAGTACTTTTTTAGTCTGGCAAGTCAGCTTGACTTCCCCCATGCAAGAGATAAATGGAAAGTCAATCAGGTCTTCTATGGTTGAAGTGGATTTCAGCTCCGGTCCAAAATGGAGCGACAAATCACAGCACCTGAGGACCACGTATTGATTGATGCGTCGTGTAGGGGATTGGCGGGGAATCTTTTCCAATCTTGTACCAATATCGTTCATGCCAATGGATGGGAATTTTTCCACAAAAACAGCAGTTATTGTTCATCGTTGTTTTTTTTTTTTTTAAATGAGAAATAAATATAACAGACAGCCTGATTGCGTTTCATCACATCCGTGCGTCTTTGATTGGTTCTTTTATATTCAGTCTGTGCTTGTTACCCCCACCTCTAGCATGACTTTTGAAATCCAGCCCAAACCACAGAAGACCATACTGACTTGCCATTTATCTTGTACAGAGTGAGAGCCAGATTGGCTTGCCAGGCTAATTGTGGTTGGGAAAAATGTTGCAGCTCCAAAGAATGTGCATACTTGTGTCATGTAAGCAAAGTATTAAACCTGGGATTTTTGTTGTAAAATAAGGAAATACATTTAGGGAAAAAAAAAAAAAAAGGTTGAGTGAATGGTGTTGAGACTAGCATCAGTTGAGCGAGACCTCCAACAATTGTCCTCCAAGTCAAATTAAATTGTTTGGGAAATTCTTTGGCATGATACACATAATATGGGAGGTCACGTGCACAAATCAAATCTGCAGGAACTCACCCTGATGTCCTTATAATGGAAAGCGATGATGAAGATGAGAAGGCAGACAGTGGAGAGGCTGATGGAACAGTTGATGATTAAGGCAATGTTTGTGCCCTGGATAAAGAAAAAAAATGGAGATGAAGCAAAAAAAGTCTATATGTAGCAATTCCTGAGTCTAAAAATGTCTATTCTAGTCATTCGTTGAAGTGAAGGATGAGTTACGCTTTTGGATAATCGTTAAGATGGTTGTTTTTAAAATGAACAAATCCATTCGGCAAATGTCCAGGAGTTAAAATCTGTGGGTTGACATTTTTTTCCAGGAGTGTGGTGTTAACGTGACACTGAGTAGTTGATGTCTACTTTGTTGTATTGAAACAGGTCTCGGCGTTGGGGTTGATTTTCCAAGTAAAATGGTCAAATGCTAAGAATAAGGCTATTGGCAATAAAGTGAAACCAAATTAAACGAGATGCTCCGCCCCTTCAGAGAGTGGTCATCGGTGACAAGCGCTTTCCAGGCGTTGCCATTCTTTTGTTTTGTTTTTTGAGTTGGAAGAAGCACTGCAAATGGAAGGGAAGACAACTGTGGCCGTAACTAAATATTACGGAGGATTTGATCAAACTCAACTACACAAGTTGCATAATTGAATTATGCCTGACCTCACGTGCGTGGTACAAATTTTCCTTTAACACAATTTTAGCATATATAAACTTTGAATCCCTTCAAGGATGACAATGTTTATATCTCAAACACTCATATTAAATGGGTTTTTAATTGTCCATTTTGGTCCCTCAATTTCTATGCTTTTTCTAAGCACCCTTTTACAAAATAAAGTCGTGAGAATTATTAAGAGAATATTATGTGGAAAAGACCATTTTAGAACAAGTGCCTGCAAGAAATATGGTGAAATTGAATTGTTACTTTTTTCCTGCAAACAATTGTTAAACCATCCTGTCCCAAAATTGGGTCCACGTAACTTGGTTTCCATTCATATATTATGTTGTTATCAAACCATTTAAAGACTTTTGTATTTGATTTTCATGATGCTTTCCTCTCCAATTGCTCGGGGGAGAGTCGGCCTGTTGATGATGTCTCGCCCAAGACTGAGAAACAAGCTGTTAGAAGGTTAACCCAAAATTAAACTTATTGGGCTTGAGATGACTATTTCCAACAGGAAAACATTACAAAAAAAGCTGGCAGGAAACTTGCCGTTGAACTCTCTGTTATGGAATGTGGTGAAATGTTCAGCCTTTTAGTGGAGTCTACTAATTAGAACCCTGACGGAATATGGACACAGTGGACGCTATTGCAGAAACGGGGGGAAAAACATAGGGAATGCCAACATGGGCGTCACATCATACCACCTGCAAATGAAACTTTCCTTGAAGTTGAACATTGTGAAGCTTTTAAAAGCTAATTGCGTTAAAATGCATCAAATTCTGGAAATGATGCAAAGGCCACGTAAAAAAAAAACTAGTAGTGCTACATTAGCAAAAATTAAACCGTGTAAAATGATAGTGCGATTTGCATATCGGGCAAAATTATTTTCATTCATTCTGAAAAAGAAATTTCAAATATTAATTGATGACTCAAGAATTTCTCTATTGTCCTGATGTTATTGCTTGTGAATTTGTACCAAAATAGCACGTTAGTCCTCTTGCAGTCCTTCTTCTATTAAACTCGCTTTTTGAAGTCAAAGCATCGCCACTATGAAATAGAACAGTTTTATATTTGTGGACCTTCCCATTTGTGCAAATTTACTCTTAATACACCAAATAAAACAGTCATTAAATGTACTTTGCACCCGTGCCGCACCCTCGCCAAATACACAATGAATGGGTTTATCAACAATGTGCAATGCATTGCGTGTGCTAGTGTGAAAAAGCCTTAAATGTCAACAGATAAAAAGTGTGCAGGACGACTTTCGGTCTATAAGCTATGATCTATAAGCAGTATTTGAATACATCATACATGGTGAAATAATTTTGATGGAAATATGCATGTGCAATCTCTGTTGCAATCACTATTTCACTATATTTCAGTTTCACAGTTTTCTGCCCACATGAGCGCTTATCCTGCACACTTTTTTATAGTGTTAAGTCAACTCAAATACAACTCAGTAAAGTTCTTCATTCCTTTTTGACATGTATGCATTCATTTACTTATAGTAGTGCTTGCCCCCATTTGGACAATTTTATATTTTCGTTCAATCGTATCTGCATGCGTTAAGAACATGAAAGTATACCTGGAAAAAACATAATCAAGCACAGGGTGAATATGCAAACTCCACATCTAAGTCTACCTGACACTGGCAAGTGAACACTAACTAACGTAGCTGCACTCAATTTATATTGAAGTTCAACTTGCCCATTCAAACGCTCACATTATACACTAAATGAGGCGGAAAGTTCTGAGGTTAATCTAACTGCAGGGAGAAAAAGGCCAAATGTGGAAAAATCTCCCAGAAATAGCCCCATTTCCGTGTTCAAGCATTAGGGTTGGCCTTAAAATATCACATTTGAGTGCCACCGTTAACTTTGATAGTCAACACACACACACACACACACACACACACAAACACACACAGCCACACACCTAAACTAGCTGGCAGCATTAATGCATTGGAGTGGTTTTCAAAACAAAAGCCAATTAGCCTGCAATCAATGCCGAGCTACTTGGCCACTACAGAGTGTGCATGACTAAAAGATTTATGACATAAGTATGATCATACATACACAAAGGAACAAAAAGCAGTCATTTGAAAAGGATATACGCTACTTTCTATAATGTCTGCTGTAATTACAAGCCAAGAAAACCTCCGCATTTTCCCATCTGTCACTGTTTAGTGTTAATATCACTTACAGAAACGTTTCTGCCTCTTGAGTCAATTTCCCGTACTGAACTGAAACACCTGACACTTACTTCTCCCACAAATTTCAAGCTCAATTCAGTAGGTATGCTTTTTCTTCTTCTTTGTTCCGTTCTATCGTTTAGCTGCATGCATGGAACATTTTTCCATGCCTTGATTTTGCTAGCTTGCCTTTGTTATCCACTGTAATGTGCATAATAATGTCATGAGGTTATGTATCTGGAAGCGGACTAATCGGGGAGGGTTTCAAAGCCCCCCAGTGGAGTTTTGGCAGGGCACAAACTGTCTGCTAATGAACGTTATGATGACAGACAACAACGTGGGTGGTTTTCTGCACAGGATACAATAATGTAAGAAAACTAAACAGTAAGTATCAACATAAAAAGCTCATACTCCAAAGCTCAGTTTTTTTTTTGCGTGTGCCAAATATAATGAGGACAAATAAATATGAGTAATGGGTAATTTCCCTATCTGCTGGTTTCAGGTATGCAACAATACAATGCCTAAGATGAAGTCAATTTTAGATAAAGGCCTTTCAAGAACATTAAACTTGGTCGTTTTGCTCCACCGCGTTTCAGATAAATACAAAAAGACAAAAGGGTACTGCGTAGCAAACTATACCCTAATCCAAGACCAAATGCAAAATACATAGGGGGAAAAAGATACAATAGAAACCAGTTTATGTCTTAGGCTGGATGTGGTGTAACATAGCACCGGTGTGTAAATTAAATGTCCTTGACAGTCACTCAACACTTTAGAGAGTGTAGAGAGACTGAGGATTCAAGGACTCAACCGCCCTGTGTGTTATTTAACTTTTTCTTTGGCTTTTCACCATTATATATGCCAAAAGAAGTAATGGCCCCAACAAGGAAAGAAGGATAGCAAAACCTCTCCCGTAAAGGAGATGATGTAAATAAAATGGCATTCAAAGGAATAGGAACCTGGTCTGGTCATGTATTAATCAGTGATGGACATTTTTACAAGGATTTAACTTAACCTCCTAAACATGAACCTGTGGCATTATTTGTTTTAAAAATGTGACCTAGTCATATTCGTGAATTTTAGATAAACTTTTCCACACATAAAATGACATTGTTTCTCGAACACATTTATCTTTGGAAATTTGGAGTTCTTATGACTAATTTTGACTGTTATGTGATCATATGAAGCGTCATTGTGTAAATTGTTCAGAACCTTTGCTATGTACTAAGGGTTGTTTTTTTTACAAACTGTACACATTTCACTGGACATAGTTATTAATTATCATTTGAGTGGATTTGTTTGCATCTTTAACAGCATTCAAAATGGAAGCCCATGTAATGAGTCATATTACGTTGACTTTTGTTCAAGAACATTTCAGAATCTTTATTTTAACGAGTAATTTGTTTTTATTTAATGACACAGTGCGACTATACCGTAGTACAAGACTATTTCATTAGATTGTCATGACTTACTTTTTTTTTTGCTGTTTCTGCAATATCATACGTGGCTGTAATGGTAAAAGCAGTTTACTGATGCGAGTAAGCACTCTCCATTCCATCCTTTTGGGGCCCCCCTCTGCCTAGGTAATTGAATTAGTTATGTTAAAAAAATGGTTTTACATATATGGACAACAAATGATCATAAATTCCACAGACTTCCCAACTACAAACAAAATTATTTCACAGTCAGCTGGGATAGTTATATTCTCTCATCTCATCTCATCTGAACCGCTTTATCTTCATTAGGTTCGCGGGGGGTGCTGGAGCCTAACCCAGCTGACTCCGGGCCAGAGGCGGGGGACCCCATCTGATCGCAGGGCACAATTATATTACTACATTACATTTTATACAGTGTAAAAAATGTAATGTGTACTACTACTACTACACTCTTATTTGAGATAAACGACCTACCTACAGATACACATGATTTTTTGGGGGGAAAGCAATGAAAGAGTACATAATAAATCCTTCTATTCAGCACTTACCGGTTTGTAGAAGAAGGGGCACATCTCAGTATGGAGGATCATAAGTAGGATTCCGAGCAGAGCTGCCCCCAAGGCGAGCGTGCATAGCCGCTTCTTGTCCTCCAGCAAGAACTTTCTGTCCCGCAGCCTGTACAGGTCGTCTCCCTCCATCTGAATCCCCTTCTTGCCGGGGAGACTGACGGGCACGAAGACCTCGGGCGAGTCCGATCCGTTTCCGCGCACCACGCCGTCGTCGTAGTCCCCACGAGCCCCCTTGGGGTCGCCGTGCATGGCCCGTTTGGTCATCTCCATCTCCAGAGCGCACGAGAAGCGAGCCTTGTGCTTGGCGTCGCCCCCCGCTGATCGAGATCCGGTCCCGTCCTGGTCTCCGGACATTGTGGCAGGTGTACCCGGACAGCGTCTCGTTTCATGGGAGCCGCTGATGGTGGAAGTAGGCTTGAACTCCCTTTGGAGAAGGAGAGGCGCGGCACCGATGCGATTTGGTTATGACCGTGTTGTTATCTTATCTTAGAGTATTTGCATGACGGGGCAGCAGATGGTGGTATGTGTGCCGTTCACGTGAGGTGGGGATGCAAAGCAGTCCGGGGAAATGCCGCACTCCAGGGAATAATTGTGCTGTCGAAAGCGCCAAGTGGAAACACTTGACTTCGAATCAAATTCGGCTCATCCATCATTGCACGGTCAATTCTCTTATGTAGGGTTTACTTGAGGAAAAAAAATATATGCATCAACAAGTAGGTCCAGTTTTACCAGTAAAGTGTACTTTAAAACTTATATTCAATGTTACTTTTTGACCATTTTGCTTGTAGTGTTTTATACTACCTTTAAATGCAAATTTGACATAAATAATACAAGGTGCAAAAGTCGTTAGAAAGCCTGAAATTATTTTAAATGGGGAATGAGGGAAAGCTTTAGCTTATACAAATAAATGAGTCTGGTTACTAGGTTTACAATAATTAAATATTAGCAAATATTAATCAATCGTTATTGTATTGTTATATTTTTTATTTAAATTAATACAATGTTAGTTAAGTCATTGTAAATTAATACATTTCAAATGAAATACACACTTGTCATAGCCTCAAGTAACACTGTAAAGTTGATTTTTTTCCCCCCTGGAACAATTTATTACTTGCCATTGACGGTGATAAACGTCCAATCCACTTTGACTGAGACCAATGACCTAAATGGAAAAAATATATATGCATTACTAAATATTATTAAATTATGATATATTATTAATATGGTCTTACAATTCAAAGTTTTTCGTGAAAAACCATTCAAACCAAAATGACCTTTAGTTTGACTATTCCTCACTACTCTAGTCTCCGTTGTTTATTAACTGTTCTGTATCGCCCCCTGCTGGTCCTTAGACATTAAGTATCTTCAATTAGCTCCTGCTTTCTAACTGGCTAATCTTATTTTTTTCCCAGGAGGAAATAAAGCTATTCTTAAATAATTGTGATAAAATCATAAATAGATGGTCTATTGATTTTTTGGGCTGATTTTTATAGTTAACAACAACACTGATTACAGAGAGAATTTTCTCCCGTGATTGCCAAAGTGAAGTGTAAGTTCCAGTTAGTTTATATAGAAGTCCCGTAGCAAATAAAAGACGCTTCATAAACATATCTTTAGTCATTGGGAAAAGACAGACACTAGAAGTTGTCTAGAACTGATTTAATACTTGAGAAATGAAGTATCAGATAGAAAACAAGGCCAAGTAAAACACTGTTGTTGCAAAGGAAACATTAAATAGCAATAAAAAATTAAATAATCAAAGTAGACAATCAGTTTAAACCATCTCATATTAAACCCTGAATATATAATTCTTAAATGAAAGTTAGTGAACTAAATCCATGTGGCCTGTAAAGTAAGAAATATACACCAGATTGACAGCCATTAAAAAAAAACTAACACTATATTTGAAAAACACTAAATTAGATATTATGCACATATTAAGCTCCTGTTTCAAAGTTATTGAAACATATTTAAAAAGATGAAATGCCTAATATATTCAAAACCCAACACATTTAGTCTCGTTAGCAACATCAAACTCCAGTTAATCTGTTCAATTTCCAGTATCAGTGAACTGAGTCGATTGCTTTCTGACCATGACTCAAAACTGATTTATAAAGGGGAAAATATGTATTCGATATAGACTCTCTTGGTATAATTTAGAGGCAGTTTCATGAAAATAACATTCTTTACACTAAATAGATGTGTAGCTACAAGACTACAAGAGATTCACACTTCAAAGAATCAAAGTTGACAAAGATTAACACTTAAATGTGCACAATGGACCACTGCATAGCAGCATTTGCAGAAGGACATTGAAACATACCAACTGAAAAAGAAATTGTTGTGACATAAAGTGAATTGCAGCAAATCCCTGAGTTTACACGAGCAACCAGAGATTTGATAGGTCCCCAGGAAATAAGCGGAAATATAATAAATTGATCACAGCATTAAATAGGAAGATCAAGGATGTGCAAGGAATTATGTTAAAAAGGTGCAAGTTTAAAATGTGGAAGTTGCAAAAAAATAATAATCCTCTGGTTCCTGTTAAGCTAAGATTTCTTGAGGGCTTCAAACACACATGGCTGCAGGGTGGTTTGAGGAATGATGAATTGTGGAGGATGCTGTGGTACCATGTAATGCACAAACAGCTGATGGTGTGGCAGTGGTGTTGGTGGCGGGGCAGCAACCGTGGTTAGGAATACTGGGGGACCATTCTTGCAATGGGACCAGGCTGGTACAGGCGGGAAGTAATACTGGAGGCCGGCTCGAACCTGAATATTAAAAAAATAAAAATAAATAAATGACTCATCTTGCATCAGCCATGTACAAATATGGTAACCATTGTGCACGTCAACTTGTGGTGGCTCTAATGAGGTGGTGGCTTGTTACACTTTGTGCCAAAAAGTGAATGGGTAGGTTTGGTTCACCTTTTCCACATGACAGAATTAGAATGCGATTTAAAAAAAAATGGGCCGATGGGAATATCATCAATGGACTGGAATGTAGCATGGCAGCATTCTACAGTAGAGCGTTGTGAAAAATGTAACCCATTCACTGTCACCGTTCACAAATAGATGTGGAAAAAAAACTGTATCCCGTATTTTCCGGACTATAAATCGCACTTGTTTGTATAGTTTGGCTGGGCCTGATACTCATGTCTTTTTTTTCTCCACTCTGACCGCCAATAGCTCGTTATGCTGCATTTTTGGGCTATAGTTATCCAAAAACTGTTAGTTACATTAACAGATACTTTCTTGCACTGTTCCCAATTTTCTATGAACATTAACATGTTTTTTTTAACTTATATTCCAGTGCAACTTCTATCTATTTTCCCCTTTCATTGTGCATTCTTTAGTTAGTCCAACTTATAGTCAGAAAATTTCGTCAATAAAATTTGAAGAGATACAAAAAGGGATAAACATACCCCGTTTCTGCTGTATTTGGCTTTTTTTGATCTGCTTCCATGGCGTTTCAGAATTCTGGGCACCATTGTAATCTTCACATTGTCGTCTTGTACAGGCTGCTCTTTCAAAAGGGCCTTGTTTTCCTGCTCTCCTTCTACCTCTCCGTCTTTTGCCTCCTCCTCTGTGTCGCTGCACACGGTGGAGCCGCAATCAGAAGACGTAGCGGAGTGATAGTCGGACGTGTCGTGGTTTGTCAAGTTCGTTGGCGAATCCCCCCGTACTTTCTTTAAACTGTCCTCCTGTTGCTCGTTGTCTGTGAAACAGGCTATAGAGAATGGGAAACCATTCTCTCTGGATCTGTGGAGGGTGATGATGAAATGTTGATTCATCATGTTTGATTGCCAGAAGACAATGCGTTTAAACTCCTAGACAGTGACTCACCTCACACACACCTCCATTGGGTCAATCCACACGGTAATCTCTGGGGGAAGACAGAGATCACTGGGTAGGACCTGAGTCTCCTCGCAGGCCTTCAGGAGCATCTCGTCATTGGGTAGTCCCTCATTTATTCGAATGCATCTGAACAATGGAGAAAAAAAAACAATTAGTCCTGGATCTTCTGAGCTGCAGGACTATTCAAATTGTTGTTTTTATTTTTAGTCTAACAGAGAACCTCTGGTTTGTTTGCTCTTTCGTGTAATTTTTTTGCCGTAGTAAGAAGTCATACAGGTACCACAATAAATACATAAGAGATTGAACAACATTGTTATTTATTATGCACGTTTGGGACTTTTTGTAGCCGCTCCTAGATTTAAATATTTCACCTTGCATCACAAGCTCACACATGTTGTGCAATAGCCAAAGGACGAGAAACGGAACCTGTCGCGGCGACGCAGTTGAAAATGGTCAATGATTGAGAGCTTCTCAATAGATGATCTAAAACTGGAGACTCAGTGGCAATAACATCGAACTATGAGAATCAAATGCACAGCCCAATCTGCATATTCAGATTCCATTAAGTCATCCTTTTTGCAGTCTAAATAAATAAGTCTCACGTGTGTATGAGGTCAGATATTTTCGTGGTCATCTTTCCAACAATATTTCCAAAATAAACCTGAATGCAACACTGCAGAGTGTTTATTCACCTAAAAGCCTGGCCTTTGCTGGGGCACTCTGGGTACCAGTGGCCTTCGAATTTGGCGCATAAGAGCTGCTGAAGTTTCTCGGCAAACAGCTGCCCTTTGGCTTCGTCGATCTTCCCGCGTGACATGACGAGCCGCTTCAAGAAGTTGACTCCAGCTTTCACCTCTCTTTTCATTGTGCCTGTGAAGACAAAATGTCCTCAGTGAACAAAACCAGTTTATGAACATTTCGTCGACCAGTCGGATGACAAATTCGCATGTACAAAATTATTTGCTTTGCTGGAGCAAGCAAATTTATCACCGATATGGGATGTCCCATTAAATTTGCCCATGAGCGGGATTTCTAAAACAAACAACAACAAAAAATCAAAGCTTAATCCGTTAACTATCAAGCAGCTAAAACACTGTCTAATTTAAACCTCTGCATTATCTATAATCCTTATAAAGCGTGATTTATGGGTGTGTGAGTGTGTGTATGTTAAGATTCTCTCGCTACGTTTGTCCAAACCGTGCAACGTAGAGAGTTGAATTTTTTTATGATGGCCAGAAACGGCTGTGGGATCCTAATAGACGAGTGATTGCATTTCTTCACCTTCTCTAGGTGTTTAAACTCAATCTTTTATTTGTTAAACACCAGTTTTTCGAAAGAGATTTTTTTAATAGCGCAACAATTGTCTTTTGGTTCTAAACAAGCTGCTTTTTGCCATTAAACAATAATCTGAAAGAGAATTGGTCATTTTACAACTACATCTGTATGCCATCAAAGAAAACTGAAATCAAGTCTATAACAGTGCACGTATTGTGACATGCACATTGAGCTGGTTGTTTATCTTCAGATAGCGTGTCCATGTGAGGAGTGTCAATGTCAGCCTGACCGGGCGAGAGGAGCGCGCGTAAATGAAAAAATAAAAATAAAAAAAAAACTGAAACGGCCAAGGTAACTCCAGCTGGGCTGCCAAACTGACTATAACGGCTGCCCGTGAAGTCTCATTTTACCTTGAAATTTAAACTTATTGGAGCGGGGCGCCACAAATCTCACAACGTGTGTGACATTGTGAAGCAAAACTGCTACAAAATGACAGGCATGTGATTATAAGTTTTAAAGAATGTTTACATTCAACATTATTGCATTGCACCAGATAGGTGTCAGTATTCTGGCAAGATTTCATCATATTCAGTGTTTGGATAATACTTAGCCAGTTTATCAAACGCAAGTGACAAATACTGTTTGACGTCTTTGATGTTTAAGGCTTCAATTTTCCTCTATCAACTGCCTGAAGAGGACGTAGGAGTGGAGAGTTAAGACAACTGGTATAGGTAGCTGTGCCTGTTCTAAATGGATTATATAAGACGATATTTTGATCTAAGTCACAACATAATGAAGAGAAGTGGTTGATTGGTCAAATCTCAAAGACAATTGGGCTCCTGCCGTTCTATTTCTGGGCAAGAGATGTCTTTTACCTTATCATCAGTGAAGGTTTTTCTTTTCTCCACCGAACTAACGTAAAGCACAGCTGTTCATTTTGCCACTTACTTTGCCCGACAATTTGTCTGACAGTAGAATTTATGTTATTTCTCTTTCTGGCGTCTCAAGTTGCAGATAAATGCAACCTTGTACTTGGCTTCATCCTGTAGCTGTGTTTATGGAACTGAAAGCAGATAAGATGTGTCTGACTAAGCATTTTAGAGTGTCTGGAAAGGGTACAAGTTCAAACAGGTTACGTTTGTTTGCATCATTGAAGCATTTGTTGGATAACTTAAATGCTACTCAGGGAGTGTCAACATAATATTATCCTTAAAGTATAATCCAAAATAACAACCACTTCTACTCAGGATTTAGGTACTGGATTTTTAAGAAAATAGTTATAATGGTAAACTGACATTTGGACCAGGGTTTATATTGAACTATTTTTCTCCCTCAAATTAACACATTCCGGTAAGGTTTTTTTTTTTAGATGTGCATGATTTTTCAATCATCACCAAGATGTCTGATACATTTACACGAGTAGCCGCTATTCTGTTAAAACACATTAACTGACGTGTCACCATGTCAATGGCTGCAAACGATAACCTTCCAAACGGTCATTTGGAAGGGCTTATTTAATTTGGGAAAAAGATGGAGAAAATGATTTATTTTGTTTTATATGGACAGTTTTCCTCATATGTAGGGTTCCAAATTCTTGAAACAAACCCCCAAAATGTTAGTGTTTAATCCAACCACATGGTGGAACCCCCAAAAATAAAAGTTCCTTGATATAACAAAATTAGCACAATTACCTTCCTCTTCTTTAAAAAATAAAAGTTAAAAAAGGGTTGACACGTTTTTTCCTGTCTTTTGATCTTAATTCGGGTCATTTACTTTTATCACTCGACCAGCATCGTTTATAACTAAACTAATTGAACTAAAACCGAACGTTA
This sequence comes from Stigmatopora argus, assembly GCF_051989625.1. Classification (NCBI taxonomy): domain Eukaryota; kingdom Metazoa; phylum Chordata; class Actinopteri; order Syngnathiformes; family Syngnathidae; genus Stigmatopora; species Stigmatopora argus. Next base: position 12,754,879 of record NC_135390.1, read on the forward strand.
TACTCGTGATATTTAAGCATGGATTTCATCTTAAACGAGTTTTAACGGTTTGTGTATACCACAAAAATCGACAAAACTGCACGTGGAGGTTGCCACGAGAAACAGATGACAGTTATTTACACATTGTTTTCCCTATTGACGACGATGGAAAGCGAAATATTACATTTGTCTTTTGTGATCATGTGGAAAACCCCTTCGGCGAAAATCGTCGAATTTTCAAACGAAATTCATACATGATAACAGTCAAGTCCTCAAAAAAAAAACCTGTTGAACTTTACGAAAACAATGAAAAGATCATCACTTATAGGATGGATCGTCCAAATACTCACACTCGTACACGCGATGGATGAAGACGAGTGATGTGAATTTGGGAAAGTAAACCCTTACTCACGACCAAGGAGCATTTTAGTCGACTCGATCGCACATTAAAGAGATAAAAGAAAACCGTGACGTCACCTGTCCGTAAAGTAGTTTCGTGCCTCTTCAACTGACTTATCCTCCAGTCGACGTGTGTTCTCGTGGTGCCAGCCAAGCCTCTCTTTACTGCTGCGTGGAGTTATTGTTCTCTGCACATGTTGCTTCCTTGTTCTTTTGCGTCTTGGTTACTACTGCAAGAGCACGCAACATTACCGTAGGTTGTGACTCACTTCCTGTAAACCGACAAAGAGGAGCGCGCGTAATGTCTGGCCACGCCCCCGACGCACCATATTTGGTCAAAGGGCCACCATCGCTCCTCAATACTTGAAAGAATATTCAAGCAAGCTTCCTCCACGTGCTCCTCCAATCAGAACTTCATACATGAAGAAATACTGTTGAGACGGTTGACCAAAGACAATTTTATCAAAGGGACAAGAAGAGAAAGTTTTATGTGTAAAGTTGCCTTTCGTCAGGGGCGGACCAAACCGGAACAGGGGCCGGCCAGGTCCGATGAGTATCAAAGGGCCCTTTGAGTCGAGAAATATGGCAAGGAATGTTATTATATGGCAGTTCATATTTCATATACAAGTAGTAATGCAAAATGGGCGGCCCGGTGGAGTGAGTGGTTAGTGCGTCAGCCTCACAGCTCTGTGGTCTGAGGTTCAAATACAGGTCACATCCATCTGTGTGGAGTTTGCATGTTCTCCCCGGCCTGTGTGGGTTTCCTCCGGGTACTCCGGTTTCCTCCCACATTGCAAAAACATACATGGTAGGCTGATTGGACACTCTAAATTGCCCCTAGAGAAGGGGTGTCAAACCCAGTTTGGTTGGTGGGCCACATTCATGGTGACCAGATCTCATGTGGGCCGGACCATTTTAGATATAATATTTAGATTTTTTTTTAAATAAATGGATTAAAAGAACTAGATTAAAACCCCTCAATATTCAGATTTTTATAGATCTAAAACAATGTTTATTTTAGCTTTTTTTTAAAATATATTTTTAGATTTTACAAAATGATTTTTGAACTAAAAAGACAGAAAAAAATGATTAAAAAATGACAATTATTGATTTAAAAGGGGGAAAACAGGACATTTAATATACATCTATACTCTTCATTTTAGTTTGATCCTAAAACAGAAAGTCGGCACTCATGATTTACTTTCCCGGGCCACACAAAACTATGTGGCGGGCCAGATTTGGCCCCCGGGCCGCCACTTTGATGTGCCCTAGAGTGAGCGTGGTTGTCCGTCTCCTTGTGCCCTGCGCTTGGCTGGCCACCAATTCAGGGTGTCCCCTGCCTCTGGCCCAGAGTCAGCTGGGATTGGCTCCAGCACCCCCACGATCCTAATGAGGATAAAGCAGTTCAGAAAATGAGATGAGATGAGAAGTAAAGTAATGCATAATGTAGACAACAACATAATAGGTCAAAATCAAATCTACTCATATTTTTTAATCAATCAAGATCACTTTGAAAAGCCCCATCATTGAAATGATAACAAATAACCGTAACGAACCACAGTGGCATTGATTTTCACATTTCCAGTCCATTCCACTTGACCATATATGGTACGTCTGCATCAGTGAAAAACTCCATTCCATGTGTTCTGCACAACCTTGCTTGCACTTGGTTCCTGCGTGTTTGCTGCACCTGAGCAAATGGGGACAATAGGGAAAAAGTTTGTTTTCTCTCAGAAACGTAAGTATTTATCACTGTTGATATTAATTAGCTGCAGTTTATAGTTAAGTGGAAAAAAAAGAGGGGAACGTTTATGTACCATCCACCAGAATGCTGCTTTCTACTTTGCATATAGGACGCTTGGCAAGTAGGTCAAACATTTTTTAGTAAGTTTAAGGTTTATTAAGTTGTGGTTGCAGGAACTGTTTATCTTTGGCAAGCATGAGAAGACTAAATTGTTAATTTTCTGTTTTTTGTTGAAAATGCTTCCTGCGTTAATTGTTTGTGTTTGGAGAAGTGAATGTCTGTTGAATCCATTCACACAGGATATATTCTTTTTTGCATAATAAGCCTAAATGTGTTCAAAGATTAAGAAAAAAAATGGGTCGTGTCAATGTGTTGTTCATGTTGTAAACATTAGAAAAGCATGAAACTTGCATAAAACCTGTTTACAGTTTCTCGTGGCACCAGTTTTGTGCTGTGATCATGTACATCTCAGTGTGTCCACAAGAGGGCAGTCTTGTGTCTTGTCACAAGCTTTCATGTGAAATATAAGTGACATACGCATATAAATACAATACGTACTCAGGAACCCAAAACGTTAAAATGACACTTTATACTTCTGATTCCAGTTTTATATCTCATCATGTGTTTTATAACCCCAAATTTGTCTTTTCTATTTTCATAAACATCTTTTAATGAATGTTAATTTGTTTTCTACAGTTATATCAATCTATATTTTGATTAAGTATTACTTTTAGGAATGTAATATTGGCAAACCAGGACTGAAAACGAGCTGGATAATTACCAGCTTGGAAATAATGACCTTATTTCTATACTGATATTTTAGTATTTTTTAATTACAGAACCATTCATTTATTTTCACTCTTGCATTTCATGTTCATTTAGCATCACATCCTTGCTCTTTATTTATTTTCCCACTCATTCCACTAAGTTATTTGTGGTTATTGTTGTGGCAGGTATTTTATTAAATATGTATAATTTCTGCTCACTTAATTTAATAATACTCTCATTTTAAGTCAACTGATGATTACAGCAGACTTTCTTTTTGTGGGATGGAAATTAAAAGTGGAAATTAGAGTCAAGGAATAAAAATTTTGTCATCAGAGACTCTTTAAGGCCATAATAAATGTATTTAGAGGGTAAACAATCATCAATCGAGTTAGTATTACGTGTTATGAGTATTTCTGGAGTTTTAATAACAGTTTGTAAGATCTTTTATTTTATCTGAGAATTGCATCATGCTCCAAATGACTATACACCACCAGTTCATAAAGTAAACCGCCAGAGGCGCTTCCTGTTATTAACTGTCACTCATTGCAATGCAGGGTCTTTGAACAAGCACTTAATTTTCACAAAGAGTAACTGGCCGGTCATTGGGTTCGTTTAGCATCTCCGTCTTTGGGCGTTTTCTAAGATGTGCATCATCTCGCTCAATTGATTTCCACTGTAGCTTTGGAAGCCCAAAGGGCTTTTGTCAATGTCTTGACGCCGCAATCGAGCAACATTGGATCTGGCACGAGCGTGATTTCGCAACATTTTATAACATGTAGACACGAGTGTTTTCCGTTCAACCAAGCAGCTGTGTTGAACATGTGGGGAGCCATCTGTGTGAGCCACACGCGGCCTGCTTGGACTTTAAAAACATATTGATTTCTGCCTTTCAAGGGAGCCTAATGCAATCGATCGCTCAGGCAATTTCAAGATCAGTGTAAGCATTCCTTCCCTTAAGTCACAATGCGCTTCTTTCTCTCAGGTAATGACCGACCTTGAGCCGGGGACCAGTTTGTCTGCCAGTCCCTCCACTTCAGTCCCGTATTTTGGTCAACATGACAGTGTCTTTCTAAGAAAAGGTATGAACAAATTCACCTTTAGCATCATTTCCACCTTGTCCACTTCACTATGGATTGACACCTATTTGTATTTGCTGTGTATTAAAACTGCTACAAACTTGCAGACATACCACAAAAGATATTTGCCTTCATTTAGTTATATTATGTTATATTATTTGATAATTAGCTGCCATTGAATAAGGTAGAAGTCTATCATCCTGGTTTACATGGGGTATTTTAGTATAATTGTCAATCATGCAAAGTTTTCTAATGTTCACATATGATATACAGTGGTACCTCTACATACGAGCTTAATTCGTTCCAGGACTGAGCTCGTATGTCGATCTTCTCGTAACTCGAACGAACGTTTCCCATTGAAATGAATTAAAAACAAATTAATTCGTTCCAACCCTCTGAAAAAACACCAAAAACAGGATATTGGATTGGAAAAAATGTTTTATTTATTCTAATTCGCCATCTATTAACAAAAAAAACACATAACTAGTGGTTTAATAGTAATAAAATGTGTTTAATAGAACTAAAATTAGACAGATTTTTTCTTGACAACACAAACAAATTTAAATTAACTTGGATTAATATTTACAGATACACTCAAACATACGTTTAATGTAACTTTAAACAAAACTGAATTCTATTTTTTTAAAAACATTTTTTATACCTTCTGGCCGGGTTAGCTGTTTGCCACACCTCCACCCTCACGTTTGCTATCGATGGGCTGTTTGCTGTTGTATTCCCTTCAAAATAATCCGAAAATGATGCACACAAATGTCCACACAATAGGATAACGCACGACCACTTGCCAACGTGAAGTAGTCTTGAATGAGCGATCGCGGGAGATAACAGGCTAAGGAAGGAATAACATTCTACCCACGTATTGATTGTGGGTAATGAAGTTTTATTCTGAGAAGGGGTGCCATTGGCTATCGGTGTTGTGTGCACGAGTATACTTCATTACCCAGAAAGCCCTCTTTTTGCCCACGCATGCGCGTTGTGCGTTTTCTGGTCCATGTGTAGGAGAAACTCGTGTGAAGAAACCGTTCAGTGCTCGTAGATATCTGTTATACACGAAAGAGATGCGGCAAAAAAGACAGTGCACTACAATGATAAACAGCCTCTCATGTCTTGGCCACCTGGTTTTCTCACATCTCAAAATTTTTCTCATATCTAGAGCATCTTGTAGGTAGAGCTGCTCGTATGTAGAGGTACCACTGTACTAGTTAAATGATTTGTCAAAAAAATATTTAAATGAATTGTGTTCTCAAGGGGAAGTTTCTTTTTTCTTTTTTTAAACGTCAGGATTTCCAAGTTTTCCACAGAATCACTTCACTTTGAGCTTCTCAGATGTAATTCCAATGTACAGATATTTTCTCAGCAGATAAACTGGCCTTAAATCAGCGAGCAGACGTTTTTTTTCACCCCATGGAATGGGGCTGGTGGCTTTTTAATTGCCTATATTTCATCCCCACCGCAGATTTGGTCGCATCAAAACGCAGAATATATTACAGATCACCACCACTTCAAAGTGGGTTGGGAATAGACAAAACAAACATTCAGAGAGTGAAACATTATGTGCACAATAAATAAATCACATCTTGAGGGATTATACCATTGCGACGACCAATCTACATGCTTGTGGCTCCAACCCAAGACTCATTCACATGTAGTATATGCGGTACTGATGGTTTGGGGGACAGACTTTTGACCCGGGACTCGAGGTTTTAAGGTCAAGTCTTTATAGAGACAATGCATGTCTTTGATTTTTTTTCTCAGACCAGAAAAGAACGAGCACTGCCCAAATATTATCAGGCAGAGCCGTAATTATGGTCCACAATCATAATACCAAGATGAATCAGGGGGTTGCTGGCCCATAAAATTTGTTCTTGGAGACAGTTTTGGGTTCATTTTCCCACTTAACATTTTTGTTGTCTTACCAAATATTGCACCGTTTTGAGGTCAAAACGGGCACTGGAAGAAAGAACATTGTGCCGTGACTCGCCAGAACCACAATACTCCATTTTTTTGTTATTTTGTTATTCAATAGCCTGTAATTGTTTCACACTTCAAATTTGAGAGTCTGTACAAAATGCATTCGTGAGCAAGGGCCACATATGTCAAGCAGAACTATTGAACATATGTAAGCTTGTGCAAGAGGAGATGTGCGGGGTGGTTTAGTTTACAGTGTGCCCTTGTTGGCCTCCAATGGAATCTTTCCAGTCTCTTTGCCGTCTCTACAATACGTCCACTTCACCACGTTCATTTAACTTTTTTATTTTTTCAATCACATTTTTTTTCTTTCCGGTAGAGACAAACACTTAAGAGCAAAAAAAAAATCTGACCCCAAGCACGGGAAAATGTGTTGTTGTGAAACATACCGGCAGTTGCTATGGCGATACCGTGCAGATCTGTTCAGTGGCACGACATTAACCTTGCACTCCTCTTCTTGACTGTTGTCTGCTACAAACACACTATTCTTCCCAATCAATATTTCAGCAGCAGTCCTCAAACACATTAGGCGGGCCATTAATATTGATGCCTCCCTTAAAATAGTCCCAGAACACACGTCGTCGTTCCGAGGGTGTCATCGCGCTGATTGCGAGTGTACAGTATTCGGAAATGCCGCTACATGTGACACCAAAAGGCTGCCCTGGCCTTGAACCACCATTGACAAACCTTTCCCTTCCCCCATCTGCGTTTCTCTCTCTGCCCTTTTTTTTTTCTCCTCTGTGCTTTCTCTCTTTCCGCCTCGCACACACACACACACACACACACACTCACACACTCCTGCGAGCCGAGTGTCTTTCCTGTATGCTGGGGGGCCGGCAAAGGGGAAGTACAGCGAGAAAGAAAAGCACTCGGAGTTCAAGTGCAGAGGCTTAAAGACACAGCTGGCTCTGACAAAAGACTATTTAACAATGGGAAACCATTCCGTCCGCAGAAAGGGGGGAAAAAAGAATAACCTGTTGACGAGTTTCCTCGTTACTCGGTCGGCGGCGTGGATCACGCCGGAGGAAAAAAAGTTGGGAAATTGGGAAATATTTGAACAGGAACATTGGAAAAAAAATGTGTCTCCTCCCCTTTTCCTTTCCACATATTCCCTCCCACCTTCCGTTCTCTGAATTGCCGTCCCTCCCTCTCGCTTCTCCTTCATTCCTACCATCCGAACACACACGAGGGGATTGATGCCCTTCTCCCTCCTTTTCTCCCACTCCAGCCATTTGGACCTCCCGAGACGTCGGCGCTTCTCGTCTCCTTACGCAAGGGGGGAACCGGTTCTGCGGATCCCAAGCACATGCCGTCCCAGCGGCGGTCCGCCAGATCCTCGTTTTACTGCGCACGGCGGACAAAATGAGAAGAGTGGATTGGCGCAAAGGCTGAAGGGAAAACAGAAATGCAAGCCTCCTAGTTAAGAGGGACAGCACCAACTCCTGACTGAGCCAAGTGGGAGGAATCAAATGTTTGAAGACGCCAGAGAAGGTAAAAAAAAAATGAACACGTATGAACTTGCTGTTTTTGAAAGTTATTCAAAAATGAGATTAAATACATTCTATCGTCTTACTTTTTATCTCCTCTTGTCTCTTATCTTGACAATGTGGAGCATGGGTTTCGCAGTTTGTTAAGTAAACGATACCTCTTCCTACTCCGGTTGGAACACTTTCCCTGCCTCCAAGCTTCTGTATTCCGACCGTGGATTTGATCTCTCGTACTTGCCAAACAATTTATGCTGTAGTCAGAAAGTCAGCTTGCTCCTTACCTAAGGCTGATTTTTACAGTCCTATGGTAAAACAGGTCATCTATTCTCTTTAGTTGTTAACACAGCTTTTATTTAAATTGATTTGAAGACCATCATTAAGAAAACGTGGTCATCTCAACGAGCATTTTTGTTTGCTGTCAAAAATGTTAGCAATTTTTTTTTTTACAAAATAGGCCGTCTTTCCAAATGTGTTCTGTGTAGCCACAACTCTGATCGTGTGGTTATGTCCATGCATTTCTTCTCTTGTCCCTTTTCACCTCCTTGTGCGATCCCAGCCTCGATTGCGTCCGTTTCTGCCCACATGTGCCGTCCAGGGCCTGTGATACGTCCTCTTTCAATCCAGGCTCTTAGCAATCCTACCTATCTCCATGGCGATGTAAAAATGGCAGGGATTTCCAGCATAGAGGAGAAAGTCGCATAAACTGACTCTGATGTCGATGGTTTTGATCGCTGTGTGTTGTTTTATCTTTTATCGAGAGATCTTATTGAAACCAAATTGACTTGGGATTTTTTTTAAACAAATTTAGCATGGCAATTTCTAGGGTGGTAACGATTAATCTAGATCTTGTTGAAAATCCAGTCAAATAAATGGAAACACGAAACACTCATCAACATTGTGATCTTTTCGATATGCGATTAAAAAAAAAGTATGTTTTCGTTCAAAAGACCAATATGTTTCAGGAACAAAATCGTCAATTTTTGTAATATCGGCAAATATCATGTCTTTTTCAATAGAATTGCTATTGTATAATATGGTCATAAATCTGTGATTTACATCTATATCAATTTCTATGTTCAAGTTTCCTTTGTTGGCAAGAGTTAGCAAGTAGCTTTTCAGTAGTGCATGTCAATTACTCATTGATGCAAGAATTCAATATGGAATATCATAATACAGTATATTGACATTCCAATGTATGCCGCAGCAGTGATTTAATAACAATAGAGCGAAAAAAAGAACAACTCCAGTTGCATTTCATCCATGACTTTTCTGATTTATTTGACTATTTTTCTGTGTCAAGCACAGACCTGGCATTGACTTATTCCTACTTTGCATTTGAATGCAGAACTGAGAATTCAGGCAATTGCATAGTTTTCTCCCATTTGTCGATGGATTTCCAAAGGTAAAGAGCAGCCACATATAACTGATCCAGGGAATATGTTTATTCTATCAATCGAATAATAAAATCTTGGAAAAAATCAAGACGGGGACATTTTGCTCTCCTAGAATTTCCTTGAGGCTGTCGTGTATTGATGCATCAGGATAGCTGAATAAAATAGCACTTCACATATAATTATAAATGACACACACTACACTGTAATTAGATTTCTGGCACATCATGAGGCACTGCTTGTCGCTTCCCTTCCTTCATTCAATCAAGTTTAACATCTATATATGTCTTATCTCCCTCCATTCATGTCAAATATCTCTTAACCCAACTAGTTGAGGCGCATCTTTTGGGATTCTTCAAGGTTTCTTGATCATTTTAAACCCATATTTTTGCCACCTATGTGAACACATCCTTTGGTTTCTTAAGCAGAATTGAGAAATTGCATCCACTCAATATGGTACTTAAAGTAATACAGTTTTAGAGAAACTCCTCCCATTGAATAGTGCTCACTCACTTTGAGTTATTTTATCACAGCTCGCTTAAAAATGTCCTTCATGCATGTTTAAATGGTTCACTCAGTTGTCTGTGACTGCAACTGACTAGCAACCAGTTCTGGTTGTCAGCTCTGTGATGAACCTTGGACGGATTTGCCCAAAAAATTGAACAACAGATTAGCAAAATGCAATTTCCCTTGTGTGATGAAACACAATTCGGTCTTCACAATCAATTATGCAGACTCTTGTGTGAAGGTCTTCACTCACAGGCATGAAACATTCTGAAGAGAGAGAAAGCGAATAATAAAAGCATACTACCATGTGACCATCCACTATGCCTGTGCTCGGCTTGCTCATGGTCTGCGCGTGCTATGTTCCCTCTGGACCAAGCGTTCCAGTTGCATTTGTCAGTCTTCTCTAGGACACAGAGTTGAAATGGGGCTACAGTGTGAGCGCTCCATCTGGATACCCACAGGGCTTTCAAACTCCATAAGCACACTTTCCCTTAGCTAGACTAAACAGTAAAACGAATAACCAGGTTGACAGTGTTTTTCCACCAGCATTTTTCATCTTGTCATTTCATCGACAACAATTACGGCTCGTACCGGTAAATGAATGTCAGCGGAGAAAATGAACAACCCCATCTTCAAATGAACTATTGAGGAAAATGCTGGCCCCCAAAATAGCCCAAATTATATCAGAGGAGCACACGTACATGATCCTGATGTATTTTTTTTTTTTGCATCGTTCGTTCATTATTGTTATTTTATCTATGACAGGTATGATACATGTTTTTCTTGATTAAATTGAATCAGCCAGGAGTGAAATCTTTCACTGTCAGGTGCATAATAAATTTAACACACCATCCGTTAATCTCTGTCATTGAGAGTCAGACGGCTTGGACAAAGAGGTGAAACATTCCCCTTGATTTGTCTGTATCTTAGCCTATGAACTACAATTTCAAAATCTAATGTTTTCCGACAAACATGGATGAAAAATAGTGTGCACTAGGCACCTGACTGCGGCAGATTGCCCTTCACCTTTCCTGGCCTCTCTTTGGCTCAGACATGCTGCACAACTAAGATGTAGCGATGAATAATAACCCCACCCAGCAATACTCCGGGACATGATGTACTCTTTGAGAAATGTAATAAGTAGGAAAGATAAGGCTTTTACTTTTGTCTCTCATCACTAATCTGACTGAATGTTTGGATCCGTTGTCCTATGTATTTTCAACTATATTTAGCGGCTACTTACAATTTACATTCATTTTCTGAATTGAAAATCTCCTGCAAAAAAGGGATTTTTGGAAGTATAAACTACGTACATGCCGTGTCAGGATGATATTCCCATAACTGATCCAATAAGATGTATAGTTGCAGGTGTCCCATGTTTTCTGGATGTGCAGTGAAAAGTATGCAAATAATGTCTTTATTTGATTGGAATGTAGTACTCACTCTTCTTTGTTTTCGTGTTTCTGTAAAGTATTTTGCATTATCGATATTATTTGTTCCGTTACTGTAGTGAGACTATATGGTTAACTTCTGAAAATATTCCTTCCATCAGCCTTTACCACTACGATTTGTATGTCAGCAACTCCATTATACTAAAATGGTGTATGGAGAGTACAGTGGTACCTCTACTTATGAAATGTGGTTTTGGAACGTGGATTTTTCATAGGAAGAGCCAGATTTGACATTGAATTAGCATAATTCGTTCCACGATCCTTAATGCTACCTTAAAGCACTTTAAAAATGATAAAAGTACACTAATTTTATATAAATATGCACGTAAATATTTGTATGTATTAAAAAAGAGAACAAAAGAATTTATTAAGCCATTAACATGAGTAAGAAATGAAAAGGCATTCTCCAATAGTGTGGCAGCTGAGTACTAAACATACCTACACGCACGTCAACACACAACGTAACAACTTAAAATGATGTTATGCACACTCAGAAAACTGGCTTGGTTTTGTAACTTGGATCGTTTTGTTTTCGTATCAAAAGGTTTCCCATCAAAGCTTTTCGTAACCTGAATATTTCATATGTAGAACCATTCGTAAGTAGAGGGACCACGAAACATGCCTTTCATCTGTTTTGCCTGTTGTTCCTCACAAACATTTTCAGAACCCGTGACTTTTATAAGTTGAATTTCGTAGTCTTATTTATTTAGACCCTCTTTTTTCCTCTTGTGTAGAATTGCTTGCTGTGGTTTTATGGTTGAGTGAGCCCTCTTTGGTTTCAGGGCCTCTCCTGTGTTCAAATCTTTGTTATTCCTTGAAGGTTTGTGAAAAGGGTGCTAAGCTGTAAAGCCCCGTGGCGTTCCCAGCTTCACGAAACTTTAAGTTTACCGGTTGACTGGTCTATGAAAGACTTGAGACGGCTGAAGCACTTCAATCAGTACTCTGAGCTTTCTTTTTCATAATGAATTTATGCCAGCAGGAAGAGTAAATTGTCACAATGGAACGCCATTTGTGCTCTCTTCCAATATCTTTATCGTTCATACTAAGAGCAAAGATAAACCTGCTATTGGACGTCATCCGATTTTGTCTTAAAAGTCTTCATTGTTTATTCCAGTGTCTCTTCTTTGTTACCCAGGATTCTAATCTCTTGCAACGACTACAGCATCAGTGTGTGAATGAGAAATATGCTTCTCTTTCACTGCACCATACAGCATTGTTTTGGAAAATAAATGGCATTTATAAATGCACTTTTTGTACTTTTGTATTCACGGTCTGGTGGCTATTCCATCTGACACTGGGAGAGCAAATAACCTGGACAGATTACCTACCAGTCAGTCACAAGAGTAGTATTAAACAGAGAAAACCATTCACATGTAAATTTACCTCTAGGCAATTCAAAGTCACCAAATCCTGCATGCTTTTGGGTGGTTGGAGAAACCTGTTTCAGCTGTCTGGAACGCAAGCAGGAAAAAAAGGAGGGAAAAAAAGCCATTGTATTAATATCTCCTGCTTTCGGCAATTCGAACTCCCGTTCCTTTTATTCACTGCTACTCAATTTTCATTCATTGCTACATTAATTTGGGTTTTTTTTTATAGTTAAAAGGGATAATGATCCATTACAACATTAATTCTCTAGTTCAATTTGAAGTGACTGATTTCCCAGATGAAATGCAATTGTTATGAGAACAGCAGTTTGCAATTTTAACGTTGATAGTTTATCATTCCTGCCGTCAATTCATTTTTTCTGCCGTTGTGTACAATCCTCTCACGAGGAAGGAGTAGGACACCGTGATAGAAAGATGAAGGCAGATAAACGTCAACTGTCCGTGACTTGGATCAAATTGTTGGAGGGAAAGAATGGAAGAAGGGAGAAGCAACATTATTTTTGAGAAATGGGGGCCGCTACAATTTTTATTGACATGCGGATGCAAGGCACTTTTTTGTTATTTGTATTGCCAGTTTATATGTAGTTGTTGGTCAATAGTAATTTGACATTTTTCATTGAATTCATTGAATCGTCAACTCATTTGAATTGTATTCTATTTAAGCATAGATCAAGTTTATTTTCTATATTTCCATTAATTTCATACCAATAATCCCTCTATTAAAAGGATCAGCTAAAGGACCTGGAGTAAGTATTGAGGGAAAAGCCACCTTAAATGGATTCCATTTGGATTTAAAGTATTTATATATGCTCTGTCATATACTGCTGCTTGTGATGATATGATATGTATAAATTCGATACAAATTCTTTTTTGCAGTATTACAAAACCACATAATGTGCTGCAGTCAATGTTAACAGAAATCATGTCTACTTCAGAATTTCTTCCACCTTATGCATTTTAAAAGTGTCCAGACATTTGTATCAATTGCAACTCATATTTCCCATTCCTGTTTTGGACTTGGAAATCATTTGTTGCATAAACACTGACTCATATACACTGATGTCATGTAGTGAAGTCAATTATTATTAGCCCAGCTTTACAATATCTAATAACATTGTAACTGTAAAACAATTGTAAATAGATACTTATGCTATATAGTGAGACTCACAAATGAAACGTTTACAAGTATCATGAGTAAGGAGGAAGTCGACGTGGCTCTCCTCTATTCAGGTCAGCGGGGTCACATCTGTAAGATGAAAGGAGAGGCTGCGGTCGGCCGCCTCCATACAGGGATGGAAAGGTCAGGAAGTGGCCCCAGCACAAACACCAGACTCATTGTTCAAGTTCAAGGTAACGCTGAGTGGTGCTCCATTCACTTAATGAAGGGTGCACACTGTGCTGTGCATCTTTGCCGTATAAAACCTCACGTTGTGCTCACGTGTTGGCCCAGGTGCAGTCTTCTGAGCACACCAGCGACTCAAGTCTCCGCCAATGTCAGAATGCCGTTAACCCCAATGCCGCCGTCGGCCCACCCCCTACTCTGTTATGTCTGCTTAGTCGTCAGCTCCTCATTAGCTCCTCGCAGGGGATTTCCTGTCGGCCCCCTTTCTTCCTTTTTCTCATTCAATGTGGAAAACAATATTTGTACTTTCAAAGTGTCCGAAAGTTCCTCCTCGCAAAGATTGGAAAGGGTTTGTAGAGCATGGCAAAAGCGTTTGGGACCCATTGATTACTTTGCACTCCCAATGAGGGCTAGAGCACACAAACACCCAGGCACATAATTCAGAGTCTGACTCTCCCCTTAACAGAAAATCAATAACAATACAGGAATGATTAATCAGTCCCCTCCATAGCCCCCCGCACTCTCCCCACTCGCCCCCTCTTCACTCTCCCCTCTCAACCCCAATCGCAGTCTCTCGGCTCGGTATCGATCTGAATGCATTTGCCTCCCATTTATCCGTTATCCTGCCCCCTCCCCCATCACGGACACCTCGCCACTACGTCAGCGTGTCACAAAGAACCTCTTAGCACGGGAGTGTACCCCACGCACGGCAAACACACACTCTGCACGGACAACGCAGATCCGAGCACACGTGACCCCATCTCGCCAGTAGTTCTATAGGCGGCCATTTGTATGCGCCGCATCCCTCGGTGGGATTTGACTTTGTTTGGTGAGCAGATTTGAAGGGACCTTTTCACGGCGCAGGTGCATTATGTGTGTGTGTGTGTGTATCACACACATGCCATTGCAAACACAAGGCAGCATTCTTAAAAGGCTTAACTGACAGATCATTTGAGGAAAGCAAACCCCCCTCCCCACCCTGCGTTTTTCCTACAATTCTGCTTGGTGGCATACAGGTTGCCATGGCACCAGACTGTTTTGTCTGCCCTTTGACCTCTTTAAGGGGTGCTGTGGTCAATCAGGCATTACATGTGAGGAGCACATAGAAGGGTAGAGAGGGAGGGGACGCATTTCCTCTGTAAAATTGAGGTCCAAAAGGTTCCTCTATACATCCGCTTTGTAGCCAGCGAAAGGTGGGGAGCCTCCGAGGAGTTGGCGGCGGAACAAAGACACATGTGCAGAGACATGGCTTGCAACGGCTAAATGAACGAGGCTGCAGCTCCCAGCGGGCAGGGAGTTATTATGCTCTTTGTGTAGTCGGACAGCTAAAGCTGTTTGGCTGCTTCTTTTGAAGTTCTATTTGTCGGACCGGAGCGGGGAGGGGGGGCTTAGCGCTTTTCCCTCCATTTAGATGCCTTGCAGATATCATAAATTCAATTCCACACAATGTTTATGCTGCAGAAAATTGTGTGTGTGTGTGAGTGT
Source organism: Stigmatopora argus (assembly GCF_051989625.1). NCBI lineage: Eukaryota > Metazoa > Chordata > Actinopteri > Syngnathiformes > Syngnathidae > Stigmatopora > Stigmatopora argus. Next base: position 12,769,879 of record NC_135390.1, read on the forward strand.
GTGCACTGCCAGCAGCCATGTCCTCGCAACTGCTGTCAAACGGTAATTATATGACATTAAAGTCGAAAGATTTACTATCGGGCCACAGCCATGTCGTCAGCAAATCTGTTTATATAAATGTCAACACTCAAAATGCAAATGAACAATCGTCACCTCAATGTCAAGTTGAACCTTTACTGACGCGTATTAACAATTCAATTCATTCGGACAGAATTTTACACAACAAATTGGTCATTGTTGGCGTGAGGTTATCTTCAATCTGATTATATGATCAAATGTTTTCATGGCCTACAGAGATGTAACCGTGAACTTATTGTGAACTTTGCGAATTATGGGCCTTTGTAGATAAGCTGCAGTCTGTACGGTAATGTGCTTTAAAGATTAATATGCCGCAACGTTCCAAAGACGTTATTCGATCTTCCACGGTACTTTTTGATGATGTTGTCTGAGCTACTCATGAATGTCACGGTCTTGGGCAGTGACGCTTGGAGCTACCAATCTTGACCCTGTGACCTCTTGGTTAAACAGTCATTTATTAAAGTGCAGTAGTTCCCTATATGTTTGTGTGTGTGTTTCAGATGTGCCTTTTCCTTTGGGCTGTGATGCACCGGCTACATCTGAACCAGGAAGAGCATAACAAGGTAATGACATCTTGTTATAGAACATGTGATCTGTCAGTAGAACCACTTACATCCCACCCATATGAGGGAAAACCTCCACACACGCCAAGTAGGTGTTGGCAGACTCATTCAGAGGGTCTGCATGTTTTGTAACTGTCTTGGCTGACACGCCTCTTTAAACACTGTGTGGACATTTGGGATGGTGCCTCTATCTTTGCAGTTTAAGTTTTAGAGCAAATGTGTCAAAGTGGCGGCCCGGGGGCCAAATCTGGCCCGCCGCATCATTTTGTGTGGCCCGGGGAAGTAAATCATGAGTGCCGACTTTCTGTTTTAGGATCAAATTCAAATGAAGAGTATAGATGTATATTAAATTTCCTGATTTTCCCCCTTTTAAATCAATAATTGTAATTTTTTAAATCAATCTTTCTGTGTTTTAGTTCAAAAATATTTTTGTAAAATCTAAAAATATAACAAAAAAGCTCAAATAAACATTGTTTAGATCTATAAAAACCTGAATATTCAGGGCTTATTAAAAAAAATCTAAATATATCTAAAATGGTCCGGCCCACATGAAATCGAGTTGACGTTAACGCGGCCCGCGAACCAACCCGAGTCTGACACCCCTGTTTTAGAGGAATCACACTCCTTAGCCTCTCCCTAGTAAGATTTTATTTAGGGTTACTGGCACAAGTTGTATGTAACATTTTTACCCACACCAATCACACCCACAACCCAACATGCATAGGTGCACATCTGTGCCGTCGCAACCATTTGGCTATTTGCTAGGCTGTTTGCCAGGCATAAGGTTCCCATAGCAACACTTTTGCCAGTCTGATTCTAGAAAAAACTCAACATTCCAACCTGGTATCACATTTTTGCTCCGTTTCGACTGAGGAGGCCGTTGATGGTGTAAATGGTGAAGCGAAATTTGGCTGCTCTAGTACTTGCTGAAAAATGTATAGTGAGTTCTCCCACGTCTTTGAACAACTAACTAGAGCTGTCAGTCCGTATACAGAAAGACAAGCCAACTTGCGTCTCAGTAGAGTGTGCTAATTAAACCTAGGAAGTTAAGCCTCATGAATGACATTTTCCATTGCGATGCCTTCTGCCAGACCGGCCCGCCGTCATAAAGGGTGGAGGGAGCAGGAAGCGAGAGCAGGATAGCTGACACTGGCACTATTACACTGCATTTCTGCGTGATTTGACTGCAAACGTACGACCCAGTGGGGGAAAAGGTAGAGGTGCTGGGGGCTAGATAAAGACTTGGCGCAACTAGGAAACTGCTGACAGAGAGAGGGTGGCTAAAATGAGTAGGAGGCAGGCAATCGGGAACTTGTGAATGCTCTGAGTCCGGAAGGTGGCACAAGGGTCAGTGTTAAATTAAAATGAATAATAAAAAAGATCAGGATTAAGATCAGGAATAATAGAATGGAAGCCTGATCCAAGTTTGTCAATATTGGACTGCCAAATTCAGACCTCTAACTTCTTTTTATGATTTTTATTTTGTTTACTTTTTACCCATGTCAGTAAGCCAGTTCACGTTGAAAATATGCCGAAATGATACGACAGGAAAAGAACTAAAAATTGATGAGTCATCAGTATTGTTTCTTATTATCTTAGACTGGTAGGTTTTCACTATTTTTCATGTTTTTTTTATGTGAAGTCCAAGGTCAAGCCGTTTGTACCTAATTTGTGGGATGGATGTTGTTGACTAAATCATGAAAAATGGGGGGAAATTCAAAAAAATGACAGTGGGTGTGCATTGGAGTAAGTGCGGCTTTGCTGCCTTGTAAAATAAAACCTGCCCACGGTCGCCATTTGAACCGCTTCCCTTAGCGGCGTAAGCCTACGAGTCCAATCGAAGGTTGTTTTAGATTAATTTTATGCTTGTGAACGCCACCTCTAGCATCCATTTCAGGCTTGCAAAAATCAGGTTGGCTTTACAAGGCTACAAGCTGTCTCGCCCTAAAAAAATATCATAAATTGAGTTCCCTGTGAATGTGATAGACTGGACTAAATTTGCAGGTGTGTGTTAAGGCTGAAAACAAGTCAAATAAATTAATTACTTTGGAATTGAAAACTATAATTCCACGTAGATCTGCCAAAGATCCAAAAGACTGGAAGCCATAGACTTTATTTTGTGGTTGCACTTGACTGTAAGCACAATGACTGCAATTTGGGTTTTGATTCATTTTTTCCCCTAAAATTTGTGTCATTTTCGAGCCAGTGTTTAAGTTCTGCAAATTTCAAGGTATGTGCCGAGGTCTTTTTTGACCATAATGACATAATTGTTAGTTCTCAGAAATCACATGATAACAGTCTCACATTCTACAACGTATATATTATTAAAGTAACAATACAGCTCAGGCACCAGTAGAGGGCGGCACAAGCTTAAAAATAAATCCCATGAATGAACCTCGATTTAATAGTACGCACACCCCTCCTGAGAGTTATAATTACATATGTGGCTTATTCATAATTGTTCAACTTCACTCTCTGTATTTTCCCATTCATTTGCAGTGAAGGAAAGAATAACATTCTGCTTCTTTTACATTCCTTCTCATCTTACTCCATGCATTCAATTTAGAAGTAAAGTTGATACACGGCATACGTAGATCAAATGTAAATCTGCTCGCTTTTGGGTTAAAAGGAAGCGCAAAATGAATTTCTAGTGTTTCGCCACTCTTGAGTGTCTGGGGGGGTTGCATCCCGACCGTCTGTGCTCTGCAGCGTGAGGTAGTTGGTTGTATTGTTTCGCATAATAAACAGCACGGAGATAACGGTACAACCTTCTAGCTTTCCCTGCGGAGTCACTTAATGCCACGTCTAATGTACCCCCGGCCGAGAGGTAAGTATGTTGTTACTCTGCGAGCATGTCGCCTCGTGGCTAACGATGTGACTCATCCGTTTTTAATGTCGTGTCTATTATCCCCAGCGGGCCTAAAAGGTAGTCTCTGCACAGCCATCATATTACAATTATTTGTGGGCTTGGCAATGTGTCTTGTGGAATGCCTTTTCTGTGATTCTTGTTTGTTTTGTGTATTTAGTCTGCAGGTAGAAATCTAACCCTGAGCATCTCATATGCTACTCTTAAACCATCATGTCATGGACACGAGCCATTTATATATGGTACCTCGCTCTTGAGATTGTTGGTCCTTGCGCGTGGCAGTAAATTGCCTTTTTTTTCGTCTCCCACCAAATATAGCAGGTAGCGAGGCCTTGTTAAATGACTTTGTGCTCACATGTTGCCATAGTCATTGATTGGCCCGTCGCACAAGCTTTTGCAGCGTCCTCGGCAACCCTGCGGTCTCCTGCTCACTAATTTATTCCAGTTTTCAACCCAATAACCTTCCCTCCGCCTTCTATTTCCTGACTTTTTAGCTTGCAGTATGAACGCTGTAGTGCATTATAGACCTCTCCCCTCCCACCAAAAGGGGCATCTATAAGAATAGTGCTGATTCGGCAGCGCCGGTCGTCTTTATCATCCCCGCCGCCCTCCTGCCAATGGAGACAGATGAACACCTGACAGTAGCGAGGCATGTGGGCCAAGGATAATGAGCTCGTCAGAGAGACAACAGCAACTCTGAACGTCTGGCTCAATGTCCGACATTTAACATAAGCTTGTATATTCAGGTCCTGCTTTTAAAGTTTGCAACGTTGTAACAAAAGCATCCTTAGATATTTAACTGTGCTTCTATCGAAGCATCCGCAAATGCCTTTCTTGCTTTGTTTTCTGAAATGGCCATCTACATTCATGGGGGATGAAATGAGTGTCTCGACCCTGAGACAAACGAGGCAGACACCATCCCAGACTGATGATGTCATCCCTGTAGAGCGCTCCCAATGCTTTGTCTCTCTTAGTGGCACTGCAGAGTACAGCCGCAGGCACGCACACATACTCCGAAACACACTATTTCCCTCGCACACACACACACACACCTGATTGTCACATCTTCTGTGTGGCCAGGAGTTATGCTACGACCTCGGAGAACTGCCTTTGCTCAGTGTTTCCGGACAAAATGGCTCCCATGTTGGCCACATTCTTGCAAAGCCAATCTTGCGTGGCAGGACGCACATGCGAGACTGAGAACAATTGACTGGTGCAGTCTTGAATATGGGATCCAATCACGTGTGCTGTAACTTTATCACGTGTAGTACAGCATTTCAGTTTGCCAGATGCCAGTCAATTCGCTTTTTATATTACTATTACTTTTTTTTCTCCATCTATTTAACCTTTATTTGAGGTATACAGACAAATCCAAGTACTTACCTCCTGGGGCCATTTATAGCAAGACTAAAGCTGAACTGAAATGAACTTGGATGGTGTGAGAAGGGGCTTTGTTCTGAATATTAATCAGCCGTGATTAATGTGTAGAATGTTTTTGTAACCTATATTTCGGGGAGAAATAAGGTTGGCATCACCGTCATCCATGCATATGTATGAGATCCTCATCTAAAAGAATTTATAACGGAGGTGAGAATGAGTACGTCTTCATTGATTTCTGTCACGTCTGTTTTTGTTTTTCACCACCAGCGTTCTTTAAATCCTCGCTAAATCTTGTTTTGTTGTAAATTTCCTTTCATTGTTGTTAAACAAGGCATCCCACACAGATCGAGAAGCCAGAAACTAAAAACGTACCAGCAATAAAAGTGAGACACACTTTTTATCGTTTAAACATTCTGAGGTCAGTAATATTACTTACATCAAGTGGAGTGTATCCTCGTCCAACAAAAGTGCTCCAATCAGAGTATTACATTTACCGTCATTTTCCAGTTTGCCTCAAGGCCGTGTGATTCTTTCACCCTTCATGGTCAACAGCTCGCCGCCAGTATTAGTGTCATAATACTTAAACTGCCTCAAACCACAAACATGAAAGATTAACAAGAAAATCTTTAAGTTCGACACAAATCATGTGAATTGCAGTAATGTATACAATTTTTATTCCATCCCTGCTGCCGTTCCTGTGTAAAGTTTGCATGTTCTCCCTGTGCATACAGGAGATTTTCTCTGGGTCTTTCGGTTTTGTCCCACAACTTTAAAACATACGTGATCGGCGGATTGAACAGTCATTGCAACCAATCTAAGTTTTTTTTTCAATGGTATTGATGTCAAATTATTGACAGTTTTTGATCAGACCTTAAATATTGTTGTCAATGTATTGACAGGGCTGTTTAATGTATATATTTTTGTCAAGGTATAAGTGGGTGTGGGAGGGACCCCCTCAACATTTTGCACAAACTTAATTTCTTAGATGATTCAGAAGAGAAGACATTACAGAATAAATATGTTCCTTAACTGACATTTTGAAAAGTTAAAAAGCAAGAGCTTGTGTAATTCTTTTCGTCTACTTTGTTTTGGTAGTTTTGTAGTTATTGTCATTATTACCTGATTAAGGATTTAAGCAGGTCTGGCTGTGGCCTGCTAAAATACATATTTAAAATACTGATTTCTATAAAGTATGGTAAAGTATAGGTATTTTTTCAATGAACTTAAGTGACAGTACTTTTTTACACTGTGGGTTTGAGTATTTTTTTCCCCTTAATGATAAAATCACCATTGAAAAATAATTTATCCTCACTTGGGTTATTTTTGTCTGTCCTTCCAACCAATTCAATGCATTTTTGCTTCATCTTAAGTCGAAAACTTTTCAGAGGCCTGCACTGCAGAGCAAATAAAGATGGTTTCTTTCAAATTGGACAATAGGTATGCCTATAGTACTTTTTATTATTGTTTGTTTTTAAATTTTATTATTATTTGAACCTATACACGCCTGGCATGTCGTTGTCAAAACAGGGCAAGCTTTGGGATGCGATAAGTTACAATGTTTGTTGTATTTACTACGCCGGTCAACATTTGTGCCACTGCGTCTCTCGTCAATATAGCGAGCTATGATTGGTTTACACGAACAAGAGGCATCAAATGTTGGCCCCGAAGGTTCACTATACACTTAAGCTTGATATTTTCCTCTATTTTCATCTTATTAGAGGATTCTGACCCTCCCCCTCCCCCTCCATCCCCACTTTCTAGCTAGCGGCTTTGCCACCAACCCCATCAGCCCCCTCCCCATCGCTCTCACACACACACGTGTGCGCCCTCCCTTGCGTAGTCTCACGCAAACACACGTCGGTGCACTCGTTGCACTCTCATTCCCGCCCTCCATCTCGCCGTCTGACGTACACACGCACGCTCAGAAACACACATGCGAGTGACTGACAGAATGGTGTGTGCAGATGTGAGGCTGGGAGAACGTGAGGAAAAAAGGGGGACGCGGAGGGACGGCAGAGGGAGAGGAAGTGAAAAAGGAGAGGACAAGAGAAGACTGCCATGCAAAGAGACGCACGGCGACCGAATGCAAGGCGGAGGGGTAAATGATTTTCCTGTACGTGTCGACTCCAAGTGTTCGATATCCTGTGCGATGGATAGTTAGTTGGTGTTGAAGCGAGCAGGTTTTTTCTTTGTCATTTTCTTCTTTGCAGCACCGTGGCAGCCCCGCGGGGACAAAAGGTTGCAGTGGTTTGTGGATGTTCGTCAGGTAGGCAGACGCACGACAGCACAACACCGTCAAGGCAATCAATATTCCCTTCTGTGAGCTACCTGCCACTGGGCTCGCCATCTGGCGTAGAGCATCAGCAGAGAAGAGGCTGCTTCAAGAGAACAAGCTGGCAACCGGCAAGGAAAAGTGCGATTAGGAGGTAATCATTTTGTCCAAAGTTGTTCTTTATTTTCTGACAGTGCCTGCCATCTGAAATGTGTTGCATCATTAGTATTTATTCTTTTTTTTTTAAGGATTCATTTTTTAAAGGGATTTGAAATGCTATGCGGCTGCTTTTGCAATCTTTCCAATCAGGCAGGTGAAAAGATGAAATGAACGGTATCAAAAGACTTGGAAAGCTGCAAACAGGCATTTTGTTAAACAGATGATCAACTTGACAGGGAACTCCTACTGTGATTTGACGAGCTTCCCCGCCTCAAGAATAAAATGTCTGATGCAGTCGTCTCGCCTCTCAGGTGTGACACGGCGGCTGTCTCGGTCATTTCCAAGTCAACGCAGTCTCTTAAGGATCACAGGTTGGTACCCTTCAGGCCCGCAAAGAACGACTGTGCAAATGCATAAACGCTAATGCACGTTTTCGATCTGGTGTTTCATGTTATTACAACATGCTTATGCCAATTAAATGTGTTTATGAGCCTTTAACACGCCAGTCGCTCCGTTTTTCCGCTTTAAGCGAGGTGACAGTCGAATGTTCTTAATTGGACTGGCTCAGACGGCGCCACATGTTTGAAACGATATGAACAATTATTTTAAGAGTGTCCCCCCCCCCCAAGAGGCAATGTTTAACTGATTGATACACGTGTAATTTTCCCAGGAGGTAAGTGTGATGTAGTGCACTCCCTTTTAAGGACATTTGCCCTCAATGATCATCCGTCCGGTGGCACAATTTGTCAATTGATGCGAATGTTGCTCTCGATTTGACTGCATCTTGCCGCTAAAGTGATTTGTATTGGTTATCCACGAAACGGTATTATGCGGTGCAAAATTCCGATACGATTATGCGGCGATTGTACGCTCATCAGTCTGGACTGCAGCAGACCAGGAGACCGCTCGGTGCCGCAGAATCCAAAATGTTGGATGAGGTCATGTCTTTGTCTTGGCGCCGCGACCACCGTGCGTCTTCTCCTCTTCGGGAATCCCTTTTTCCCTTTTCGGCCGTTACCACCGACATCCTAATGACGAATTTTCATTTCCCAGTATGCCCCTCTGTCCCTGAGACCCTTAACCTGTGAGGTCAAAGCAGGTCACAGGTGAGGTCCTCGGGAACAGGGCTGCATTCAGTTTCAACGTTCTTTTTGAAGGAGAAGTGTTGTTTCATAGAGATTGCGATATACATTCTCAAGATCAAGATCATGGAAATATGATAATAAAAAGCCTGCAGGTGTATAAACTGCAAATGATAACACCTTGATGATAAATTGTGAAAGAATCTAGGATGCCAGAGGTGGGAATTTTTCCTTTCTTGGTTCTAGTCATGTCCTCCGATTGTATTACTCCACTGGTGGAAGAAAAAAATGCTGTAAAATTGATAAGGATCTATATTTGATATACTTTTGGCCATTTTCATGATTTCTCATTTGCTTTGAAATGTCACGTTGCTGCATGTTGTTGATATGACGATGTAGATGTTGCACATCATCACCAATTTTTACAATGAAGGATCCCATCAAATCTCATGCTCACATCCAAACAACACCTTTGGATTGTATACCTGTGGAATTTTGCAAAAGCAGACACCCTCAGGGGGCCGATCCTGTTGGCTGGCTTTGTGACGCGCACCCTAAGGGGGCCAAGGAAGGCAGCCAAGAGTCGTGACCCCGTTATTTTTACCACCATGAAGCACTCGGTTTCTGTTTGTACCTTTTTGCTGTTTTTTTGGCAATAAAATGAGTAATTATCACTCTTTGTTGTAGACTGTTGAACTGCTTGTATCTTTGGTTGTTGCTTTATTGATCCGCCATGCCCATTTTTTCACCCTAGACAATTACTGTGCATCGGAATTACCACATGCAGCACAACAAGCTCAATGCACTGGTTTCAATACATTTTGGACAAAAAGGGTTTGCCGGTAATGTTTTAACCTCAAATGAGGTGAAAAAATGAGCAGGCGACTGCAACATCGTGGTGGACTCTAATGCGGCAAGGCGATCTGTTCAAGAATCGCTCGATATTTCTTCAAGAAATTTGGGAACACGAGAGAAATGTGGTGGACGAAGGTGTTGTGCAGTGAGAGGAATTTGGGGTCTAAAGCCTCTCAAGAAGAAAAGTCATTATTTGACATAACAGTCTATATGGATGAAAATGAGGAAATTGCTCCCTGCCTACAAAATTAGGACTATCGGTTATGAAGACAATTTCCTGCTGATTAACGGAAAGGTGTATGTATGTATGTATGTATATATGTGTATATATATATATATATATATATATATATATATATATATATATATATATATATATATATATATATATATATATATATATATATATATATATATATATATATATATATTATATGATATGATTTAAAAGATTAAAATGCATTTTTTTGTCTTTTAGAGAGGACGTGATTACAGTCAGACGGGCTGAATCCTGAGTGTTGAATTTTTCCTTTTAATATATTCAAACATCTTCCCTTGCGTTTATCCTCACCAAGTGGTGCTGGAACCTATCACAGCGAACTATGAGCAGTAGGTAAGGTTTACCATGAATTGGTTGCCAGCCAATCACGGGGCACAACAGCCACACACTAATTCATAGTGACACGTTGAAGTAGTCAATCAGCCTACCTGCAGGTTTAGGGGATTTGGAATGAAACTGCAGTACCTGAAGAAAACCCACACGGGGAGAACATGCAAACTCCACACAGGAAGGACAGTCCCCGGAATTGAACCCAGATCTGTGAGGCGGACAGATGTGCTAACCACTTAAACGACAAGCCACTATCATATATAATATCTTGTTTGTTCATATATATAATGTGTGCTTATGTGATTTATTTAAAAACCTAATGTAAAATTACATTAGAATTTTTTGAACAGGAATATTGAGATACAAACATACAAAACAAAAGCATTCAATTCAATACTGTATATGTGATAATTCATGCGGACCTCATTGAACTGAGCAGCAAATGTAAATACAACTGTTTAAGATCTTTTTTTTACATCATGGCAATGGTGGAGTTATTTGGGGGGGGTGGTATGGTGTAGCGTGGTAGAAAAGCCTCAAATGCATTAGAAACACACTCGATATGAGAGTTGAAAAAACAATGTGAGTGTATATAATAGTATGAATATGCTGAGGGAGGGAACGAAATACTACGTATGTCAAGATATGCTGAGGATTGGGAGATATAGGCTAGTAGCTAATAATAATAGTAGCGAGTGTCACATAAGTGCCTTCAGGGCATGTCGTTGGCTAATGGCTTCAACTCCAACCTTGAAACACGACCCATCTGCCACGATAGCCAATTTTCCTGGCAGTCTGGGGCAAAATGTTCTCTGCAGAGATTAATCGATTTTGAGGGTCCTGTCATTTAATCTCAGGTCTTCCTGACAAAACTTTTCCTGGGATTCTTTGTCATGGAATCTTTCAAAAGGTTGTGCAGTATTATCACACCAAACCATGCAATGTGAAATCACTTGTAAAATAAACACCTCTTGCGACAGTTTGGGTTAGTGAACAGGATGGGACCATTTAGTCTTTAACAATTATTTTAATCTTGAAATAAATTCATCCATTACTTCGAGGTAGAGAAGAACATTGTTTATTGATTAAAAATAATCCTTTTTTAGATTCTTAAAATAATCGTTTTTTTTTTTAAATGATCGCCTTAACTGAAAAGCTGAGATCCTGACTGCGTATAAAGCAGATTTTTTTTTAACCAAATAAGTGGCTATTTCTTATCCAACAGGTCTTCCCCAAATTATTATAAAATATATTTATCAATAATTCATGCAATTATGTTATGACTTTCTGGGGTGTTCCTGCATTTCTCCACGTTAACATTTGCCCATAAAACTCTTCACTTGATGTTGATAAAATCTGCATACAGAGCAAAAGCACAGGTCATGAAAGCAAAACTATTTCATTCAATTGTAATGCTGATGAATAATATTTTGAAAAAGATACCATCATTTTCAATGCATAATTTGATGCGCTTTGCAAAATGTAGTCGATTTCAGCACGTTGGCGGTTAATGTGTTATGTGGTTTGAATCTGTAACCTTCATTGAGTACACTTTCCTTTTTTGCGTAACCCAGAAAAAGAATTCAAGGGGGAAAAGGTCAGGTGAAGGAGAGGAATACTGCACATGAACTTATTCTGCCAATCCAGTGAGGTAAATGTCCTCAGACTTGGTAAACGTGTCATCGCCTGTGTACTCAGACCATTAGTAACGCTGAGGTTTGTTTTTGTTGGTTCAAATATATGCTTCCCACTCGACACTAATTGACCCTGAATACCGTTATGCAGAAATACAGCAGCTTGCATTAAAAAATATGTGAATGAAAGTGTTGTAGTGCACCAGTAGATTCAATCAAAGTGCCCTTGGCAGCGCACACATCACAGACAGATTGAACACTCCCACCAATTCCCTCCCTCACTTGCTCATTCTTTTCCACGCACATACATTCAGGATTTTCCACATGCGCGTGCAAACTTTAGCAGTCCAGCAGCAAGACTTTTGTCTAATATTGATTGGTTTGTCTGCTCCAAGACAGATGACCGCATTAGTAGCCCGCTCACCCCGCCACTGAAAATATATTAAGTTGGTGTATTAGGCACCCTGTCTGGTTGCCATGGAGACACAGCCATAGTGATGAGGGAGGATGGTAGACAAGTGGGGGATACAGGATGTGATGAGGCGGTGGGCTTGATTTGTAGGCCCGCCCGCTCACTCGTACAGCCCCCTTTTGTCACTTGTGGCCTCGCTTACCTCTTCCCTCCCTGTTATCCCTTTCGCTGCCTTTACTTGCTCATTGCCTCACTTCGCCTCATTTGCTCACCACCACCAAGAACGTGCCTTGCCTCCTTTGTTCGTTCTGGACCGCGAGTTAGATTACCGGTTTCTCTCGAGGCGTTAGTACAAACATGCTTCTTGCTTCATCCCCCTCCCTCCCAATGTATACATCAACATTAAGCCCCACCACCACCTCTTTGTATGACACCCTCCACCCATCTTTCCCTCTCTCCATCTCTGCTCTGCAGTAAAGCTGGTGCATTGAGGCAGACCGAAGGAGACAAAAGACTGGAGGGAGGTGTCAAGAATGCTCCTTTTGTAATTGGATGTTGAGGTACACCGGTCACTCATTTTATTATGCAGTTCCACATAGCAATTTTTGACATTTTACTGACCCCATAATTGGAAGGGGGAAAAAATCACAATGGGGATGCTTCTCTCGTGGTGAGTGATGTACTCAAGCTGGCTAACGCCCATATACTGTTAAGAACATCTGGAAAGATTACGGGTGACCTCGCCCATAGTGTTCGCTGTCTCCCACTTGAAGCCCGCTTCAGAGCGCCGCCATGACAGACGCTATGTTTTTCTTCGCATACATCGGCGGGTACTTTAGAAGATGAAAGTAGTTCAGGGGTGCCTTGACGTACCAACGCCTTGAGAGCGTAAAAGATCAACTAGTGATTTTGATCATGAAAGTGGAAGTGAAGTGAAGAAAAATAAAACACTTGACGGGAGTGAAAGTGAAGATGCCGAAGGTGAAAATAAAAGAGAAATGTATTTTTATCAAACTACTATAATTTCTGCACTATAAGCGCGCATCTTCAATGATTGGCATTAAATGTTACAATTTGTTTCATGTATAAGGCACACCAGATTATAAAACGCAGTAGTAGTAGTGGTTTTGCTAGTGGTAGTAGTATGGAATTGTGTTATACATCCATTAGCTGGACTTTTAGTAGTAGTAGTAGTAGTGGTAATAGTAGTAGTAGTGGTAGTATTAGTAATAGTTGTTGTTGTTGTTAGCAGTGGCAGGCCATCAGGGCCTTCAAGGCCTTCTATGCTGGCCTAAGAAATATCTGAATCATATATTATATTTTGTCCATCGATACTTATTAAATAATTCCATTTTTTTGCCGTTTCGCCATTGACGTCCATCGCTGTCTTTTCCCGGGGAAATCACCCCCTGGCCCGGTTGTAATGTCTGAAAAGCTCCAGTATTTGTATTTAATCAATAAATGCTGCTAGGAAGTGGATTTTACCCCATTTTAGTGCAATTTTTGCCGTTTCGCGTATGGACGTATCGACGTTCATCGCTTTCTTTTTCCCGGGGAAATAATACTCCGGGCCCGGTTCCGATGGCTAAAAAGCTCCAGTATTTGTATTTAATCAATAAATGCTGTTCTCGGCTGGATTTTACCCATTTTCGGGCAATGTTTGCCCATATGCCATTGATGTTCATCGCTGTCTTTTCCCGGGAAAATCACTCCCCTGGCCCGGTTGTAATGTCTGAAAAGCTCCAGTATTTGTATTTAATCATTAAACGCTGCTAGGAAGTGGATTTTACCCCATTTTTGTGCATTGATTTATTGATTATTTTTTATGTGTCGGAGCTGTAGCTGCAGTCGAGGTTTTATAGCCATAAATAGTTCTTGAGGGTTGGATTGATTCGTTGAAGGCGCTACGAGAAAATGGACGGACCGCCACTGTGTTGTAGTACTAATAGTACTACACTGTAACCAAAGTAACCAAAGAGAGAAAAATGTCAGTATTGTGTATGAGCAATAGGTAGAACCTTACAACTACGTATAATGAAGTGATTTAGTTATTCTGCAAGTAGGGGGAAATATCTTGCATTTTATGTTTACGTGTGGACGTGTCTCTCCTCATCGTTTGGCGCAGATCTACAACGTCACAGTGACGAAATATTGACCCCCTGTGGCGTCCGAGTACGAAGAACGTGCTGTCACTCGTTCTCGCTTTTTATTGATTAATTTATTTCTTTGCGTTGGATTTTTCTGTGCAAGTGCTGTCTTTTTCTGTATTTGTTTGTTTCTTTGTTTTGTTGTAAAATGTGCAAGTTTGCATGTTGCGTTTTACGTGTTTGTGTTTGTTGCGGTGTAATCAGGACTTCAGCCGGCTGCTTTCAGTGCTTCGTGACACCCGAAAAAGGCACAATTTTGTGTACAACGTACGCAAAACACCTCGACAAATGCTTCGAATACTATGACGAACTGTTCAACCACAACCCTCAAGTGATCGAAGCCGGCAAAGTCGGTATGGCAACTTTTGGACACTTCATTCTGCACATGTGCACAAGCAAATGCATGCAGAGGAATGTCCCAATTTTGATTATGGGTTTGTTTGATTATTTATTCTATTGTAATACTATAAAGAAGGCGCAGTAAATTAATTGGTATAGCTTAATTTAACACAAGGTGATTCAAAGACATCATCTTTTCAGGAGTTCAATAGGTTGACCCATTTTGATAAATAGAATTTGAAGAATGGGTGGTTAAATGAATTGTGTATGTGTTTTAACAGGGAAAGGTTATGATAATGACTTGAAAACAATCATGGCATCACTAATTGACAGCGCAAAGGAGGATTTGAAGTCAGTCCCAAAATCTGGTAGGTCGACCTCTCACAGATAAACACTATTTCCCATAAATAAAATGTTAAGATAGCTCTAAAAGCCCAAGGCAATTTTCCCCATAATTATATTTAAGCTCCATGCCCTAATTGGATATTAAGGCTTCATAAAGGCATGTTTTACATTTTATTCACGACAAAGGAAACCCCCAAAAAATCTACTCAGAATTACGTACTCTTGCATTAGTGTAATTTTACACAAGTAGAAGTACAGTTTTGAAAATGTACTCAAAATATGAAATATGGAGTGACAAATGTCTTTCTTCTTTATGTCCCACCAGACGCAGAGTTCAGGTCCTGGCTGAAGACAACAGCAGACAATTTCATTGCTAAAGCCTCCTTGGTGTCTCGAGGTGAGACGTGGTCGCCTCCCCTTACCTTCATCTTTTCATCCAAACTGAAGCCCGTAATGAGTCATTATAGCTCCTTCTGATCTCTGCGTAATGCGCTACTTATCTTATCACAGCTTTTGACGCACTGTGGAGAGCACAAAAACTGTCAGATGGAGCAAATTGTCAGCGGTGATATTAAATATGCCCAGTTCTAATCATTCAAAATTCTTTTGTTTCAGCCACTGGATGCATCCCCCCATGCGGTCAGTGCCTAGCACCCTCCTACAATTTAGCACAAGGCCTCTTGATAACTGTTACTGATAGAATATTCCCATTCATCTACTAGGTTACCAGACAACAGATGGCCATTACAGCTGCGTAACTTGCAAATACGACTCCTGCGGTTTGCCTCTTGACTGCCCAGGTGAGAATCTCTAAAGATGGTTTGGCTGTGCAAAAAAAAAGACAAAATGTTGCAATCCACACTTGACACATCCTTACATAAGTCTGATTTCACCCTCTCGAGTGTCCTTGTTCCTGGAAACGCTTAGCTTTTCATCCTTGAAATGCTCTTAGCACGGAGTCAGGATTTGGAGAACGTGACTTTAGGCAAGGTTTTATTTCCGCACATTACATCGTTTGCACATAGAATCCACGGTTTCACTCTAAGCCCTTGGCTTCTTTATGCAAGGTGACAGTTAGCTCCCTCACACTATGCTATCATGTCAAGTCCATACAGCCGGGCTAATGCTCACTTCCAGTCCTCTCGTCAGAAACTCTACTTAAGCGGAATCAGTAAGGACGGTTCAGTGTGGAAATGGGGACCTGACCTGAGGGAATCTTATGTACAGCTTGCGTGTGTGTGTTTCAGTTCAAAATATATCAGTAGAAGTGAAAAACTCGACCCAGATGTTCTGCGATCCCAAATTTCCATTACCCACTCATCCCACGAACATCAGGATTTGGAAGTTTGCAGCCAAAGTAAGTTTCTGCTGCTCTCACTTTGTCACATCTAAGTACTACTACTACACTTGGCTCGGCTCGTCCCATGACGGGTTGCCAAAGCAAATTAACTTTCACTAAAGCTTCCAACGAGGGTCTGGATTCTGGTTCAAAGTTCCAATCTTCTTTAAAAAACACCTCCAATTCAGCCAGGTTTGATGGTTTCAAAGTCGAGACAATCTGTTTTAAATCACACTACTGGGTTTCTTTTTCTCTGTATTAATGCCTTTGTAGACGATGAGCAGTAAACCGGGTTGTTGTGTTGTTGGAGTATCCAGCCCTTAATTGTCACTGATACTTGAACATTGTTCTCATGTTTTGCTCATCTTGCCTGGAATTTATGTGACCTTCAACTTTAACTAGATAGTACCTGCACTGGCAATTCCAAAGTTTGATTTAACCACCACCAAATTTTTACTGGCGTTGCAATTGCTTTTCTTGCAGTGCTGTGTTCTTAATCTTTCCTTCTTACCACCCCTTATGTTCAAATAATTAAATTTTATTTTTTTTAGTTTCATCAATTCACATTAACTATTTCAAAATGAAGCTGGCTTCTCCAAATGTGCTTTAGCATACCTCAAGCCGAAAAAGATCATCTACATTTTTAGTGCAAATCTTGACTCTGGTGTACTGGTATGGGGAATTTTCCAGATACTCCCACATAAAACACACTTGCCTTCCACTTATTGAAGATTCTATGTAGCACATTGTAAAAGGATGCCGACCAGGACAGCATTTACAACAAATAAAATTGTCTGGGACATACTTTAACTCCTCCAAACCCAAATGAGGATGGGCAGCAAAACACAACAGCACAAATGCGCCGTCTACTGGATTTAGTGGGAGATTTCCTCTTTTTCCACTGAAGAAAATGCATAATGATAAATCACTATATTTGCAAATTCTTTCTGGGCTTATATTGTGGAATGATTAAAAAAAAATCCACTATCTTCTATTTTGAGGTGAAAACTCAGCAGATGGAGCTATTTGGGGAACTCGCAAGAGGGGAAGACAACCTTTATTCCATCTCATCGACGAGGCCGCACCACGAAGGCACCTATCAGTGTGAGATCATCGGCGAGATGCCCATTGTCAGAATATACTACTATCTTGCAGGTAGTCCGAAAAAGATATAATGTGAAATAAAAATACTTGAAGTTTTGGCTGACATTGACAGCAATAGACGTGGAATCCATTTCAAATGTCATGATTTGAATAATTACACTTTGGTGTCATTTACAGCAATAAACATCCAATCCTTTTTGTTTCTTGGTCAAAATGGATTAGACGTTTATCACCATCAGTGGCAGCCAATTTTAACCAATGAAATAACGTTGATGCAGTTGCAAGATTAGGAAGGTTGTTGATCTATTTCCTGAGATTGATGGTGAAACGTGTTGATATGACAAAATTACTGTGTGGTCAATGAAAAAAAACAAGGCTTTAATTTATTAGGCCTCTTTGTCGAAATCATTTGAACCCTATTGAACCTATTATTTTGGTTAAGCTACCTCGCAGTGAAAATATAATAATAATAATAATAATAATAATAATAATCGGACATAGGCCCTGTCGTCATTATCCACAACACAAAAAGCCTACTTGTCATTACACCCAGAAACTGCGTGTGACGAAATTGGTGGTGCTTCTCCATAAGCTGCGTTTACTCGGCAAAAGTCACTATCACTATTTTGCCAAATTTATTTGGTCTAATCTTGGTTACAAAGTCCACAATGGCTAATAAAAATGTAAACAACAACAAAGAAAATAATCAAGATAAAAAAAAATCAAGGTTATTGATTAGTTTGTACTGTATTTTTGGGTACTCGGACGTTTGGTCGCTGGACATTTGGTCGCCGGACGTTTGGTCGCCCGGACGTTTGGTCGCCGGACGTTTGAAAATATGACAGAGAGTTTACTGTTGAAACCAGCTCTCAAAATTATATTCATGAGAGAGAGAGTTTAATATCTAAATATCTACTGTTGAAACCAGCTCTCAAAATTATATTCACCCGGGCGACCAAACGTCCGGCGACCAAACGTCCAGTCATGGTATTTTTGCACTAGTTTTTAGCTTGTATTGTATATTTTATTTCTTGATTTGAGGTTTGTAAGAACAAATAAAGGGAGTTTAGTCGAGGTATTCCCTGGTTAAAATAGTGTTTTTGTCTTAGATTGATGTACTTTGGCTTGACTTTCATCACCAGATTGTCGAGTGCAACAACAAATTTTTAGTCATTTGACCAACATTCTTGGCTGTCGTTCATTCATTGGTTAATTTTCCAACATGCTAATCCTCACGAGGGTTGCGGGGTCGCTGGAGCCTATCCCAGCCAACAATGCACAGCATCAGGTTGCCATTGTGTTTACTTGCGTATTAACCAAGTAGGGTTGGATAATGTGGGTAATGTGTATTTCTAAATCCATCTTCAAATCATCTTTTTTTCTCGTACTACTGTTTCCCTCCTCCAAGTGACCCAAACTGTGGTGAAGCAATCCGAGCTGCTAGAGATATTTGAGCTGTCTCTTCTTCCAGAAGGGAGGTTACGAACTGGGCCTCCCCCCTCTCAAAGCCCCCCACCACTCGTCCTCATTGCCATCTGCTTTACATCTTTGTTGCTGCTGCTCTTTCTCTCATTGAGGTAAAATAGTTTGCAACTATTTTTGCACTAATGCAAATCACCAGTATGTTATTGTGCATAGCTTTTTGCTCATGGACGTTTTCAAGTGAATTTTTTTCTTTATCAAATCATTTACAGGTTGTTGTTCTTGTGGAAAAAGAGAGGGACTGAACGCACTGGAAGAATTTAAGATGAGAGTGATGATCCCAGAGTAAGCCCTTTTAAAAACTACAAGTTGTATTCATCCTTTACACCAGTAGAGGGCAAAATAGGCACAATATTTAGCAGCAGTTTTGAGTTGAGAGGTGTCAGCAAATCATATATAAATCACATATAAACAAGTCTATCTAGTTGACACCTGTCAATCACTCAGACTCCTCCCATTGCACATAGATTAAGACGTCTGTTGCAGTCAATGGCACTTAAACATGATCATGCACTTTCATTATTCCTAGTTAAAATGCGTTGCTCACCAATGGCCGCGAATAAATGAACAAATAGCAGCTTGTTAATTCCAGCGTTGAGTTCATTTTATTTTATCCATCGTTGTAGTTTACTAGTTTGGCCACCAGGAGGCAGTACAAGCTGGAAAAAAATAATCCTTTCTGAACACGCCCCTCATAATAGGTGGTCATTTACCTGACTTGGACTGGTCTTTTCGTCACTGTTATCTTGTTCAGACTTTCTTGGATTAACAAATTGTAGCACATAATTAAAATGTGAACATTTTTACTGAATTCATCTTGAATGTAGAATGCCTCACACTAAATATGCCAGGTGTCAAAAAATGAAGGTCAGGCAATATCTAACGTGGCAATGAAATCCACTCACATTGCCATTGTCAACAGCTAATTATGAATAAAATGTATTTACGCTCCACTCTTTCGACGCTCATGACTAAATACGTTTAATTTAAGAAAATGTCTTACGACAATCTGACAGCCAATACAGAAATGTTATACTGGGTAAATAAAAAACTGAAGACTGTTATAAATACATGACAAGAATCCAGGTGTCATGCAAGAATGTCCTGAGTTTCTCTCTGTAGTAAAGGCATGAGATCACAGATTTTTGGTGTTTCCTCCCAAAATGTCCTCACTGTGGTTTAGTGCTATAATTTTCTTTTCACAGCCAGCTTCTTTATGACTTTATTTCCCACTCTCCTGTGTGTCATCCATTCATTCATTTTCCATTCCGCTTATCCTCCTGAGGGTCGCGGGGGGTGCTAGAGCCTATCCCAGCCAACTGTGGGATTCTCCTGTGTGTGTCAGGCAAATTTAATATGATCAACAGGTTGTGTTTGGAAGGCAGCCATGAGAAGGGCGAGAAGTTAAACTCCCAAATTTTCTACTTTGTGTTGAAGCAATTATTGGCATGTGTTTGGGAAGGCGCATCAGCTGGGAAAGTTTCACCCCTCGGATGTGCCAAATAAGGAAGAAAGGAGCTATTGGTTTGTCCAAGTGCTTCAGGTATTTCAAAATTGTAGCGCAGCTGACCCCAACTTTTTTTTAAGAGGAACATTTTTAAAAATGAATGAAAAATAGCTTCACATTATGTTTAGTCTGGGAATGATATTAATGGAAGCCATTCATGTCTTACATTTTATTACCAGCCATATAGTTATTGGATTGGATTGGATTGGATAACTTTATTCATCCCGTATTCGGGAAATTTCGTTGTTCCAGTGGCAAGAGGGTGAGGATGCAGGAATAGGAAAGGCATTTTAGACATAAATAGATAGGTAATAGATAGGTAATAAGTAAGTCAAGAAATAAATACATGAATAAATATATAATTAAAGTTAATTAGTAAATTAGTTATAAATCAATATAAGCTGGAGCGATAGTACTACAGGTGAAAGACTTTATTAGACTGCACAACACAATTTGTTTTCTTTAAAATATTTTTTTTATATATAGCTCCTATTTTGAACTAATTTATGTTTGTGTAAGCCAAAATTGCTTCTTTTTCCATTTTTTAAGCTAAGATTTCCATTTTATCAAAAAAGAGAAAATAATTAATGAACTTTATTTATCAATATAATAAAATATAAAAGAATTGGCATGACTGTAATGTGTCTGACACTACGGTATATTTTATTTCATCGATTCTCGTAATGAGCTAAATAGTTAACATCTGAACCGGTGATTAAATCATCTTTAATCCCAGTGTTGGTTAGAACATCACATTTATTTCGGTAATTTAAGAATAATGTCAATGATGTGTGTTTCTTTTGGATTTCCCTTGGTGACAATAATGACATTTCTGCGTCATTGATGTCCTTTCCACGACTTTTATTTTGAGTCTTTTTTTCAGCCTTCTCAGGCAATTGTTGCTCAATATTTCACAATCAACTGGTGTTTCCAGTAGAAAACAATATGAAAGTAACCTCAACTGCTTTAAATTTGTTGTTCTTCGAATGACTCGGAAGCTTGACGCTCGTAGTGGTGGAAAAAAAAGGAAGGGTGTGCTTTAAATGGAGGAAGATGGATCATGAAGGGAGTCTGAAGGGCTCCTTAGAAGGGCACAAAATAAGATATTAGCTTGAATAATGTCAGGATTTACAAAACAATTTTGGATTAGTACATTAGTGTATACCTGAGGAATCACTCACCTAATAGTAAAATAGTAATTCTGTGTTTTGTTGCATACTGAAAGTAAATGTAATGACACACCAAAGGTTACTATGGTTACACTCATTTTGTTTTAAGTATACAGTTGAGTTTAGTTGGGTAAAATCGAAAGACCAAAGTCACAGTTATTGCATTGTCAGTAGGATAAATACGTTTAACTACTCCAACTGAATCACTTTTTTGTGGCATGTTGATATTTATGAAATCATGGTGATCATTCAGATTTGTTTACATGTTTACCATCCAGCCAAAAGATGAGCATATTAAGATTAGATTAGATAACTTTATTCATCCCGTATTTGGGAAATTTCATTGTCACAGTAGCAAGAGGGTGAGAATGCAGACACAGGAAAATACATTTTAGACATAAATAGATAGGTAATAAATAAATACATAAATATATAAATAAATGAATAAGTGTGTTGCTGAAATATATATATATATATATATATATATATATATACATATATGTGTATGTATATACATATATATATATATATATATATATAAATATGTATATATATACACATACATATATAAATATGTACAAACATATACACATACACATACATACATACACACACACATACACACACATACACACATACACACATACACACATACACACATACACACACACACATACACACACATACACACACATACACACACATACACACACATACACATACATACATATGTAAATATGTACAAACATATACACATACACATCCACACATACATACACACACATACACACACATCCACACACATACACACACACATACACATACACATACACACACATACACATACACGCACACATACACATACACATACACACACACATACACACACACATACACATACACACACATACACACACATACACACACATACACACACACATACACATACATATACATACATACACATACACACACACATACACATACACACACACATACACATACATATACATACATACACATAGATGTACATGTATACATACGGTTGGTCTTAACATTCAGCCATTTGTTTTGTTAAAGAGCCTGACAGCTGATGGGAGGAAGGATCTGGGGAAGAATGTTAGCCAGCTCAAAATTTGAAATGATTTTTTAAAATAGTTGTTTTGACAATAAGTCAGGTGTGGCATATATGGTTTTTTTTTCTTGTGGTCATGAAATTACGGCGTCCGCATGAACACATTCCCATTTGAAAGATGAATAAGATAACCCTACCCACCTTCACCTGATTAGGACATCATTCTGGTTCCGATCGAGGATGCCTGTTCTCCCCAGTAACGACCCTCCAGGTGTAACTGTTATTGATGCGTTCAAGTGATTTTTCAAATGAATGGCAAATGGGATGCTTACGGCGTGTGTAAAGCTTCTGCAATTGATTTGCATTGTGGCCTGTACAGGCAGTCCCGTGGTCACAGTCTTTGCGCGTTGAGAAGTCAAAGCACTCAAGTGATTTTGATGTCAGCCTCGTTGCAATTTTTTTGAAGAACATTTTGTTTTGTTCCAAGGCAGGCGAGGAATAAATGCAGCCGTGCAAGGTGGTTCCAGGTGGTCGAGAGAGATTTGGGATTTTTTGCTCTCTCTCTCTACTTCATGACGTACAACTACTCCTAATCTTGACTTTTTTGGGGGGTGGCGAGGAAGTGACTTAAAGCAGTGTTGAGCAGGTGCGCACTGACAGAAACGAGACTTGACGTGTTTGTTTTTTGTCAGGCCTACCAGCTGCGAGCCAAATGGAAAAGGTGGCGACATTGCGTCTAAGGAGGTTATCTTGGGTTTTAATCGACTGCTGATAAAGCACTGCTTACCCTGTTACATGCCAAGAATACGTCTTCTAATGGTAAGAAATTTATTCATTCCAATGTCTTGTCTTGATGCATGAATATCTAGTCTTCTGATAATCAAAGTATTTTCCGTCTTCACGATACAAAGTTGTTTTTGGTTTCAATGGCACCAGTCTTAAACGTGGGCTCGTCGTTAATTCTTCGTGAAGTTGTCATTTTAAAGATAGCTATTTATCAATGCCATCATTCCGTAATGATGGAAATTTGAGGCTGTGAGGCAATTTACATGGTGCTGACTAGGCACTGGATTGTATTGAGTCGGCTTGACTGTTCCCTGTTACATAAGACGTGTGCGTGCGCAAGTGATGTTGCCATGGCAAATGTTTATAAATTGTACATCAAGAAATAATGTTCAAAAGTTAGGTCAAGTGGGGTTTGATTTCGTGAATCAGTGGAAGGTTGGTGAAGTTCTATCGTATAACGGCCTTATACGGCAAATGTGTTATCATTAATTTTCAGTCAAACTGTCATTTTTTTGGAGCGAGAGCTAGAGATGCGTTGGGAAAATAATGTATTAAATGTAGTATATTTGTTCAACGACTTGAATATTTGGCAGAAATCAATGAATGCAGTTCATTATATTAACTCACTTGCGGATCTGAGCCACCTTTGAAGAATAAGGCTGTTGTCTTTAGTTTTCTTCATCTAGTATTTGTAAGTATAATATTTTAAATGACCTAAAAGAAAATTCAGATTCAAATAAGACCATGCAATCGACCACCTTAAATGGATCCTCCCACGATTACGCGCATTTTTCTAAAAAGTTCAAAGGGAAAATTCAGATCACATATTAACTGTGGTTGTGTTCAATTTAATTGGCAACGTTTCTGTAATACTTTGAAATAATTATTTGGGGGGAGGCCAACATTTAGTTAGTTTTTTCCTGATCTTGTTTTTGAAAAGAAATCTTTTGGAGAATTTACGCTTTACCCTCCTGCTTCCTTGCATTCGAGTCCACACGCCACTCAAAAATCCTGTTATTGAAGTACTACAACTGCTTGAAGTACTACTCTAGACAGACATGCATACATTCTAATTTATGCATATTAATATTAAAATCATCTGAACTGCATGTCTATTTAAATTTTAAATGTAATCTCTATTTAATTAGGCTAAACATACATTGTGCTTGAGTTTAACGCCTCTTATATAACATAAGCAATGTTTGTGTATGCATGCGTGTATGCGGCTGTATATTCTATTAAGTAAATAAATTGCCCCATAAAGCAAACCTATAATCGTCATTAAGTCCCACACCCATCAACCTCTCACCACTTTTTCACAAACACCCCCCCTCCGCCCACAAACACACGCACACGCACACACACACACGTGCGCACACACACACGTGCACACACAAATACATAAAATGAGTGCGTCAAGACTGGACCATTACAAGCATGGATGCTACCCACACCCATTACCCTATGTTTTTCTAATGTCTTGCTGGAGCGTCCACATTTTTTTTTTCCACACATGGCAATCATTCGCTAACTTTCCTTCATATACTGGAATTTCTAGTTTCTCTTTCAAATAATGTCAAGAAAATATATATTCACCGTATTTAAAAATCACTTTTCAAAACCACGATAACGCCAATAAAAAGAAAAAAAAAGGATCTTTGTGTTCCTTTCTATTGTGAACAGACCCGATTATCTGTCATATCAACATTATGTGTCAAGTAGGTTAAACCATTAACTTGATAAATTGAAGAAAATTTGGCACTCTGATGCTGGTGAAAGGATTCCAGAAGTGGGGGTGTCAAGTCCTTTTAGTTCTTTTTTTTCTTCTCCAAATGCCATATCTTGAATTTTAGAACATTATAATGCCAACCTGTTCTCGTGTCTTTTTCGTCATCGTACAAGAAGCTATTGACTAGTGTTGCACTGATACTGTTTTTTTTTTGGCTCCCGATATAGATTCCGACAACCGTTAGTTTTTTGGGAGGAAAAAAATACAAAGTTTTTTTTCCCTTGAATACTAAACAATTGTAAATTAATTGCTATCATGGCTTGGTCAGGCTTAACTCATTCTCTGGCATTGACAGTACTAGTTGAAGGGTTGAACATTTGATCAGCTGCTGCCAACCCTCCCATTTCTACTACTAGTGATAAAATAATTGAATTGAATTGTATAATGAGATTTTAAAGCTTCACCACAGTGTGTTGAATGGGCGCTTTTATTATATTCAATATGTAAAGTGCTCTGAGATAATTACTATATCTATAAATAATTTTCACACATTATAGTACCATGTAATGAACTCATTGGCATTGATGATGATAGATGTCCAAGTATTTCAAATTGTTTTGATGCCCACACAGTATGATCTTCCCTTTACTCTCAAAATGTTTCTGGAATTATAGTCCTGTAGTAAAATTATTAATTTTAAAACGCAGTGCTTGGGGTTTCACGATGTGTTTAAATGACACAATAAATTTGTTAAAAAGAAAGACAACTATTTGGTCAAATCCATCCCAGTGGTATTTTTTTTTGATATTTTAAAATAACACAATTTCATTTTTCTTATTCTTCTTAGTAGTAGTATTTGTTAAACATTTTCTCCATTATCAAATGTCTAAGAAATTCACAGTTTGCATACTTAAATACTTGGACCGATCCTCTTTTATAATAATATCATTTTTTTCTCGCCATTGTCAAAACACAATCTTCATAATGGACATTTGTGAATTTACCTTCATTTTCCTCTACTACAAATATAATTTGTCCTTTTTTATACTTGCATGTCTCATTCTGATGTTTAGCTGGATGGGATATGATTAGCAAAAGAGGGTACTAGTGAGCAGCTGTTGGCCAAATATGGAATTAAAAAAAAAAAATCAAAGCAAGTAATAGAAGGAGGGGCCAATTTTTTTTCTACAGTTGAAATTATTACGCAAACTCAAGCATAAACTAGCCACCCGTGAGGATTTGATTATGTCCTTGGCAGGTCAAAATAGTAAATCATCAAGATATGGGTCACTGCCTAATGAAAGGCATTTATCTCTGATTATTTTCTCCATTTAAAACAAGAGAAAATCAGTCCATTAGATTTTTTAAAAGCCCCCTCCCTGAAAAAACGAGAAAAAGATTCAGACAGACATGCAAATACTATGGCTCTCTTCAACATTTAATTAGTTTAAGACATACAATTTAACCTACTTTTTATACGCTAAACTGGAATAATTATGCATTTAACTCATTGTCCGCTAATGAAGGTAATAAAAAGCTAATCCTTGACCATCCCAATTCAAACATATAAGACGTTTAACACCATCAATAGCAGCCAAATAAGTTACTGCCATTCATACCTTTAATTTGTTAATGCTCTATTAATTATGTTGACATTTAGAAAGTTCTTTTTGCCCACCCATAAACATTTCTTTTTAAAAAGTATTCAAATCTGTTGTTCGACAAAACATGACTCGAACAAGGAAAGCAATTGATTGGAATATTTACATATGTGTTGGAAGTATTTTATAGTCCGAACCTTG
This sequence comes from Stigmatopora argus, assembly GCF_051989625.1. Taxonomy (NCBI): domain Eukaryota; kingdom Metazoa; phylum Chordata; class Actinopteri; order Syngnathiformes; family Syngnathidae; genus Stigmatopora; species Stigmatopora argus. Next base: position 12,796,614 of record NC_135390.1, read on the forward strand.
AACTCCTTTAGATTAGATTAGAACTTCGAGAATACACCTTTTTTTTTTTAAATGTAATGTTTTTGATCACTTTGAACTTGTAATCTTAAAGCCATGGTTGCAATTATTGCGTTGAATTGATCAAATATTGTGCTTTTTTTTTGGGGGGGGGGGTAGTAAAGCATTTGAGCCCTGCCAAGAATGTGCTCTTTCTTGTCCTAATCCCGGTGAAGCCCTGAGTTGTGTGAGAGTGAGCGGGCTGCTCCAGCCTTTAAAAAGGAGTAGTAAATTTCTAAATATAGTCAGACGTGACTCAATACCTCAACGTGACGTTTCAGCAACACATGCTAGGGCTTTTTCCGCTAGTTTTCTCCGTTCCCCTGGCAACTACAGATGACATCCAAGTAGGAAGTCTCAAATTGACGTACGTATGCCATCCCCAACATCTGAATGTACTTTGCTCCGCTGCAAAAATAATATTACAACATGGTTTAAACTACATGACATGCAAGAAAAAGTTTGTGTCTATGAGGGGAAAACTTGGATCCTTGTGTGTGTGTGTGTGTGTGTGTGTGAGATCCTATGCTTCAAACTGCCATGCATCAATCATGAATGTCAATATTGGGCTCTATACGTCATATAGTCTCATTTTTGCAAGCTTTGCTACTCTTGCTTGGCAACTAAATTGTTACTGTGTTGCTATGTTTTTCCGGAGGAATTCTTTCATCGTGTGCGGTGTGACTGAAATCGTGGTGTTTTAACTCCACATGCCTTTTATGGCAGTATTGTTGGAGGAAATCATAAACAAGATTACAAAATGAACTGTCCGTTCACTTTTATGATTTTCTTCTAAATACAGGAAATAAAGTTTGATGAAAAGTGCTGAAAATGTTAATTCAGTATTAATTGTAGAATGGCATATCAAACCACTGCGTATTGATCATTTCTAAAAGGATCAAATATTGTATTTTTACGCTGCAGACTGAGAGAAAGACTCAGAAAGACCCTATTTTCTCCTCCATTCTGGCTCGGAGGGTTCAAACATGCACGATTGTGTTGACAGAGGAAACACACTAACTGTAATAGGATTAACGCTAACAAATGCCAGTAGTATGATTGACATTCGGGACGGATACGCTTACAGTGTTTCAGAACTTGCCCTTTTTTTAAAGCCTTACTACAAAAATCACCATTTTTTTTAATCCATTCAAAGTTGGCGGACATGTTAAAAACTCTCTTTACCTTTACCAAATCGATTTATTTATTACATTTCATAAACATTGCCTTTGGACATCGGGTTCATGCTTCTGAGGTTGAACCTTGGCTTCCATTCTATTGAGTTGGAATCACCCTTCACTGTAGCTGTGTTTCACTTACTCTCGCTTCCTCAAAATACTTATGATCAGTGACAACTCATAAATATGAGTCTACAACTAATGTGCGTAGTGATTGGCTAGCGACCAGTCCAGGGTGGATTCCAACTTTTACCCATAGTCAACTGGCAAACAGCTTAGAAAATAGATGGGCGGACTTGTTTGTCAAAATTCAACAAGTGACTTGTCCATTTAACTCTGAAGTGAATCTGAAATGATATTTTCCTATAACAATTCCATCATTGCAGTACATGCAAGCAAGGCATATTTTGGAATATCTCGCCACTTTCAAACCAATGTCTAGATCTGTTGTGTTGAAGCCGTTGTTGCATAATGGACCCATGCATATTTGCAGATATTTTATTATTAGGGTTTTCATATTTCTGTTTGTGTGTGTTGTGTGTGTGTGTGGGAGGGGTGCGTGGGGCAAATAGAAATAGTTATATTGCTGTTTAAAACCTAATTTCTGCTTGGTGTTTGAAACCATATTTTAACACTTTTTAATAGCCCTTAGTCAAATATTTGCTCTTTCCCACGCTTTCACTGTTACATTGCAGCTGGCAGCTTGTTAGCCTGAAATGCTTCAAACCGCCCTACCCTCCCTTACCTGTTAAGGAGACAGCTATCAGGTCCAGACAGCGTTTTTTTTTTTCTTTCTTTCTCGGACTATTATCAAGTCTTAGTATGAAAAACCTACGATCAGAGTGACCAAAATTCACTCTTATCAGTATATCACAATATTTCGAAAGGAAATGTGAACAAAAATTACAAAAAAGAACAGATTATAGTACCGTATCATTAAATAAATAGCATTGTACTTTTTGCGCAGAATAGGAATTGTAAACTTGTGCAAGACCCCATGCATTGATTTAATATGACTAAGCAAATTTTGGGTGGAGGCAAATGAACGAGAAGCAGATTTTGTTTTTCCTCTTGCATTGTTGATTTAATTTTTCATCTGCTGGATTACAAGAAACCTGAATATGATTATTTAATCACTCCGGAACAAGACATTACAGATCAGATCCAGCTGTATAAGTAATAAAAAATAAAAAAACACATACGCACAAACAAAGATCTTGTTTCTTTTAGGAATTTGAATAAATTGAGTCACAAGCAAGGTCAAAAATTCTCATCTTAAAGCGTATATCATCCATAGTGGCGTATAGCTTAGTGAGTAGCTAATGTGTGACAAGTAGCCGGGACAATCTGAGATCTCATACATGATACATGATACTAAAAATACTGTATTGCTGACATTTGAAAATGTGTACCAATGGCTGTATTTCACCTACTTTAAGGAAATGATGGCATTTAATGACACACCAGACAAACAAAATGATGGATGCTCCTGCTGTATTAAAATCTCGGTAATTTTTGAAAACCTCTCCTGGAATAGATTGGGTTAAAATTGGATCCACTCAATTTTGTTTTTTATTCTGTGCTATTACTTGAGTGGTTAGCACGCCGGTTTCGCAGCTCTGGGATCCTGGGTTCAAATCCAGGTCGGTCCACCTGTGTGGAGTTTGCATGTTCTCCCCGGGCCTGCGTGGGTTTTCTCCGGGTACTCCTGTTTCCTCCCACATTTCAAAGGCATGCATGGTAGGCTGATTGGACACTCTAAATTGCCCCTAAGTATGGATGTGAGTGTGCATGGTTGTCTGTCTCCTCGTGCCCTGCGATTGGCTGGCCACTGATACAGGGTGTGTATCCCGCCTCTGGCCTAAAGTCAGCTACGATAGGCTTCAGCACCCTCCACCACCCTAGTGAGGATAAAGCGGATCAGAAAATGAATGAATGAATTCTGTGCCGTTATCTGACATCAGATCGCAAGTGCACTTTGTCCCATTTGTGCCACTGGTAGCAATTTTGTTATGTGCCTGTTATTCTTGCAATGATGCCGAGAGAGTAACCACAGTAGTATGGAAAAGCTGATCTCCATTTCTCATCTCAGAAGCAATTAACCCCCGAATAACCCGTTGCAGAAGGTCCAGACTCGTACTCGTAATACGTACTGATTCCGCTCAGTCATGCGGCCGCCCAAAAGGCATCCTCCTTCTTTGACGTCAGAAAGGGAGGAAAGCCCAGACAGGGTGGGGGAAGTCAATTTAATTGAAAGCAGCCACGAAGGGACGCAATTCCAAGATTTTCGCCAGATCTCCCATTGAACATCCTGCATAGTGCGTGAGTCACGCCATTCCAAGCCCGAAGGAAATGTATTAAGTTTTACTCATACGACCGAACCTTGTCTTTTGCCAAACTACAACTGCTTTGACACCCTCCAGAGACTTTGACTCAGTAATGGTCCAAGTGAAAACGTGAAGACTTTCACGACGGATGTGGTCTGGCCGGCTCTGACCTCATCTATTATCAGCGTCAATTTCCCGCATTTCTGCATGCCGGAGTTTAGCACTTTCATCCCTTTACTGAATTAGGAAACGCGATTTGTACCTAAGTGTTCAGCAGGTGCTCAACTCTGAGGTTCGTCATTCCGATCTCTTCTCAGATTGGTCACCGTGGTCTTTGCATGTGCGCTACTTGTGCTTGTAGTCTGGCTTCCAAAACATTAATATACTTTGTCATCAGATTGCCCAAAAATGTCCTTTTTTAACCACCAAACATGGCTCGCGTTGCTTGTGCAGTCACCTTGCCCTGTCGCACCCTAATCTGACCTATCATACCTCTTTCTATTGTATTGGTTACCAAGAGTGTCCTCACCTCACTGGAAATACCCTTGGTAATGGGAATCATATAGCGCTAGCAATATTACTAACAATATACTGTATTTTCAATTATATTTTTGTATCACAATTTTGTTCATTTTATTTTATTTTCCCTTTAACCCTCTTCTGTCCAGAGAATGACCCTTACCCCGAAAAATAATGTTTGGAAAACTTTTCAAAAGGGCAACTGGCCAAGTAATGAGGCAATATTTGATGCTATCTGAAAGCTAAGAAAACGTGATTTAGGCTTTATTATCGCAAGTTGACTCACATGCACCAAAACATGCGTAATACATCATTGGAGCCTCCCTGATAAGACAACAACTTTGTCACATGAGGCCTAAGCCAAAAAGTTTCATTTTTTGAAATGACCTCAAGATGAGATTTGCTTGGAGAAAAAAAATCACAGAGCTCCAAATAACTTCAAAAATGTTAAAGTGAGTGCGCATACCTTTTTGTTTATTATTGGTGTATTCAAGATGTTCTGCTGCCCATTTGAACGCACACCAAAAAAAAGCCACATTCCGTAAGATTGGTCTGACACTCGTGGATTCTTTAACAAATCCACACCTACATTCAGAATGTATATGGTAAATCCATCCTCTGTAGAGCATGCACATAAAGATAAATGAGTAACAAGAGGACACTTGAGAAGTTGAGAGTGTGGAACTAAACTTCCACATATATATATATTGTTAAAAGTCATGCAGATGTTTGACCAATTGGGAACCCCTTGCCATACTATATATTATTTGGATATGAGAGTCAATGGACCATTTATAAGATCCTATAAAGCATTTTCAAGCTGTAAGGGCTCAAGTTTTTATTGTCAACACTCAATTTTTCAACTTATATTTTAAATATCGTTTTTTTTCTGCTTTTTTATGGCTTGTTGGAAATGAACTTCGAGCAATCATAACATATCAGTCATTGCAAATAAGGTTCCAACCATTCTACCTATAGTCCAAGTTATACTATATTTCTGGCCATTGTTGATGACTAACGACCAGAAATAGTTCAGTTTGTCATATAGAGTAGGCCAGTTTGTGTCACAGCAAAGCTTCCTAGGAAGCAATACATTTCTCCGATAAGCTGTTTACAGCCGCCACGCTTCTAAATGACACACTCTTTATCTTAATTGCTGTAATAAACTGATGGCTCGTTCCACCTAATCGGTGTTATTAACTCTTATCTGCGCTTTATCCTTAATGGCATAAAAAAGGGACTACCCCAGAATTTCATTCGCTAAGACTAGACTAGAAGCTAAGACTAAAGAAATTGTCTCATACATCAAACAGTTTTGGGACCCTTAACACCCAACACTCAGAGGGGCCCGGCCTCTGTTACTGCAATTGGTGCTTCATGTCCAGGTGAAGATCAAGTGTTGGTTTCCGTTTCAGTTCCTTCAAAAAAACGATTCATCCAGGCATGATCGGCAAGTTTGAAGGTAGCCTTTTACAACCTTTCAATCCACTTTTTTGCAACCATGAATCGTTCATTTTTCGTTGGTTGGGCCATTCATCTCATCTCATCTCTTCCTGTGGGTGCTGGAGCCTATCCCAGCTGACTCCGGGCCAGAGGCTGAGAACACCCTGAATCGGTGGAACAGCCGATGGGCCAGTCATGGTTTCATTAATTCTCTCATGCCACATACAGTCCCCTAAAATTGAAATATATGGACTTGCGTGTACGCACACACTAGTGGTAGGGATTATGCGAGTCAACTACTTTGTCGTTATTGCTGGATCAACTTGGGAAACATTTCGGCATTCTTCTGGCCACGTCCAATAAGGAATGTTGGCGGCCTTCATGCCCCGGCTTCGTACCCGGCCAATTTTTATTTCGCATCAACCTCAATACGGAGAACCAGAGAGGACATATAAGTAGAGGCACTTCGAAAGTGGAGAGGCTTTGTCGCCCTTGTATGTGGTATTTGAAAATATTTTCCAGCCTCAATTTGAAAAGTAAAAATACGTAATTACCCTGAAAGAGCGTTTGATAACTCCCATTATTTATGTCAATATTTTCGTGAACTAAAACGACTCATTCAAGGAACAGACATTTGATGTTAGCCAAGAATTAGCGAAGACTACTTCAAATATGATCCAATTGCATTTGTAGCTAATAGAATGCTTAACTTTAAAAAGTTGTATTTCCAGTTAATTTGTTTGTTGATGACAGTCCATTTCCTTTTGATGCTGATGACTTGCTTTTGTGGACTAGCCCTTTGCAATTCTGAGGAAATCCCATATAATCCATGTTTCACTCTTTTATCAGCTGATGACCTGCTTTTGTAAAATAGCCCTTTACGATTCTGAAGAAATCCCATAAATAATCCATGTGTCACTATTTTATCATTTTATGTAGATTGCACCAGGCCACAAATAGCATTCCCTATCATGTCGCGTTTACCATTGTGATTGCACGAAATTTGTTTCCTCTCAATTTCATTGGAACGGTGATCCCCCGTTAACCCTTTCACTGCATTTGAGATGATGATAGTTGTCCAATTATGTGGCTACTTTCGTCCTTCTGCTGGGGTTTAAATGAGTTTGCCACTAGTAGACCTGACTATCGAAAGCAGTGAATGAGTTGATATTTCAGATATTTGCACGGCTCCATCACGGAGAATGTGTCTCTTGTGATAGCAAAAGTGAAATTGACTGCCTATTTTCGTAAATAGCAGGCTTTTTTTTAAAACTATTACTTTGATCACCTTTTACTTTGCCGTATGTTCTCTGATATTTTCTCTGTTCTTACTCCTAAAGAAAAAAATTAAACATTTCTTATTTACTTTCCAATTTAAAAAAAATCTGTATTTATTCTTTCACTTATTCAATAGCTGTTTATTTACTTTACCCATAAATCTATTTTCTATTTGCTGCTGTCTAATTACACTTTAGTTTTTATGCCAGATGACAATAAGTGATTTCTGATTCTGAGTGATTCATAAGATTATTTTTTTGTATATTGAATCAAGTCTAACAAGTGTGTTGTTAATACAAATACAAAGAAAGTAATTCAAGTTAGAAAAATATTTATTTGTTCACATTGTTTCCTCACATCAAGCCACTGAAAGTCCTTTGTTGTTTCACTTAAAAAAAATAAAAGGGACGGGGTGTACAGTGCTCGTACATTCATACTTTACACATATGGCTGGACATAGATACTGCTACATTGTTTTAGTAGATGACATTTGAAATGTGTCTCGTGATGGCAAACATCTATGAGGTCAAGTCTTAATGTCGGCAGGCAAATGGGTTTTTTTCACGTGGGTATACACGGTGCCCGTCTGATACATGCTTCCAGGACCAACCGGCAAAAATAATGTTTGTCCCTCAGAGTGTGGGAGTGGTCTCTTATCAAGAACTCAATGTTTTGGCTCAGAAGTTTCCGTGAAGGTCTCCGGGAGCCAAGTGGACTCCCTTATTCTCACATCACAAATCCCAGCAGTTTGACATAGGGGATTCCAAAGCAAGGGTCATTTTAAACTCGCATGCAAACATACATACATAGTTGTGTATCTTCAAGTGTGCAACCCTGTAGAAAAGTGTCCTCAGAACTCCAGTGCAACAACAAAAGTGGTGAGAATTGGTTTTGTCTTGATCATACAGCTATTCGTTCATACAGTATATGTACAAAGACGTATCATATAAATATCCCAACGATACCCGACATCCCCTATGTACAGCATTTACATATTCTTTGGATACAAGGAATGTGTCTCTTATTTAAGTGCATTGGCTCAAAAGCCACCAGTAAACATTCACTTCAATGTGCAACAGCAATGTGTGTCCAAGTGTGTTCTGCTCATTTCACCAATTAATACTTCATTCGTTGTGTTATTTGGTTTAGCAGCTGCACAAAAGCCCTTTATTATCCTGAGATAGCAAATAAAATAAGTTCATAAATTAAACAAATCCATTTAAAAAAGAAGACACAATAAATTAAGTCGGCGTCGATGTAACTTGCGGATCTACACATTCACTGTGTAATTTTTGCTGCGTACCCGACACAACCTGCGGAACCACGCCCAGTATAAAACCATCATGATCAGCCAGTAGCACAAGTAAACCACGGAGCCAAAGATGAGGAATTCCGTTTCCGCTTGCTTGGCTGGGGAAAACCAGTCCTCTTTGTTCTCTCTGTAGATTGTATAAAACAGTCCTGATGTTAAAATAGCCGCCCATACAGACAGGGGCAGCAGGGGCATGTAGTTCCCCACGATTTTACGCCGGCCCGAGGTCCCCCAGCTGCTTATGTTCATGGTAATGATGGCAAAGTACTTAGCCGGCAGTAGGCTGGTCATGTACAGAGCCGAGTAGAGGGACATGAACACCATCACTGCGTTCTTGCGCAGGATGCAAGCGTAGGTCGCTTTGATCAGCCCGATCAACTGGATGCAGCACAGAACCCAAAGGATGTCCCACAGGCTCCCCGTCCAGAACAGTTGGATAATGGTGGCCGTGACGAAGAACGGGAACACCCCCGAGACAATGGACTCGTAGGTCATCCACAGGTTGTGCTTGTGCCACCACATGGCGTTGAAGAGCCACTCGCGGAAGTAGGACTTTGTCCAGCGGGTCTGCTGGTTGAGCCAGCGCAGGAATTGACCTGGTGTCTCCGTGTAACATTTGGAGCGAGACGTGTATCTGGAGAAAGATGCCAAATTACTGCTTACTGCAGGTCACACAATGCATGGATTCACCAGACAGTTGATCTAGTTAGAGGAGGAGTATAACTGGCAAGCCTTTCCCAACCATCTTTAAACACAGTTTCAAAGTGCAGTACTATAGCCGTGCATTGTTTTTATAACTCTTCCTTCCACAAGCTTAAACGGCTATGATGGAAACTATTCTATCCTAGGTAATTTTGGGCCTGAGGTGGGAAACACGCTGGATTGGTCACCACTCAATCGCAGACATGAACAACCATTCCAACAAAAGATGGACAGAATGTCATCTGTCGCATGTTTACCAATCAGAGATCGTAGTTAGGGTGGGTCTGTTTGCCTTACTGAACGCAAAGAACATTCTTAATCATCACAGTCGCATTTGCGTGACTCTTCGTTGCTTCTAAGGTTTTATTTCAGCCATAAAGTTTTCCACTGAATACCAACAAACACAGATTAGTTTGCCCTAATTATCAGTACGGCAGATTGTTGTGTTTCACTGATACGTGGTCAACATTAGTGCTTACTAAGACCAATTTTGCTGTTGATATTCTGCAATTAATGCTCTAGTAATGTTGCTTACTTTGTGGCGTATCCCATGCTCAGCATACGGTTGGTAAGATGTCGATCATCTCCAAAGGTGCAGTGAGTACCCAAAAACTTCTGATTGTACCATGATTCCAGAAAGGCCTGAAGTAGATCATTCCTGTAAAGCCCTAATCCAGAAGAGTGGCGAGTTTAGATTGACTTCTCTAGATTGCTCAAGTATCGCTCAAGAAATAAGAAACATACCCAAAGGTCCGCTTATGCACGAGACGCAGTTGAAGAAGGATTGGCATGCGCGCTCTATGTTGAAGGCCATCCAGTAGCGAAGACTGCTCATGAAGCTGATGTACGATTCCTTCATGTTTAGGATCATGACGTCCCCGCCGACTGCGCCGTACTTGGAGTTGCTCTCCAGCACCTTGCACAGCTCCACTGTTGCTCGAGAGTCCAGCTTGGTGTCCGAGTCGCACACCTGAACGAGCAAGTAGCTTGTGTTTATTTGCCATGTCTGCGTGTTTGTGTCAACGTATTATTTGCCATACCCAAATGGATAGCAGATGAATACATGTTGGAGAAAAGTACTTTGAGAAATGGACCCACCTGGATGTAGTCAACGGAAGATCCAAGGGCTTTAAAGGCGGTGTACATCACCTCCCTCTTGCCCCCCCACTTCTGCATAATGCACACACAGTTCCTAGTCTGGATGAGGTGCTCCACTTCCTTGCGTTGAGGGTCCTCTCCAAAGACAGACTTGTTCCCAGTCTCCTCGTCCTGTTGCAGCTGACTGGTGTCCCACGTGTGGTAGTTGTTCTCCCAGATGAAACACGCGGGGTCCTGGTCGGCGAACACCTCCTTGAACATCTCCATCATGTAGCGGTCATCGTCATTGTTCCCATCAACCACCATGATGACACGCAGCAGTTCGGAAGGGTACTGGAGGTTCCGGACGGAGTCGAGGCACTCCTTGAGGTATACGGGGTCCTCCTGGAATGCTGAGATGGTGAAGCCGATGGTCTTGGTGAAAGTGCAGGGTTTTTTGCGAGCCTTCATCCGCCGTTGCTCGATGAAGGCGAAGAGACTCTGGACCATTACGTGGAGAGAGAGCAGGAGGCCATAGAAGCCAAAGGAGATGATTCCGAACGGGGAAGTGGCCAGCTGGAAACCCGCAACATAGGCCCACACCATCAAACCCAGGACCATCAGTGCAAAGAGAAAAGTGAAAATAGCTCGGAGTAGCGAGCCCAACTTCTTCAAGAGAGGTTTCAGCTCCATTGTGTCCACGGCGCAGTATGGACAGTCAGTTTAACTGTAACATAAAGTAGAACATCCAATAAGGTTTGGGAGTAGGTTCATGAGGGCTGGTTGAAAAGCACAGTTATTATCAAAGCAACAGCCTGCCACACCTAATGAAACATGCTCAATTCATTTCATGGCACAGGACATGTACTATAGGTAAAAGAAGTTGTTTCTGGCCAACTTCCTTTCGAGGCCTCGTTCAGAAAATGATTAATAAATAAAACTAACATGAATTCATGCAAAACTGCTTTCTAGAAAATTAGTCAACAATACCGGAAAAATCATCACAAGAGAAAAAAATGCAACATTTCTGAAACACCAAGAGAAAACTATTTAAAAATAGACTTAATAAGTGTGTATGTAGTGGTTACAAATAGTATGAGAATGGTATACTATAGAGCTTATCATATTTTAATGAAATAAGAATTAGTAATATTCTACACTGTGATGTTTTTAATTATTGCAAGTGGTTTTATTCATTAAAAGCTCAACACTGGTATCAAAAGATGTTTCTAAGAAATTTGATTTTTTTAATTATCGCAAGCTGTTTCTAAAAAAAATATGATGTTTTGAATTATTGCAGGTGGTTTTATTCATTAAAAGTTCAACACCTGCATCAAATAAATAATAGTTGTTTCTAAAAAAAGTGATTTTTTTTAAATTCTGACATATTATTTTAATGATTAAAAATTCAACACTGTCCTAACAGCAATCCATAAACAGCCCTTGTTTTCCAAAGTGGTCCAAAAGTAAATGAATGGAAAAGTGGTGGTGGTGGTGGTGGGATCGAGCTGTACCTTGGCGTTGCGCTGGCTGGCGACGCATCCACTCCCGTCCTGCTCCTGTTGTGGCAAGCTGTTCCGAAGGGGTTTCTCTTTATAAGCTCCTGACTTGAGAGTGGAGGGCCATGTGCGCGCAAAGCCGGCAGTTGAGTGATGATGGAGCGTCGCCCAGCTGACTCAGCCGTGCGTCAGTGCGACCATGCAAGGGCTGTCCCCTTGGCCGCAAAAAAGCGCACCCTCCACAACTTCTCTTCTTCTTGTCTTATGCGGCTTCTTTCTTCTTTCTTTTACAATGATTTCATTATTTATTTCTTTGTTCCCTCACTCAACCATCCCCGTCATGTCTTCTATTCCATCAAAGGAAATAACTCCCACCTTGCTTGTACCTGATCTTTTTGTCTCTTGAATATTCACAGGCAACCTGGCGAGACCTTCACCCAGCCCACATCCCACAGCATACGACAAGCCTGTAAAAATCAAAAACCGGAACGCCAAATACCCACCCAAGCAACCCCTACACCTTGTAGCTCCATGTTCATTCATACATTCCATTCCAAAGCATTGCAGTCTCATCAACCTTCAAAGTCTGCACTCAACTAAGGCCAATGTTTTCTATCTAAATTAAATGCTGCCCTCTAACGGCCTTTTCAGAAGTTGAATTGCAATAGATTTTTTTCTCACCATTAGAATATTTTCCTCTTTAAAGAAAGTTGTTGATGCCAGGATAGAGATGATAAAAATAGTCATATCACAATAGCACCGCTACTTATATGTAGGTAGCATATGCATTTATAATCATTTTTTCTGTTTGTTCCCCAAAACTAAATAATAATAAATAAACAGATAGAAAAAAAGCCATGACAGCAGGTCCAAGAAAAAAGACAACACCAAAACCTCCACTTTTCATTTTATGAATTTCACACATTTTGTCTTAATCTCAACCTTTTTGCCACATTTCCAACTTCCTGGCTGAACATTTAACTTGAACTACACAACACTTGTGGCAACCTACCGAACAAGCTGAAGGTTTAAGAATATGGAGTGAGCTATTATCCTGTATAATTTCATAGGACTATGCTTGAGTCCAAAATTCAATCATACAACCGTGAGAAACAGGCCATTCCGGACCCTTATGCTTGACCAAACATTATGGACATTCCACGACCCGGACAGAAGTCCAATAACAGACCTCGACTCGGATTCCGATTGGATCCCAATCACGGCCATCCAGGTCTCACTTTCTGGCCACGTGAGCGTTAATGTGTCCCGGCAGAATGTAGGATTGCCTCAGTCAATTGGAGTTACCCACACATTGTGTGAGAGGAGGCGCACCAGCGCTCCCAAGGACTCCACATGGGTGGGAACGCTGAGCTGCTGTTTGGTGTAGAAACACAAACAACCATCAGTGCCGGTCCTCCCACCTGGGCTATGCTGAATTTGAACAGAGTGTGCTAGAGGAGAATAGATTGTCAGACAGACTGGTGTGTTTGAAGCTGGACATTGAGAATGTCATGGTGAACATTGTTAGTGGGAACACTTCACGGGTGGGATGCGAGTTAGAAGAGAAGAAGAAGTTCTGTAGTGACTTAGATGAACTGGTTCGGAACATCTGTAGAAATGAGGAGTGATTGGAGGAGACCACAATGGGCAAGACAGGATCCTAGAATATATCTAGTGCCAAAAAGGGAGACTGGTGACTATAAGGTCATTGTAGGTGAGGGTCTATCCAGTCAACCTAGGCTAGTGATGTGTGTAAGCCCAAGTGTAGTAGCGGTTTATCTTCTCTCTCACTGAAAAGTTTAAAAAAAATGTCCCTGGACATTAACAGCAAAACAATGTGTACCCATTGCTTTGACAATATTGCAAACCTACCCTTGTTGTGGCAAACTGCAGAAGGACAAAGCCTTCCTATGGTGAGATACAACCCCAAAACCCATCAAATGTAAGGCAGATGAGCCAACCATCTGTCCACTATGCTGTCTCATTGTTTAGAAATGTCAAATTGCCCTCAAATGACTAGAAAAATAAAATGTCCTTCCCCAGCCCTGTTTTAAATGTGTTTTTTTTTCTTTTTACAAGCAAATCATGCTGGCCACTCTTGAGGGTCCACACCCTTCCTTTAACCACATGAGCTGCCTGAGCCATCAGCACATGCAGTACACACTCCATAGCAGGCACAAATAGAAAACCACCAGGCTGCTGATGTCATGTGAAACAGCTGGGCTAGTCCATGACTAGTCAACGAGGGGAGGTCAACTAGACATGTTATTACTTTGACCTTTCCATGTGCTCAAATGATCTTTGCAGATGATGATGTTTGAGGATGCTGTTTTTAAGTCACGTGTCAAACAGATGACAGGATTTCTTATATGGCTACTCAATGGAGCTTTTTTTTCACAGGGTCAGGGGGTCTTTTGGGCTCCAATTAGCTGGCAACTAATTCAGGGTCCATGTGCGATTCGTAGGCAGAAATTCAGGAGTGATGATGATTATGTTATGTTTTAACATATAATTTTCATGTTGTTTTTATGTTGCGCATGATTTATAATACTTTATCAAAGTATTAAATACATCTGATTTTTTAGTAAACAACTAGTTCCTAAGGCGGTGAACGCATAGCGCATCGGCCTCACAGTTCTTAGATCGAGGGTTCGAACCCAGGTGGGTCTGGACCTTACTGTGTGTGGTTTACGTTTTCTCCCCGGGCTCGCTTTTCTATGGGCGTTACACTTGCCTCCCACTTCCCAAAAACATGCACGGTAGGCTGGTTGAACACTCTAAATTGCCCCTCGGTATGACTGGATGTCCTTTGTCCAATGGTGCCCTGCGATTGGCTGTCCACCAATTCAGAGTGTCTCCTGCCTGGTGCCCATAATTAGCCGGAATAGGCTGCAGCACCCCCTTGTGAAGATAGGCTGTTTGGATAATTAATGAATGGAAAAAAACGGCCCTATTTCTGTGAACTAACTAATTTAAATTGAATTTATTGTCATTATACAAGTATAATGAGATTTAAAGCTTTCATCATCTCGTGCACAAATAACAACAACAAACAATCAGAAAAATACTTACCTATAAAATTGTAAAATAAATTTAAAAAAGCAGGATTTGAGTACCAAATTTAGTTTTTGCATGTAAAATTACAATGGAGCAGTCTTTTTTTTTTACATTTTAGAATTAAAAACAGTTTCTTTGGACTGGCTTTGTCATGTTTACTCAGTCGTTAAATTAATGTAGATTATATTCTCGTGGATTAATAAATATTTATTTATTTATTATTTTATGTTATTTTATATGTTTATTTATTTATTTTGCTCTAGTAGAAAACTTTCATAGCGACTTGTTGGAACTTATTTTATGAAACAGTGTCCAGAAAAGCGCAGGTCGTTAATGCTCGGTTGCCATGGCAACAACGCGTCAACTTCAATTCGCGTTCTGTCGTCACTGCGGCCGAACATGTTGCCTGTAGGAAGGTCCAAAATCTCCAAAAGGATGGTACAAAACCTCGCAGAAAACATTTGCAAGCAAGTGGCCCACTGTGAGTATGACTTTGTGAGTTTTTTTCTTTTTTATTTATGGGTTTTTTTTAAACTAAAACTAGTTGCGCAATGCTGCCGCATGCGCACCAACGCTCACTTGCCTAAACCCTGTTTTTTGTTTTGTTTTATTGGATCTAGTCAATAAAGGAGAAGTGGAGTGCCTGATCAGAGAGTTTCATGTATTATTGGAGGAGCCGACGAATCCAGCTAGGCCAATCAGAGGTTTGGACAGATGGAAGTTTAGAGGTTTTCTGCATCACACATTTGGACTCACTGATGACACCATCATGGATGGAGGTAGACTGATACTCGGAAACTCACATTAAGAGTCTATATGACTATTTTAATCACAGGATTTACTGTTGTAATATGACTGAAACAAATGATTTAGAACCATTTCCAATTCCACCCATAATAAAACCCAAGAGTTGTACAATTAAACTGGGATGTTTTTAAGAAAGGTTGTCTGTCAACAATGTGGTTTCCCAAGGGTTCAGAAATTTAGTTTTGGAATATTTTCTCAAAATGATTATGATGGTTTTCAGTGTGGTCAATAGTGTACAGTAAGTGATGCCGTGGAAATTTTTTTTTTTATTTTATTTCCATCCTGACTGATACATTGGAACAATAAAATCCAGCTGATATTGTAGAAACATTCAGCAAACTCGTAAAAATGTCAGGTAAAGCTAAATTAGATTTAATACAGTACTTGAAATTGTGTCATGGGTGTGCTGACAAAAACAAATGTTTTTTTAACAGAATTGCTTGGTTCTCTGCAAACATGATCAGAAAAACTTCAGTCTAGTAAATGTTTATTAAGGCTTTAAAAACAAAAACTCAACCTGTTGAAAGCTAGATGTCGTTTGTGTCAACGGTGAATTAATTAGCAGAATAAACTCATGCATGATGTTAATATCTGGCCTGCAGTGTTCCGGACTTTTGACAAAGACAATGACAGTTTTGTGAGCGTCTATGAGTGGATTGAGGGCTTGTCAGTTGTTCTCCGTGGCACCTTGGACGAAAAAATCAAATGTAAGTTTGAACTCTTTTATGCATTCATTATGACTTGTCATGGATAGACTCCAGCACCCCCGAGATTCTCGAAATAAATAGTCACTTGCTGTATAAAGAGCAAAAAAAGTCTCAAGTCTAGTAACAGGAAAAGGTTAAAGCATAAATTCAAAATGTGGACTCATCCCAACATTAATCCTCTGGTTTTGACAGACTGCTTTCATGTGTACGACTTGAACGCTGACAAGTACATCTCCAGGGAGGAGATGTTACAAATGCTGAGGTACAGCCTCCGACTACCCGGGGAGGAAGACCCTTACGATGGAATCAAAGATCTCGTGGAGATTACACTCAAGAGGATGGTGAGGATTTTTTTTAATTAAAAAAACATTCTTTCCATTGGAAAAAACAAGCTCTTCAAGTCAAAATGTAACCAACTAACCTTCTGTCCATTCACAGGATCGCGACCACGATGACAGGCTGTCTTTGGATGACTTTGCAATGTCAGTAAAAGAAGTGAATCATGTGCTTGAGGCTTTTGGAACCTGCATCCCTAACGCTACAGTGAGTTTAAAACTGTCTTCCACCACAGAACATTCCACTTAAAATCTTGTTTTCTCTCCTTTCGCAGAGGATTGAGACTTTTGAGCAACGCGTGTTTCAGACGGGGCCACTCGATGGTGCACTGGTTCTTTCGCCTGTCTTTAGTGCGGCCAGCGTGGGGTCGATTGCCACTCGGTGGCAGTGTGATTGAGTGCGAATGGTTTTCTGTCTCTGTGAATGCCCTTTGACTGACTGGTGACCAGTCTAGGGTGCAGTCCCCCGTTTCCCCCAAAGTCATGTGAAATAGGCTCCAGCTCCCCGTAATCCTGACAAGGATAAGCAGTGTTGAAAATAAATGAATGTTTAAGACACAAGTTCGCTGACAAGCTTGACAAACAATACAGTTTTCAATAATAATACCAGAAATGTTTTATTAGTGCAAAACCAGTGCGCGTTCTTTAGTTCTTGTCCTTTTTAGGGTCGCAGTATATATGTTTTGACGAAAGTTTGGCGACACTCTTTTTCCTTGTCGACGATAATGTCAAATATTTATTCATCTTATTAGACGTGCTTCATAACTGAGCAAAGAATACCCCGAGATTTGGTACAAACGTAAAGCTGGCATGCAAAATGACTTGAATGGCTGGACATCGTAAGGCTTTTTCTTTAAAAAAAAAAGTGGTCTATGTAAAGTAAAGCTTTTATTTGTTTAAAAAATAAATACTATGTATATATAGTCAGGCTTTTTTCTTTAAAAATGACCATGTATATTAAGGGTTTTTATTAAAAAATGACCATGTATAGTAAGGCTTTTTTATTTAAAAAAAAATGACCATGTACAGTAAAGCGTTTTTCTTAAAAGACGACATAGTATAGTAAGGCTTTTTTTCTTAAAAAATGACATAGTATTGTAAGGCTTTTTTCTTAAAAAAAACGACATAGTATTGTAAGGCTTTTTTTCGTAAAAAACGACATAGTATAGTAAGGCTTTTTTCTTAAAAAACAACATAGTATAGGCTTTTTTCTTTAAAGACGACATAGTATAGTAAGGCTTATTTTCTTTAAAAACGACACAGTATAGTAAGGCTTTTTTGTCTTTAAAAACGACATAGTATAGTAAGGCTTTTTATTTACAAAAAAGACCATGTATAGTAAGGCTTTTTTCTTAAAAAATGACCATGTATAGTAAGGCTTTTTTGTTTAAAAAAGACCATGTATAGTAAGGCTTTTTTTCTTAAAAAACAACATAGTATAGTAAGGCTTTTTTTCCTAAAAAAACGACATAGTATAATATGGCTTTTTTCCCCTAAAAAAACGACATAGTATAGCATGGCTTTTTTTCTTGAAAAACGACATAGTAGACTCTACTATGTCGTTTTTCAAGAAAAAAAGCCATGCTATACTATGTCGTTTTTTAGGGGGGAAAAGCCATACTATACTATGTCGTTTTTTAAGAAAAAAAGCCTTACTATTCTATGTCGTTTTTTAAGAAAAAAAGCCTTTTTTCCTTTAAAAAACGACATAGTATAGTATGGCTTTTTTTCTTAAAAAACGACATAGAATAGTAAGGCTTTTTTTCTTAAAAAACGACATAGTATAGTATGGCTTTTCCCCCCCTAAAAAACGACATAGTATAGCATGGCTTTTTTTCTTGAAAAACGACATAGTAGAGGAAGGCTTTTTCCCTAAAAAACGACATAGTATAGTATGGCTTTCCTCCCTAAAAAACGACATAGTATAGTATGGCTTTTTTCCTTTAAAAAGCGACATAGGCTTTTTTTCCTAAAAAACGACATAGTATAGCATGGCTTTTTTTCTTGAAAAACGACATAGTAGCGGAAGCCTTTTTTTAAAAAAAAACGATATTGTATAGTAAGGCTTCTTTTCTTAAAAAACGACATAGTATAGTAAGGCTTTTTTTCTTTAAAAAATTACATAGCAATTAAGGCTAGGAGAGTCGGAGAATAAATCTGACTTCTGATTCTTCACCTTCTAGTTGTTGCTGTGGTCCACTGGCAAAATCATTGGGTCAGAACATGAGGCGGGAATCAGGAGTAAGTTCAATTCCACTCGTTGCAATTCTCAAATTGTTTATTGAGGTAATGAAAAGGATAAATACAATTTCCAACTTTACTGTGGTGCAGTGGCAAAGACAATGGGTCAGAACTTCAGGTGGACTCAAGTTCAAATCAGGAATGAGTTCAAGTCCACTCTTTGCAATTCTCAAATTGTTTATTGAGGTAATGAAAAGGATAAATATAACTTCCAATCACATCATTTCTGAAGACACCGTGGTCCAGTGGCAAGAACAATGGGTTGAAATTGAAGTTGGACACAAGTTCAAATCTGGAGTGAGTTCAAGTCCACTCTTTGCAAATCTCAAATTGTTTATTGAGGTAATGAAAAGGATAAATATAACTTCCAATCACATCATTTCTGAAGACACTGTGGTCCAGTGGCAAGAACAATGGGTTGAAATTGAAGTTGGACACAAGTTCAAATCTGGAGTGAGTTCAAGTCCACTCTTTGCAAATCTCAAATTGTTTATTGAGGTAATGCAAAGGATAAATATAACTTCCAATCACATCAGTTCAGGAGACACTGTGGTCCAGTGGCAAGAACAATGGGTTGAAATTGAAATTGAAGTTGGACACAAGTTCAAATCTGGAGTGAGTTCAAGTCCACTCTTTGCAAATCTCAAATTGTTTATTGAGGTGATGAAAATGATAAATATAACTTCCAATCATTTCATTTCAGAAGTCACTGTGGTCCAGTGGCAAAGACAATGGGTCAGACAGACCTGAAGTTAGTGGATTTGGCTGCCATGTGGGAAATGGGGTTCGAATCCCGCTCTCGTTTGACTAATCACTACACTAGTAGTTCAGTAAATGGGTAATCCTTTTTTCATTCAAATAAAGACTTAGTCATTTTTTTCAGCAAAACAATATTTCCGGTCAGGATAGATATAACTTCCAATATAACTTCCAATCACATCATTTCAGAAGTCACTGTGGTCAAGTGGCAAAGACAATGGGTCAGAACTTCAGGTGGACTCGAGTTCAATTCCACTCTTTGCAATTCTCAAATTGTTTATTGGGGTAATGAAAAGGATAGATTTAACTTCCAATCACATCATTTCAGAAGTCACTGTGGTCCAGTGGCAAAGACAATGGGTCAGAACTTCAGGTGGACTCAAGTTCAAATCAGGAATGAGTTCAATTACACTCTTTGCAATTCTCAAATTGTTTATTTAGGTAATGAAAAGGATAGATATAACTTCCAATCACATCTTTTCAGAAGTCACTGAGGTCCAGTGGCAAAGACAATGGGTCAGAACTTCAGGTGGACTTGAGTTCAATTCCACTCTTTGCAATTCTCAAATTGTTTATTTAGGTAATGAAAAGAATAGATATAACTTCCAATCACATCATTTCATAAGTCACTGTGGTCCAGTGGCAAAGACAATGGGTTGAAATTGAAGTTGGACACAAGTTCAAATCTGGAGTGAGTTCAAGTCCACTCTTTGTAAATCTCAAATTGTTTATTGAGGTGATGAAAATGATAAATATAACTTCCAATCATTTCATTTCAGAAGTCACTGTGGTCCAGTGGCAAAGACAATGGGTCAGACAGACCTGAAGTTAGTGGATTTGACTGCCATGTGGGAAATGGGGTTCGAATCCCGCTCTCGTTTGACTAATCACTACACTAGTAGTTCAGTAAATGGGTAATCCTTTTTTCATTCGAAATAAAGACTTAGTCATTTTTTTCAGCAAAACAATATTTCCGGTCAGCCTTCGGCTGACCGGAAGACAGTTGGGAGGGGGGGTTCCTGGTGGTGTTCGACAGTCGGCCTGCGGCCGACTGCCGACACCATACAGTCGTTGACTGGCGACACCGGGACGTGAACCCTCGACACCCATGTCGCAGGCAGGTGACTGACCCACTATACCACGAGGCGGCCCGCCTATACATGATTGGAAGTTATATTTATCCTTTTCATTACCTAAATAAACAATTTGAGAATTGCAAAGAGTGGAATTGAACTCATTCCTGATTTGAACTCAAGTCCACCTGAAGTTCTGACCCATTGTCTTTGCCACCGGACCACAGTGACTTCTGAAATGATGTGATTGGAAGTTATATCTATCCTTTTCATTACCTCAATAAACAAATTGAGAATTGCAAAGAGTGGAATTGAACTCACTCCTGATTTGAACTTGAGTCCACCAGAAGTTCTGACCGTTTGTCTTTGCAACTGGACCACAGTGACTTCTGAAATGAAGTGATTGGAAGTTATATTTATCCTTTTCATTACCTCAATAAACAATTTGTGAATTGCAAAGAGTGGAATTGAACTCACTCCTGATTCCAACCTCAAGTTCTGAATCAAATATTTTGCCACTGGACCGCAGCAATAACTAGGAGAAGAATCAGAAGTCAGATTTATTCTCCGACTTTCTTAGCCTTACTATAGTACTATGTCGATTTTTTAAAGAAAAAAGCCTTACTATATACGTACATACTGACAAAGACCATTGCCACTTACATTCACATGAGAAAATTTAGGCTTTAATTACCATACAATTCTATGCAATTGTAAGCTAAGGAAGAAATACATAAGGAATATTTTTGGGAAGAAAAAAAAACAGACATGGAAAGGAAAATATAGAAAATGTGTCCCAAAAAATGATAAACATGTTAAAAAATGTTATAACATCTTGACGAAGTGTTGTGATTAAATGCGTCGACGTGGTTTCATCTTTTTCCCCACAGATTTGAAGACAGGAACAGATTCCACCTAAATGAATTAAAAAAAAACATATTTAGTTATGGAAATGCATTATGCCCACTTAGCTACCTAAGCAAAAGGACCTGACACCTGTTTCATTGTGTTCCTGATCAGGTTGACAGTTGTGTTGAGCGAGTTGTCCTCCATATCCACTTTAGGAGTGTCTTCTAGTTTGGGTCCAATGAGTGGCTCATTTTTTCCAATGACCTCAGCAGGGCAGTTCGACACGGGCGCTTCCACTTCCATCTTGCGTTTTCTGCTCTCCAATTGCGCCGCCCTCGGTGCAAATGTGAGCGCAGGAGGTCGATTGGAGGTCAATGTAACTAGCCCGCCTTTAGATTTACGCGAGTTTTTTTGCCAGTGACTTGAATTTGACGCTGGCTGCTCCTCTGCGCGAACGATGGCGTCGTGCAACGTTCCCATATTGTCCTCGGTTGGTCGCGTCCCTTGGTGGCTTTTGTGTGTGGAGTAGTGATCTTCCTGGGGAGGGAGTGGCAGCAGAGGAAAGGGTGAAATAGTATAGTCCGTGTTCCAACGCTCTGATTCGTTGTCATGATCGCTCATTTCACATGGAGACGGGATGACGGTTGGTGAAGGTTCCGCCGATTTGGCCTCTGCTGATGCGGCCTCCTCGTTCACGGCTCCTTTCTGATCCCTCTCTCGGGCTTCAGGACAAAAAAATACAGAATTGCCTTTAAAAATAGAAACTGAATTTCTGTAAATGCAAGACCAATACATTTTTTGTGGAGACAGACAGCTTCTCGTGAGGAAAATTGGCGTTGCTTTTAACTGTCTTTTATTGTAATGTTAAAAGTTTTATGAATTCATTCATTTGTTTCTAAAACTTGTGGGTTTCCCCAGTTAATTACACCTTGATTCTTATAACATTGTCACTTTTTCAAATAAGGTATACTTTTTTTCACCACATATAAAATTAATTTCCAGGTGTATAGTAATGAAAAAGCGCACTCTTGTGATTTTATTTAGGTAGAAAAAATAAAGGTTTATGTAAGCAGAAGAGTTTTTTTTTTAAATTCGATATCGTAATTCTGTTAAATGTGGCCTTATTCTATGACCTTGGAAGAGTACCTCTATTCTGCGCCATCCTCATTACATATCTCCTTCGTTCCTGTAGCTTTATCCTGGTGTCCTCCACAGTCTCGTATTCGGGGACGTAGCAAACATGCAGCACGCCGCCATAGAAACTCTTCTCGTCCATGTGTCGTTTGGCAGCCCTGAATAAGACGATTTACAATAGACAATCCATATTTGATGCATTGCATGTCATATTAACAGACTTCTAATAACTTTCTTTAATAAAAAAAGATACTTGTACATTCAAGTCAAGGTTCCAACATAATAAAGTCAAAGCCAATACTGAGAAATATGGTAGTCATGTCTGAACCACACCAAAACTTTAAAAAAGGAGGTAAAAATAGTTTTAAGAGTTCAACTTGCTTTGTCAAAACTGGCTTCTACCTATATCATATTACAAAAAGTTATCCATCAAAGTAAATTTCATTTTTTTCTTTTGCCAAAGTGCGCATAAGAGTTGGATCAGGACTTTTACCAGTCTACACATATTTTATTGTCAAGTACAGAGTGAGCATGTGTACTTGAATCCACTCTTTGATTTATTGATATAAAGTAATAGTAGGAACCTGGCACTCGTGAGCTTCTGGAATTTGACGAGATAGACCTCGGTGAACTCCTCGGCAGGGTACTCGTCCAAGGGCCTGTACTCCTGAACCACTCCGTACAAAGCACAGAGTTGGATGAGCTCGGCCATAACGCCGATGGCAGGGACCCCTTGGACCATTACGTAACATGACTCCAAATTGACCGTGTAAACCTGTCAAGAAGATACAGTTGTTGTTATTTGTGCACTTTCCTACTTATTTATGATGTGATTATGTTGTTGTTGTTTTTATTTTGCGTTATGTTTTTATGTTGTGACCTCTTATGTTTGACTACTATTTAATGATCATTTATTTGTCTGGTTGATGTTATTTGTGCACTTCTTGGGGAAAGCTTTAAATCTATTTATACTTGTAGAATGACAAAAAAAACATTCAATTCATTTTAAATTGGTGTGTTCAGACAACTTCACATCAGGATCCGAATCATCTGTCTTGGCCAAGTATATGAGAAATTCACATGGAATTTGTTATGTGGAGCCTTTCTAGTATTACAACAACGATCAGAGAGCCATTTAACTACAAAGGTGCATTGACAGTTTGTAGTGGAATTCGAAGATATTCATCAGGAATTTATATCTTACCTTTACAGCCCTGGCTTTCCTGCCATCGCGATATTTAGGTCGAGAAATGCATACTTTACGCTGCTCGTGGTGTTTGTAAACACCGGGAGCTTTCCAGCAACTACTACTCTCCGCCGCCATGTTTGATGGAAATGCGTTTCCGGTTTCTCATCTTTCAGAGGAAGATACGAACGTCATAGGGCAGTTGTAAGTAGTTGAAGGACTGCGCGTTTTTCTTTTATTTTGAAATGTAGTCGGAAGCGTCATTTTGGGGACTACACTGCAAAGGCAGCCTCCTACTTAGTGGAGGAAAGACTGATGATAAATTTTCACCTACTTTTGACAAAATAAGACGGATTTCAAAAAAAGCATTTTGATTAGTTTTAGTAAATAAACAAGAAAAATAATTCCAGATGTTCCAGAACATTCAAATGTTTAAGATCCAATAAATATTTATGGGTTTTGCGTTTTCTGGTGTGTTAAAACGTTCTTGTGCCCGGTCAAAGTGCTTATTCCTTGAGGGCCCCTATCCAGTCTGTTTTTAATGTCTCCCTCTACCAACACACCTTAATCAAATAATCAGGATCATTATCAAGCTTCTGGACAGCTTGTTGATAAGCTGATCATTTGATTCAGGTGTCATAGAGGAGGGACATGTGGAAAACAGACTGCACGGGGGCCATCGAAGACCAGAATTGGGCACCCCTGGCTTATGCTTTTGACACCAAAAGTTTTTCCGGGTACTCTGGTTTCCTCCCACATTCCAAAAACATGCATGGGAGGTTGGTCTAAATTGCCCCAGGGTATGAATGTGATCGTGAATGCTTGTCTGTCTCCTTGTGCCCTGCGATTGTCTGACCACCGATTCAGTGTGTCCCCCGCGTGTTTCCTGTAGTTAGCTGGGATAGGCTCCAGCACCCCCGCGAAATGAATGAATGAATGTCGTCAGGAGAAGCCTCCATTTTATATTGATAACTTTCAGCAAGGAGAAGTATAGTCAGGTGCAATGTTCCCTCTAAGCTGCGCGCGTGCGCAATTGCACACTACTCTCGTCTTCTCTGCGCACAGCAAATCAAATGGAGCACACAAAATAAAATCCCTTTTTTTAGCTGTGAGGGCGACGCGCGAAACACTCATCCGCCAGGCCGCCCATTCATAGATATTCATCATTACATTTTATTATTACTAAATCATTTATGTGTAGTAGACATGCACCTGCTTATGGCAGGTGTGATACTGGTGTGTGCCCATAGCGAGCAATGATGTACTCAGTGTGCTCAGGGAGGTTGTCTTTCTGCCCAGACAAACAAAAAATTAGAGGGAACATTGGTCGGGTGTACACTTCCAAATCGCTGCAAAATGGCTGGCAAGGAGTGTCTGAGAGGAGTCCTTTATTGTGTGATGAAATTCCCATCAAATAGAGTAGAGAAGATCTGGACAGCCACCCATAGAGGTCTGGAAAAAATGGACAAATTTGTACTTTAACAATGATTTCTATTGAGAGCCATGTATTGTTGATGTTCAATAATTAATACAAAAAGGGTACATTGTACCCAAAAAAATCCTTGGTGTAATGTTGTCATCAGCTTTCTTAAAAAAAACGATGACACCACAAGACTACAGTAGCAAACAGGTGAGATCCCGCAATAGAAACAGTATGTAGATAAAGCGGATGAATTTCTCTGAGAAAAACTAAAACCATGAGACTAAAGGGAAATGTTTGAGAGTCCAGTATTTTGCCAAATGACATTCACAAACATGGAGTACACACGCTTGTTCTCTGGCTCCAGGATTAAAGTTCCATGTAATTAAGTAGCGACAACATTTTTTTTTTGTTTCTCCTTGATTTAAGTTCACACAAAACCACTAAAACATGACCCTCCAATTGCACTGTTGAGCAGAGGAAAGCCAACTAAATACTACATTTGGATGTACACTCCCCATTCAAATGATCACGAAGGAAGGCCAGAGTGTTCTTTGCAATTTGAAAGCCACATTGAGCAGCGTCGATGTTTTTTACTGTAATGATTTACTGTTGTCTTGACGGTAAATGTCATGTTCGCAAATTTGTCTTGTGCTGAGGATTTTTGTACATGACCAGTTTGCAGCCATTTTATAAAAAACACGGTTTGTGGTGTTGTTAAATAATTCAGAAAAGCTTGAGATCTGCTACTTAAGTTTACCAGTGTTATAAATTGTGGTATGGCATAATAATGAATTCCTTTGAACATGTCTAAATCAGCTATCAGTCAAGTTTGATTGAGCCCATTAACATTTTCGGCTTTAAAAAAAACCTTCGTTTGGGCTAGTGTGGGACAAAAGTGACAGAAATCCAGTTCTCACATTATTTATTTTTAGTCCCATTTACTACACACTGTGCTTTGCCAAAGTGATGAACCGCAATGGCAGTTAACAAACTTTCTCACATCAGTCTTTGTTAATCTGGCCTGTCCTCATTCATTTCTTCCTCTATGTCAGGGGTGTCAGACTCGGGTTGGTTCGCGGGCCGCTTTAACGTTAACTTGATTTCATGTGGGCCGGACCATTTTAGATAAAATATTTAGATTTTTTAAAATAAATGGATTAAAAGAACTGGATTAAAAGCCCTGAATACTCAGTTTTTTAAATTTTGGTTTACGATAATTAAATCAAAATATATAAATTGGGCAGTCATTTTATGAGTCATATGCAGTTACTCATGTTTCAACATATAGCCGGTAATCAACAACAGACAGGAGTACAGTTAATTGTAAGATTGCATTGAACCAAACCCTGTGATTATACACTTAAGACTAAAATACAACACATTCCCTTCCAGCACAGGCAGGTCTACATTACTTTTGCAAAAACATCCATATCTAGCTTGCAGCTTTTTACTTGCTTGGAAAATGTAATTGGTCGCACCTTATTAAGTAATTCAAATGACTACTAGAGTGACTACTACTGTTGTGGAATGCATTTCCCAGTGTTCATTGTGATCCACAGTCATTTTCTGTAACTTGGCTGCTTTTTACTTGTTCAATCGTAATCAATAATTCCATAAGTGGTGTCTTTATATGGAAAATAATTGTGCTACGAGAGCCATTAGGTCGGATACAAAGCATGCTTATCTTTTATGCGATGTTTTTTCATCTTTCCATTAGAAAAATATGGTACTGATATTCATTATTTTATTTCTGCATAGATTGGAGATTAGTATAGATGTTGCCAACAACATTTGAAAACAAATCCCTGCACAGCAGATGATCTTTGGTTATATGGTGATTTTTTTTTTCCCCTCTGTGATTGTCATCTTATCTTATGTTGTCCCTATTTTTTCTATTTTGTAGCGTTTCAGTCACTCAAGTCGTTTTAAAATCAAACAGCACTATGTCTATATATACTTGATGTTGCGCTCCATACTTTCTTCAAATGACCTCAATTGCCTGAGAGCCGAAGCCAAGTAGTAAAAGTTACTGTGTCACATGTGACACCCAGATGCTTTTTCGATTTATACATCTGCAGAGCATAATTTGGGATTAAACTGGATCAATAAAAGGAATTTATTTATGAGAACTAATTGCTTTGTAGTTGAACTCACTAACCATAATAATGATTGCACGGGCCGCTACGTTAATTTAAACATCACTGACTTGGCAACTGGTGAAAAATTCAGTTTATTTGACCATCTGGTGTCCCCCGTTGAACCAGTTCTGGTTCCCCGAGCCTCACTCAACTGGGCCTCCAAATAAATTGGTCCAGAGAAAGAGAGCACTGTATGACTTAGGCATTACCAGGCTTATTTTCTGTCAGGCAAAGCCAAGGTTGATTATTCATATCCCTCTGGTCTACTGGAAGACACCAGGCCTTGTGGTGGAAAGTATAAGGACCAAAGTAAGGAAGTGGTTTTGGTTGTTGAGGCTCAGCTTTTTTCCCCTTGTGTGCGGTGTATTTCATGAAAAAAAAAAGAAACACATCAATGAGGCATAAAGGGGGCAAGCGCAGTTGGCATTCATTTTGACTTAAAAAAACAAAATTCCCAACCTTTACACACTCGGAGAGACGTGGATCGGATTCCCAGTCAGCACCGCAACAAGACCAACAAACTTCGGAGGGTTCAGCTGGCAGCAAATTCCCAGTATTTGTGTCTCTATGACACCACCATAGCTGGAATCCAGAAGTTCCATCCCGATGGTCTCGCTCCCCCCACTGAAAGAAAAGCCTTGTGAACTGTTTTGCATCGCTATGATAAGTACTGCTTGAATTACAGTACAGCGACCGTGGAAACTGCAGTATGTTATTAGTGCTCCACTCCACCACACACAAAGAAATGCAGACAGTAGCATGCACACAATGTCATCTCGCATTCTGGGTTATTCCCCCAACTCTTACTAAATAGAGGATAATAAAGCCGCATACTCAAACTGCGTATATCATTCTGCTCTGGCATTCCCTTTAAAACCTCTCTGATTCCTTTACACACCCAAATTGGTATTTGTGTGGTGTACACATAATTGCACGTTTGCTTGGTAAATCAAGAACTCTGGCAAAAAAGACTGCGCTCAGAAGGTTTCCCTCAAACTATAGCCTTGGGATGACTATTAATATCCCCTACAGACATCGGCAAAATGCTGCGTCTTTTGCTTCTGCGAAAAGACGGAGCACCAAAATGTTTGGGGATAAATCTTTGCGTAGAAATGATAGCTGGTATTTGTCAAAAGCGTTCGGGCTCATTTTAAGTAGTCAGGCTGTCTAGACTTAAACTCCAGCCGGTACAACAGTTTTTAGGAGTGGGAATTTTAGTTGAGTTTAAGGCGCCGTGTTCGGATATTGATGTTTTTTTAGATGAAATATTTTGCCGTTGGTGATACCGAAAAGGGTGCAGCTTAAACTCTAGCTGAGACTGTGTAAATAGACACAATCCCTGACCTTTTTTTGAGGCCCCCCCTTTTCATTCTTCCTCCCCCTCACATCTGGACTATTGGCAGGGATCAGTTCCTGTGTGGTTGTGTTTGTATATTAGCAGGGGACTTACTTGGTTTTTGGGTTGGGCAGGTTCTTGCTGGTTGCATTTCCAATCAGATCACCATTTTGAGGATCATTGTTTCATTGCATGATACATGTCAAATCAACATATCTGATAATTCCTCATTATGGAAGCCGTGCTGTAAAATATAATTCAGTGGATTTACATTGGAGTTGTTCAAATTTGGCTAAAATGTGAGTTCAATCTCCAGGTGCATAAAGTCAAATATTGTTTTTTTTTGTGATAGCCATGCATGATAACACATGATAATATCTTGAGTGTTTGAGTGTATACATAGTCAGTTTTCTTTGTTGTCTTGCAAAGGTTAAGAGAAAAGCTCTCAAGTTAACAGAACATTAACTTTATGCGCCAGGAGCATATTAATGTGTATTTTGTAATGAGATATTTTGCCTAGGAATTATTCAAAAGCTAAGAAGAGATGAACAAAAGAGCAATAAAGGATGTTGTATTGTAGAATGCTGTTATCAATTTAGTGCTTTTTAATCCAGTCAGGTTTTTACCTGATACAAATGTTGATCGGCATCGACATTAATATTTGATTTATTCATAACCCGTAATAATAAAATCAATGAATAAGGAGACTTAGCATCATCTTAGGATGAATTCCACATATTCAAATGAGAAAAGCTTTTTCTGTTTGACCACTGCATAGCTAAAGAACACAGTCATGAAGGAAACGGAGAATTTGACATGTTTTGCAACATTCCTCAAGAGACTAAAAAAGGTTCAACCGTCAACCCAATATCATGTCAAACAGATGTGTATGCATGTGCGGCAAGTTGGGTAGCAAAAACCAAGAAGACTAACTATGCGGGAGGATGTGTGACCGCAGGGTTAAACGGAGATGCTGACTGAAAGGTAAAGAGCTATACTTGAGGGACACCAGTAAGAGATTGATTTTCACTCTCTCAGGGCCAACACTCCCACTCCGTTCCACACATTCTGCTTACTTGTGTTATTGTATACGGTCGTCCCATCCTGTTGATGAAGACCTTATTTTCTAATTCTGCCACGTGTTTTGCTTTTACGACGCCACGTTGAAACGCTCAATTAAAAAAGAGGTGTGACCGTTCAGCATGTTTTGTCGCAAAGAATGGCCATTGGCTTTAAACATTTAAGTCAAACCGATCACTTTTTTTGTGTGTGTGTTTTTAAGGCCTTGCAGATGTATGGCATACCAGAATATCTGGTTTAGTGGATTACATGGTTTGTGGATTACAGTCTGGGTACTTTGGAGATTCCAACACGCTTCTTTTTTGGCATGTCCTTCAAGTGCCAAATGTTTCAGGAATGTATGGTTGTGTGGAAGAAGACAAAAGCGTTCCCAAATGACCAGAAACATGCTGACCTGTTCTTTGAAAGATTTACTGCTTTGTTTTTGTTTTTTTAATTTAGGGCATTCAGTCTATCAAATACTCTGTCTGTCTATTTCTCCATTGACTGCATCCATCTCTTCCTTCAACCATCTACCTGTCTCATTCAAGCTCGATACAGGCAAACTCAGAGCCTACAGGCAACAATAAGTCTGCTCTGAGAGGGGAAAAAACAAAAGTTTATGAACAATGCGTACATATGCCAAATTGAAATGACATTCTAATCTGTCCCAGAATAATGGATGAGTAGGTAGTTTAGTTATTTTCCTGGCCAATAAGAACAAAGCAACTGAGGTCTTGAGCTCCCGCTTTTAGAGGTCTAAAATATTGTGGAAGACATCTTTGCTACAAGGTAGTTTGGAACAACAAAGTTGTTCTAATATTTGTCTTTTACACTTCATCAAGTTAGGTTGCTGTATGTCTTTCCATGCCTGTTCTGCTTTGGACAAGGTAACGTCCAAAGTAGAGTGGACAGCTGCAAAAATGTTTTTTTTTAAGCTTGGTAACACTAATTATTGACAAATTATTCTGCGACTTAAAAAAAAAAAAAATTAAATGGCCATGGGGTTAGTGCGTCGGCCTCACAGTTCTGGGGTCGAAGGTCCGATCCCTGGTGGGTCTGTTCCTTATTGTGGGGGGTTTGCATGTTCTCTCCAGGCTTGCGTGGGTTTTCTCCGGGCACTCTCGTTTCCTCCCACATCCTAAAACACATACATTTTAGTCTGGTTGGACACTCTAAATTGTCCTTATGTAGGAGTGTGAGCGTGAATGGTTGTCTGTCTCATTGTGCCCTGCGATTGGCTGGCCACAAATTCAGGGTGGCTGTAGTTAGCTGGGATGGGCCCCAGCACCCCTCGCAACCCTTGTGGGAATAAGTGGTTCAGGAAATGAATGAATGAATGAATATTATTTGAATGCAGAGTAAAATGGTAGATTACAAATGTGTTACCTACAGGCCCAGATGTGATTTCAAAGTTAGCACAGCAATTAGAGTTAACCTCAAGCAAACCCGGGCTTGGCCCACGATGAGAAAAACACATCATGATTGGTCGTGATGGAGACAGCTCGTCTCCCTCAGAGGTTGTCATCTAAGAAAACTGTAATTGATGATTCACTTTTGTTAATTGCGCGTGTGGTTTTACTTCTGGATTTTCCCACAAATGACACAAAGGCTTTAATGTGCCACAAAAAAAGGCAGACGTGCTGTGACAAGGCATCACTCTGTTGTTACATATTTTGAGTCTGTGTGCAAGTGTGTGTGTCATCTCTCCATTTTCTGAACCGCTTTATCCTCATTAGGGTCGCGGGGGGTGCTGGAGCCTATCCCAGCTAACTCCGGGCCAGCCAATCGCAGGAGACGGACAACTGTGCACACTCACACCCATACCTAGGGGCAATTTAGAGTGTCCAATCAGCCTACCATGCCTGTTTTTGGAATGTGGGAGGAAACTGGAGTACCTGGAGGAAACCCACGCAGGCCCGGGGAGAACATGCAAACTCCACACAGGTGGGCATTTGAACCCAGGACCCCAGAGCTGTGAAGCCGACGCGCTAACCACTCGACTCGCTCCACCGGGCCGTAGCGTGTGTGTGTGTGTGTGTGTGTGCGTGTTTGTGTGTGTTATATTCCATCCAATGTGGACTAACTTGCATTTAAATACATTGCATATTATAAGGTTGATCTTTTTTTACAGTAGGAGGGGCAGCGTGCTCAGAATTCAGCAACACAAAAGAACGGGGGTGCTGGAGGATGGTGGGGTAGTAAATCTAGGACGGCTTGTGGCCCCGCCCCAATGTGGTCGATGACGTCACCCACTTTAATGAGACTGGATGGAGAGTTTTGTAGTTTGCGCAGAGCAGTCAAGTCCCAGTTTTCCTCCGGACGGATCAACATCAGAAGGTATTGTGTATGTCTATCTATCCATCTTTTTTCAATGCTTATTCTTTTTAACATGCAGAAATAATCGACTTTTAGATTGAAACCTAGCAGACCGATTTGTGGGATTAAATAGAAAGAAATCTCATTTAAGAATTGATATGTTATGTACTCTACTTTAGTGACGTTATTCGTCGTTGCCTGCTATTATAAATGATATATTTGTTTCCGTGGGAAAGAATAGTTTTTGGCCGCACACAGAGTGTGGGATTACTAGGAGAGGGAAAAAAAACTGTGATACTGTTGAAATATGGTATTTTAAAGAGAAGGCTTGTGAGGACACTTTTAAAAGAAAATTACGGCATGAACTGTATCCAAATAATATGGTGTGAGGAAACATTATTTAAAGAAAAAGGAAAGTAAAGTCGATGTATTTTTCTTAAATAAGATTTTCCCATTAGAATTGCATTCTGAGAATTGCAGTACTTTTAAAGTACTGCTATATATATAGAATATATTCCATAACATAACTTAAACGCTCCTAAACAAAATAAACTCTACGGTCATCTTTTATCTCTATATAAGTACTTTATTTATTTGTTAATCATATTGTCAGCAAAAAGTATGTGTTGAAAAGCACTTGCAGTCACTGCGAAAAAAATGACTTGAAAAAATAAAATCTCAAGCAATTATTGCAGTGATTCTTTCTCACATATACATTACATTTAAATAATCACCATTAAGTTTATGGTGGTGTTTTTTAAATTTTTGTTAAACGAATAAATTATCTTGACAACATTCTCATCAAACCAGATCATAAGAGATGTATTACTTTTCATGTTACAACTTTGCTTTTAGTTTTAACAGGGTTATCATAATATTATTGATTGAATTTTGTATTTTCTTTAAATAGGATTACTTCATTCTTGTAAAATTATACCTTTTCCCCCTAATTGGTCATATAAGGTTACTCCGTGTTATTCCATCTGCAGATCTGAGGACAATGATGGACATAATGGGCGTCACTACGCCTTATTATGAGATAAACTCTTCAGATCCCAGCTCGGCAAACGGCACGTTCTACGACGACGAGGGCGAATACGACTACAAGGAGGACCACGAGGAGCTGAGGCAGTCTCTTAACATCATGTCTCTCATCGTCTATTGCTTGGCTTTCGTCTTGGGCGTGTTGGGCAATGGCGTGGTGATCTGGGTCACCGGATTCAAGATGAAGAAAAGCGTCAACACCGTTTGGTTCCTCAACCTGGCCGTGGCCGATTTCCTCTTCACGGCTTTCCTTCCCTTGAGCGTGACGTACACCGCCATGGATTTCCACTGGCCCTTCGGCAAGTTCATGTGCAAGCTGAACAGCACCATCAGCTTCCTCAACATGTTCGCCAGTGTCTACATCCTGATGGTGATCAGCATCGACCGATGCGTGTCGGTGGTCTGGCCCGTTTGGGCTCAGAACTACCGCAGCGTCCAGAAAGCATCCTGCGTGAGTGTGGGTGTTTGGGTCCTGGCGCTGATCCTCAGCACCCCCTACTTCATCTTTAGGGATACCGGTCCGTCGTACAAACATGAAGAAATCATCAACTGCTTCAATAATTTTGCATTATCCGACGATTACGTCACGCTGCACGTGACCCAGCTGCGACACTTCCGCCATCAGGCCATGACAATGACTCGCTTCTTTCTGGGATTCGTCGTCCCCTTCTGCATCATCGTTTCCTGTTACGCCGTGATTATCCACAGATTGCGCCGGAACCGGACCCTGGCCAGCCAATCCAGTCGCCCCTTCAAGATCATCGCTGCCGTCATCGCTACTTTTTTCCTCTGCTGGGCTCCCTACCACATTCTGGCGCTAATTGAGTTGGTCAATCACATGGCTGATTATGAAAGTGAGATATTGTACCACATCATCACTATAGGGGTTCCCATCGCTACCAGTCTAGCTTATCTGAACAGCTGCCTCAACCCGCTGCTTTATGTCTTCATGGGACAAGATTTCAAGGATAAAGTTCGCAAATCCATCCTGAAAGTGCTGGAGACTGCTTTCCAGGAAGAGATTTCCCGTTCGTACACCTTTACAAACTCAATGGTCACCAGTCGAAGCAAAGACAAGTCCCTTTCTGAAGCTGAGGTATAAAGCTGTCCATGTTAGCTACTGTAGTCGTACCTAGCTGTGACAAATAACAGTTTTTGCCGTAACTGCTACTAATTCACAACTGCGATATTTACAATGTGATTACACTAACCTTTCAGAACATTGTAAGCAAGCTGTGACGCTTTTGTTAGCCGAAACATTTCTGAAATTTCTGTCATTTTTTTGAGTTGGCTTGGGAAATGATGCGACTTTAGTCTAAATAGGATTGTTTATAATACTTAAATACTTTGGCTATTAAATTGACAAAGATTACTTTTGTCAAATGAAAGGCAGTGATTGATTAAATCTAGTATTGTAATACGGTGGAGTAGTGTTTAGAGCGATGGCCTCACATTTCCGCGGTCATGGGGTCCATCCGAGGTTGGTCCTCCTGTGTGGAGTTTGCATGTTCTCCCTGGGCTTGCGTGGGTTTTCTCCGGGTACTCCGGTTTCCTCCCACATTCCAAAAGCATGGTAGGCTGGTTGAACACTCTAAATTGCCCCTCGGTAGGAGTGTGAAAGTTAAATAAAGGTTACATTTTTTTTAAAATAATAATTTTAGTGCACTTCACTTGGCTGCAGTGCAAAAATATGCTGTTGATTCAGTCTCAACTACAAAGTGGCATTAGTAATAATAGCATGATGTCAAATAAGGCAAGTCGGGATATTTGCCTAATGCTGACGTCAGCTACGCATTGAAATACATTTGCTCATCTTAACTCAAACAGAGTATATATTCAAAAGGTTTATTTTGGCTTTATTTGTGATTTTTTTTTTTTCGGAAAAGAGATTTCACCCGTATTTATTTTTTAAAAACTGGAATGTACAACCAAAAGAATTGCTTTTGTCGAGAAAGGCTAAAAAATGGTAAGAGCAAAGACATAAGTTACGTATAGCTCCCCAAAACATGAACATACCGCATTGTGGAACGAGCCAACAAAAATGTAAATGATCGTTGAAGATCTACATAATTATTGGATACTGCTGTTTTGGTTTTCTACAGAGTTCAGAAAGTCCAATTACTATTTTCTCCAATGGGAAAATAGAGACATTTATTTACAGTCACCGAATGCTGCTTTTAATTCAGACACGACAGCTATGGGAGTGAAGCTCACAATTTGTGGGAATGAGCGTAAAATAACAGTCATCTCACATTTCCTACCTCCCAAGCATAAAAAAAATCTGTATATATTTTTATCTTTCTATCATAACTGGAATGAATTACATTGCATCCCCTGCATTCTTATGCCTGATATACAGTAAATGACTTTATTTGTGTTTCTTAATCATCTCTATCCAACGTAATGTTGGGAGTTGGGTGACCTTTGCTCATCTGTTCAAAAATACAACGACTACCTATCTTTCAAAATGAAATATACATACTTTTCATTGGACAGTACAATACTAGTCATTTGCAATGGCAGCTGAATGATACAATTTGATGTAAATTTATGTACTATTTGTCCCCACAACCTCGTCTCAACCTGTCATAAGATGGTTATATAAGCACATGTGATGTAAAAAATGTAAATGATAAATACAGAATGTGTATACAACAAAGGTTTTTTGCATTTTCTCTAGTGACCTCCAGTGGCTTAATAATATACTTTAAATCTGTGTAGTCTGAATTCATTACATATAGAGTAATTTGAAAAGATGTTTTCATTTAATTGGAATGAGTTCAATTTTTTTTATACTTTTTATTGTTCTTTTTAAGTGCTGCGAGTACTTGCATTTTTGCAATAATTCATACACAGCAAAAAAATCTGCTTTTCTACTAAGTCAGGGGTAGGGAACCTATGGCTCGGGAGCCACATGTGGCTCTTTTGATGGTTGCATATGGCTCTGAGGTAAAATATGGAAACCGGTGGTGAGAGCGCCGAGTCCCGAATGCACCAATAGGAACATCACATCAGCACTGTGGCATTGACTTTTTTTTTTCATTAGAGTCTTCTGCATCTATTCTCTCATTGATACTCATTGATATTCATTGATTAGCAACAGCGTAACAATGTTGTCAAAAGAATTCAAATACTTTTTTTGTACTTTAAAAGTCTTAAAATGACTAAAAAATTGGCACATTTTCATGTATTTTGACTTTTAAATTGTGAGTATGGCTCTCAGGGAATAACATTTGAAAATAGTGATTGTTTATGGCTCTCTCTTTCAAAAAGGTTCCCGGCCCCTGTACTAAGTCGTCTGTTGTTTGTCCCGTGTTTGTTTGTTTTGTGTTCAACCAACAAGAGGCACTGTTGTGCCTTTTTTATACTTTCATAGGAAACAAGGTTGAGTACAGTTTATGCTAAACATTAGATAGACTACTATACATGTTTTATTATTTTATGTTGCAAGCGCCACTTTTTACTTGTGAATATTTTCTGATGCCTGCTTAATGTATAGTATAAATATTCATGTAAACACAGTTCTGTCTCCAAGTTTAACAATTAATGTTATTAAGGCTATGTACGGCTTTTTATGTGTCCTTGAGTTTGTTAGTGATCCCTTGAAGTCTTGCGTTACATTGGATCATAAAGTCCCCTCAGATTCCTACTAGTCAAATGTTTTTGCAGTGTTTTTCCTCTATAAAAGATTTTTTTTCCCAGTCTAAATTGTCCAAAGGAACCCAAAACTGAAAGTCTATCATATGATTATTAGTTTTGAAAATTTTCCATGGTTTCAATCAGGGACATGTGCAATGTGACCAAATTCTCATAGATTCCAGCAAAGCGTAGTATTCGCGCTGTTTTCCGAATTTTTAAATATGTGCTTTTGCTCTTTCTGGTTCTGATCATTGTTTCTAACTGTTTTTCTTTCTTTATCGCTCGTTTAAACTTATTTGCGTTGACTGTTATGGTTACCACTCGTTACATTTTCCACAGAACTCCTAATCTTGGTCATCTCTGAAAAAAATGTCACTTTGTAGCCGCAAGCAAAACCTAGCAATTACCCAATTGCACAGATCTAAACAAAGCATGATATTGCCACAACTCTCTCAAAGCCTACTTCGCCCTCAACATCTGCTTAAGTCACCTCAATTCTCAAATTCCATTAAAAAACATGTTAAACCAACTGTCAAGCAACAAAAGCTCCAATGCAAAAGTCATGAAAAAAAATTGTGTCAAAATAGCATCTTTTACAGGCAGAGTACCTTGTACAAATGAGTTGCTGTTCCTAAACATCATTTATTATTCAAATAAATGAAAACCGATGGTGATTATTATAGATACATTTCATGAGCACATGTATGTGATCAAAATAGTTGCACTGATGAACATTTTCCAATTTTAAAATGGTGTATTGTCCAATCTGAGATTGTCCTCTCATTTTCTGAACCGCTTTATCCTCAGTGTCGTGGGGGTGGCTGGAGCCAATCCTAGCTGTCTCCAGGCCAGAGGCCCTGAATCGGTGGCCAGCCAATCGCAGGGCACAAGAAGACGGACAACCATGCACACTCTAGGGGCAATTTAGAGTGTCCAATCAGCCTACCATGCATGTTTTTGGAATGTGAGAGGAAACTGGAATACCCGGAGCAAACCCACGCAGCCCCGGGGAGAACATGCAAACTTCACACAGTTGAACATGACCTGGATTTGAACCCAGGACCCCAGAGTTGTGAGGCCGACGCACTAACTAACCACTTGCTTCACCGGGCCAATTTCAGAGAGTGCCTTCAGAAATAATATCAGAGAAAGTCACAATTTTGGATGAATGGAATTATTTAGAAGAACCACAGAAAAACAGGCTTTGAAGGGAAATTATACAACCTATGCACAAGAAATTACAGTAATTATTATTTTTGAGTAGGGCACTAGACAGGATAACTTGGACTTATCCCACTTAGTCTAACCAAATGCCAAGGATCAAGATTCCAACCAAGACACAAAACAGATAACATGCTGAAACACATAACGGTTTTTCACTTTGATTGTCTTTTGCTTGGAACGTTGAGATATTTTTGTGCAGCAAAATGATTGGACAAGCCTTGCATGTTTGAAGAGGATAGACACACAGAGAAAAGCTTGCCAGGGACACGGAGGTTTGACTAGAATGCTGGATTTTTGCATGGCAAACCTGGAGGTAATAGGGATCATATGGGAAAGATCATGGCAATGAAACAGGCAGTAAAAAGCCAACAGTCCTAAATCTACTAAATGACATGAGGTGAGGCAGAGTGAGAGACCTGTTGCATAATAGCTGCGGAAATGAGCGTTTAGATATCGCTCGAGATAGTGGAAAATAAAAGCTTTGGAGGTAACGGCACTTCAGTAACGGGACAAATGCTTTGCTTTGTTTCTCACCAATTTCCTTTTCCAGCTTTTAATATAATTTTTAATTAAAATAATACTTTAAAAAAAAGGTTTGGCGATTTGCACCACGGAAATTGATTGATTGACTCATTTAAATTTTTCTTTAGCTGCATTTTCAACACAAGTGAGCTTCAAGAAAGGTATTTTGATTGTATGTTATCATTTGTGTTTTATTAGGTTTGGTACAACTGAATATTTTGAATGTTATTCAAAAGTT
Source organism: Stigmatopora argus (assembly GCF_051989625.1). Classification (NCBI taxonomy): domain Eukaryota; kingdom Metazoa; phylum Chordata; class Actinopteri; order Syngnathiformes; family Syngnathidae; genus Stigmatopora; species Stigmatopora argus. The sequence continues at coordinate 12,835,075 of NC_135390.1, forward strand.
ATTTTATTAGAGTAGTTTAATTAAAGGGAATCATTTTTTTTTTTAATGTGTGGGTGCTTCTAAAGTTATATTCAAATTATTGAGGTGTACTATTCGTTACAATCGTCATTTATGTTAGCTTCATGCTGCGGCATCATCTAAATTGTTTCTTAGGAATTCAAAAGGAATGTGACTGACTGTATTGGGCAACAGCTATTTTGTTTTATATCTATTTATATATTTTTTTCTTAGAAATTCAAAAGGAATGTGACTGTCTGCGTTAGCTTACAGCTATTTTGTTATATTTTGTATGTATTTATTGTTGAGAGTGACGGTTATAATAAGAATAGTCTTCTTTTTGCTCCATTTCAGAACATTTGTACTTTAATTAAATGTTTTTTTTACTTTTTCATCGGCGGTGACAATAGATGTTAAATGTAATAATAAGTAATAAATCAACCAATAGCAGGGTACAAGGATATCATTCAAACTCCATGCATGTTTTTTGGATTGTGGGAGGAAACCAGAGTACCCTGAGAAAACCCACCCATGCAAACTCCACACAGTGAGGGCCGACCTGGGATCAAACTCTCGACCCCAGAACTGTGAGGCCGACGCGTTAACCACTAAACCCGCCAAGCCGCCAATAGTTTAGATCTAAAAATAACAAAATAAGAAAGTATGTAACACTTTTATTTTTTTCAACACAGGAACTTGCAATATGTTGTGTTTTTACGTAATTGTTGAACTTAGTATTCTATACGTGCCTTGTCAATTGCTCCCTGGGAACAAATAGTCTGACTCTATATATATAATGGATTAGTGGTTCTTTGAAAAGCATAATTATAAACTGCAATCAAGTGAAACTGCATCTGGGGGGAAAATAATGAGGTTTCTTCTTGCAGGTTTCTGCGCCATGGCGGTCACCGCTCCACATGGCTTTGCCATTAATAAAACCACAACAACCGGAGAAGACGTTACCAAGTCGAACAACGGTTATGACTACGGATCCGAAGACCCATCTCAGTTGATTCATTCTCTCAACATCGTGTCAATTGTCATTTTAACTCTGGCTTTTGTCCTGGGTGTGTTGGGAAATGGCTTGGTTATCTGGGTAACAGGATTCCTGATGAAGAAAACTGTTAACACCGTATGGTTCCTCAACCTTGCTGTGGCTGACTTCCTTTTCACGGCCTTCCTTCCTATGACCGTGGCGTACAACGCTTTAGCATTCCACTGGCCTTTCGGGAAATTCATGTGTAAGATAAATAGCGCGGTTAGTGCCTTGAACATGTATGCCAGTGTTTACATACTAATGGTCATCAGCATTGACCGATGCGTGGCCGTGGTCTTCCCCGTTTGGTCCCAGAACCACCGGAGAGTCAAAAAGGCTTTCCACGTGAGTCTGTGCGTTTGGGCACTGGCCCTAATTTTAAGCATACCACACTTTGTCTTTCGGGACACAGAACCGTCGTTCGAGAAAAAAGATGGTATTATCTGCTTCAACAACTTTGTATTTTCTGACAACTTAACCGAAGAGTTATTTCAGCTTCATATTTTTCGCGATCAGTCGCTTTCCGTGACTCGTTTCCTGCTGAGTTTTGCTTTCCCCTACCCCGTCATTGTCTCCTGTTATGCTGTCATCATCTACCGTATCAGAAAGAACGCCAGCCTGGCTCGCCGATCAAGTCGCACGTTCAAGATCATTGCTGCCATTGTAATTATTTTTTTTCTTTGCTGGGCTCCATTTCACATCTTTGTTTTGATGGAAATAGTCAGTTTCAAGTTCAGTAATATACAACTGCTAAAAATTGTTAATATCGGGAGTCCAATAGCCACAAGCTTGGCCTATATCAATAGTTGCGTAAATCCGTTGCTTTATGTGTTCATTGGACAAGATTTTAAGGATAGAGCTTTCAAGTCTATTTTGAAAGCACTCCAGAATGCTTTCCAGGATGAAGACGCTCCTTTGGACTCAAAGACAGTTGAAGCCGGTCAAAGCAATGTAACTACTTAAAAGTAGTCCTCTCAGTTTAGGAAAACTGCACGACATACAAAAGATGATAATTTTACGAAAAACATTAATCCACCCCTTTTTCTGTAATGCTTTTGGGTTTATATTTTGAAGTGCTTACACCCCTTTTGCAATACCTGTGACTGTTTCATGCAAAACATAAATCAGAAATGGTGTGTATTCTTGTTGAAGCTTCGTATTATATTTTATTTAACTTGACCTTATTATGAAAGTATCTGCTCTCTACAATGTTATTCCATGCATATTAATATTGGTGGTCCTGAGCACTGAGAATAGCCTCCTGGAATCCAACCATGTCTCTGTCACATTTTTCTCACAGTCACTTCATGGGCACCCATGTTGCCCCCAGTTATCTGCCTTTTTACATTTAAGTCGGCTTTTTGTCCTATGTCGAAAATGAACTTCAGCCCTGATGCAATAGATGTAGGTGTCACATATAGACACCTACAGTAATCCCTCGAATATCGCGGTTAATGTAGACCAGACATGGCCGCGATAATTGAAAAATCGCAAAGTAGGGTCACCCCCATTATAACTACCTTATTACCTTAGTGGCAAGAGTGGCTTCCGCTCATGATTTCAGCATTCAATTTTTTTCTCACATTTTTATGACTTTTAAATAAATAAATATCGCGATGAAGGGAATTTGCTATAAGTGAAGTCGTGATAATCGAGGGAAAACTGTAAATGCATAATGTGCACCGTGAGCCTATCGTGTCGGCCAAAATCACTTGTCAGCTAATTTTGTGTCAGTGCAATTCAATAAGCATAAGATTATAATCAGTGGAGCGTGTAAGATTATAATCAGTGGAGTGTGTACTTTAAAATAGCCGTGAATTTCTCAAATTTGAAATGGTTTGGTTTGTCATCAGGAAGCGTTGTTCTCCCGAGACCGCAAGTTTGGTGTTTCATCATAACCAAATGGACTTTCTACTTTATTTTTTAAGTGTATATCATTGTAAAGCTAGCACGGCAGCCCAGTGGCTTGAGGGGTTATTGCGTCGTCACAGCTCTGGGGTCCTGGATTCAAATGTATAGCATCATTCATTTTGGTGAATCTTGCTCACATCCATGGTTGCCTGACATCCTGGCAGGGATCCCTCACCCATGGCCCATCCCTAAGGTTCCTATTTTCCTCTGTTGGTTTTTCTTTTATTTCCTTGCTCATTTGGCGGGCGATTCAGATGAGTGAATGTTGTAATTTTCTGACAATTGCAGATCTGTGAAGCCATTTGAAACAAGTGTGATAATTGACTTTCACGCTCACAATCCAAGCTATATAGAATATGTTTTAGGGATGTGACACCCAGGTGAAAACACACGAAGGCACGGGAGAAACATGCAGACTCTGCACAGTCTGGGCTCGATCCCCTGACCTCATAATTGTGAGGCGGTTGTGCAACACTGTGGGAGTTAATTTGGGTACTATCTATAAATGTCCTTGAAATATTAATCATTATATGTATATGTGAAATATTAATCATTAAACGTATACGAGAAATATTAATCATTACATGCTTGACAAACGCTTACTTTAATTGTTACCGAAACAAACTCGAAGGTCACTCCCCACTGCAGCTGGCTCCGAAGACGTTTAATTGTTTTGCCCTGGCCTCTCACATGGATCCGAGTACTGTTGATTGTTTGACTTGGATTAAACCTCGACTCCTTACCTAGTCGCAAGTTCACAATGAAGATCTGGGAAGGACTCTTAAATTGTTTTGACTTGGGTTCCGCAAGCGGATGGCGATATCGAATCAACCTCCAAAAATACTCGCAATTGTTTTAAAATAGTGTTGCTCGGTTTACCTGATATGCAATTGTTTTGCTGAATGGATGCTTGCTTGTTTTAATTCTTATGCAGTTGTTTTTTATTTCTGAACTTAATTGTTTACTCAGGTTACCTCTTATGCAATTGTTTTGAATAGATAACCTTAATTGTTTTGATTCGAATGCAACTAAATGGGCAGGAGACAATTCGGTTCTTTAGAATCATCTGTGACAAGGACGAGTCAGGATGGATTCTTTTCTTGCAAGAATAGCTGGATATGCACTGTCTTCCTTATATTATATTATATTAAATTATAACTATTAATGAACCTAACAAAACATGCATACACCTTTCCAGTAAACTTCAACTTATAGTCAGCTTGTTATAATATGACACCTTGTGGTAATTTATGATTTGTTATTGATATTGAAATAATTTGGAAAAAAGCCCCACCATTTTGCAACTATTTCTACTATTTTACTGTAAATAAAATCCCACTATAAATGACTACCAAACCATCTTTTAACAGGTTAAAATTTAACCTGTAGGCTACTGGTTTTGTTGGAGGCGCAACCGCAGGGGAAGTTTGCATTTTGAGAACGAATAAAACAAAGTTAGAATGTTCGTTTTGGTGTGAATATTTTTTTAATCTATTAGAAGTAAGAGTGCAATCATGACAAAAGAAGGACATTTACTTTACAAGTTGGGAAATGTTTTCCCGGTTCGCCATTTTGGGAAAGCCCAAGTTAGAGATGTTTCATACGAGAAGATTCCGTTGTTTATTAAAACTACTACCAGTGTCTGCCGTCAATGTGAAAGTGAAAACGTAAGCGTCATTAACCGTTTGTATAACAAGAAAATACTCATAACAGCAACAATTATTCTTGATATAAATCATTTAACTAAGATAAAAGGGAGTTTCATCAGTGTTAAAAACAACTTCATTTATGTCATCATTCTTAGAAAGTCGGGCCTGTCAGCAGGAAGCTGTAAGCTAGCAGCAAGCTGTATTTCTGGCGAAAATACACTTATCACACTGTTTTCCACAAATGTTACTGTTACGGCTGTCAGCCTGGGTATACAGAGGCTCCCCTACTTACGAACATTCGAGTTACGAACAACGGTACATACGAACATGTCTGCAAATTGCGTTTATGTCAAATTTTTTTCGTAAGTTCGATTTTGTATCGCGCGCCTTTTTCCGAGTAGTGCTTCTTTCCGCCGCTAATACCGACGCAGCATTAGGACGTCTAGAATCCGTCCCTTAGAGGGGAGGTACTGTCAGGAGCGCCCCGTTTTGTCCCTCCTGGCCTGCCGTGGAGGCAGAGCAGCTATTATCATTGTCAGATCGTCCCTGCAAGCTCCTGCACAATTCCTGCATGTTCCTGGAGGTCACTGCGTGGATTCAGTAGCCATGCAGCCACGCTACCTTTCTCCTCGATAACTCTCGTTCTCCTGTTTCCGGTTTGGTATCGCTTCCGTTTCACAAGTCCTCGTTGTTTTGTAAGATCCCTTCTGAGTTATTAAAGATGTTGCTTTGAAGCTAATTGCCTCTCCTCATCCGGCTTACCCGCGACTGGGTCCAAATCCATTCCCGATCGTGCCACGACGACGCGGCGCGATCGTAACACAATGCATTGTGGTGTTGCCAACTCGAAATCTGATTGGTTAAATCAACAGTCTTATCGACGCTTGTTTAATGCAGCAGAGCCCGCAGAACTGATTGTGAAGGCCTTGAGGCAGATTTCTGACCCTGGCGACAAATAATGGCTGAAATGTGATTGGTTAAATACTTCAATATAAAAACACACATCTGCAAGCAGTGCAACCAGGGGGGAAAGCAATGAAAGGAAGCTAACAGACAATTTGGAATTATTTAATAAGTATTGATGGACAAAATATAATATATGATTCAGATATTTCTTTCGCCAGCAGCCTTGAAGGCCCTGACGGCCCGCCACTGATAAATCTACTAAATGACATGAGGTGAGGCAGAGTGAGAGACCTTTTGCATAATAGCTGCGGAAATGTGAGCGTTTAGATAAAGCTCGAGATAGTGGAAAATAAAAGCATTGGAGGTAACGGCGCTTCAGTAACGGGACAAATGTTTGGCTTTGTTTCTCACCAATTCCATGTTCCAGCTTTTAATATCATTTTTAAGTAAAAGAATACTTCTAAAAAAGGTTTGGCAATTTGCACCACGGAAATTGATGTGTCACCACATTGATTGACTCATTTAACTTCTTCTTTAGCTGCATTTTCAACACAAGTGAGCTTCAAGAAAGGTACAGTAATTGTATGTTCTTATTTGTGTTTTATTTGGTTTGTTACAACTGAATATATGGAATATTATTCAAAAGTTATTTTATTACATTAGTTTAATTAAAGGGAAATTCATGATTAGTATGAAGTCATTTCAGAATGACACTACCCATCAAATTTCTTTCATAATTATTTTTCATGTGTGGGTGCTTCTAAAGTAATATTCAAATTATTGAGGTGTACTATTAGTTACAATGGTCATTTATGTTAGCTTCATGCTGCGGCATCATCTAAAATTCTAAATTGTTTCTTAGGAATTCAAAAGGAATGTGACTGTCTGCGTTGGCTAGCAGCTATTTTGTTATATTTTGTATGTATTTATTGTTGAACAGAGCGATGGGTATAATAAGAATACAGTGGTACCTCGACATACGATCTTAATCCGTTCCGGGACTGAGATCGTATGACGAGATTCTCGTAACTCGAGCGGACGTTTCCCATTGAAATGAATGGGAAACAAATTAAATCGTTCCAACTCTCTGAAAAAACACCAAAAACAGGATATTGGATTGGAAAAAATGTTTTATTTCTTCTAATTCGCCATCTATTAACAAAGTAACACATTACTAGTGGTTTAATAGTAATAAAATGTGTTTAATCTAATTTCAGAGACATTTCTTTCCCACGACAACGCACTTGTAAACGGAACAAACAAATTTAAATTAACTTGGATTAATATATACAGACACTCAAACATACGTTTAATGTAACTTTACACAAAACTGAATTCTAATTTTGTTAGGATAACCCACGACCACTTGCCAACGAGAAATAGTCTTGTAGTACATTTTAGCGATCGCTCCGCTGCTCATAAAGACCGGCTCGCAACTCCCTCGTTGACATGGCTCTGGTTGCAACCGCTTTGAACGGCGCCTATGAGAGAGAGTTGCGACCGGAAATATTGCGAGGAGGGAATTGCGGGCCGGTGCCGCTGGATGGTATGAGCAGCGAACGAGAAGTAATATAAAACTCCTCGTATCAGATAAGAATAACAGGAAATCATTTGATTTCCTGTTATTCTTATCTAAACGTATGTTTGAGTGTCTGTATATATCCTGTTATTCTTATCTAATACGAGCTTACCCACGTATTGATTGTGGGTAATGAAGTTTTATTCTGAGAAAGAGTGCCATTGCCTATCGGCGTTGTGTGCACGAGTATACTTCATTACCCAGAAAGCCCTCTTTTTCCCGCGCATGCGCGTTGTGCGTTTCCTGGTCGCAACTCGTCTGAAGAACTCATTCGGTGCTCGTAGTATTGTTATACACGAAAGATATGCAAAAAAGACAGTGCCATGGCCACCTGGCTTGGTCGCATCAAGAAATTTTGATCGCATGACGGGCGAATTATTCGATCGAAATTTCCGTCGTAAGACGAGAATATTGTATTACGAACGGTCGTGTGACGAGGTACCACTGTAGTCTTCTTTTTGTTCCATTTCAGAACATTTGTACTTTAATTAATTGTTTTTTTTACTTTTTCATCAGCGGTGACAATAGATGTTAAATGTATTAATAAGTAATACATCAACCAATACCAGGGCACAAGGAGATCATTCACACTCAAACTCCATGCATGTTTTTTGGATTGTGGGAGGAAACCGGAGTACCCTGAGAAAACCCACCCATGCAAACTCCACACAGTGAGGGCCGACCTGGGATCAAACACTCGAGCCTAGAACTGTGAGGCCGACGCGTTAACCACTCAACCCACTAAGCCGCCAATAGTTTAGATATAAAAATATCAAAATAAGAAAGTATGTAACACTTTTATTTTTTTCAACACAGGAACTTGCAATATGTTGTGTTTTTACGTAATTGTTGAACTTAGTATTCGATACGTGCCATGTCAATTGCTCCCTGGGAACAAATAGTCTGACTCTATATATATAATGGATTAGTGGTTCTTTGAAAAGCATAATTATAAACTGCAATCAAGTGAAACTGCATCTGGGGGGAAATTAATGAGGTTTCTTCTTGCAGGTTTCTGCGCCATGGCGGTCACCGCTCCATATGGCTTCGCCATTAATAAAACCACAACAACCGGAGAAGACGATACAGGGTCGGACTCCGTTTATGTCTACGAATCCGAAGACCCATCTCCTCAGTTGATTCATTCTCTCAACATCATGTCAATTGTCATTTTCACTCTGGCTTTTGTCCTGGGTGTGTTGGGAAATGGCTTGGTTATCTGGGTAACAGGATTCCTGATGAAGAAAACTGTTTACACCGTATGGTTCCTCAACCTTGCTGTGGCTGACTTCCTTTTCACGGCCTTCCTTCCTATGACCGTGACGTACTACGCTTTAGAACACTGGCCTTTCGGGAAATTCATGTGTAAGATAAATAGCGCGGTTCGAGCCTTGAACATGTATGCCAGTGTTTACATACTAATGGTCATCAGCATTGACCGATGCGTGGCCGTGGTCTTTCCCGTTTGGTTCCATAACCACCGGAGAGTCAAAAAGGCTTTCCACGTGAGTCTGTGCGTTTGGGCACTGGCCCTAATTTTAAGCATACCACACTTTGTCTTTCGGGACACAGGACCGTCGTTCCAGAAAAAAGATGTTATTTTCTGCTTCAACAACTTTTTATATTCTGATGAATTCACCGAAGAGTCATTTCAGCTTCATCTGTTTCGCTATCACTCGCTTTCCGTGACTCGTTTCCTGCTGAGTTTTGCTTTCCCCTACCCCGTCATTGTCTCCTGTTATGCTGTCATCATCTACCGTATCAGAAAGAACGCCAGCCTGGCTCGCCGATCAAGTCGCACGTTCAAGATCATTGCTGCCATTATAATTATTTTTTCCCTTTGCTGGGCTCCATTTAACATCCTTGTTTTGATGGAAATAGTCAGTTTCAAGCTCAGAAATAAACAACTGCTATACATTGTTAATATCGGGGCTCCAATAGTCGCAGGCTTGCCCCATATAAATAGTTGCGTGAATCCGTTGCTCTATGTGGTCATTGGACAAGAATTTAAGGATAGAACTTTCAAGTCTATTTTGAAAGCACTCCAGAATGCTTTCCGGGATGAAGACGCTCCTTTGGACTCAAAGAGAGTTGTAGCCAGTCAACACGACATATAAAAGATCATAATTTTACGAAAAACATTAATCTACCCATTTTTCTGTAATGCTTTTGGGTTTTTATTTTGAAGTGCTTACACCCCTTTTGCAATACCTGTGACTGTTTCATGCAAAACATAAATCAGAAATGGTGTGTATTCTTGTTGAAGCTTCATATTATATTTTATTTTTACTTGACCTTATTATGAAAGTATCTGCTCTCTACAATGTTATTCCTTGCATATTAATATTGGTGGTCCTGAGCACTGAGAATAGCCTCCTGGAATCTGATCATGTCTTTGTCACATTTTTCTCACGGTCACTTTATGGACACCCATGTTGCCCCCAGTTATCTGCTTTTTTACATTTAAGTCGGCTTTTTTGTCCTATGTTGAAAATGAACTTCAGCCCTGATGCAATAGATGTAGGTGTCACATATAGACACCTACAGTAATCCCTCGAATATCGCGGTTGATGTAGACCAGACATGGCCGCGATAATTGAAAAATCACAAAGTAGGGTCACCCCCGTTATAACTACCTTTTTACCTTAGTAGCAAGAGTGGCTTCCGCTCATGATTTCAGCATTCAATTTTTTTCTCACATTTTTATGACTTTTAAATAAATAAATATCGCGATGAAGGGAATTTGCGATAAGTGAAGTCGTGATAATCGAGGGAAAACTGTAAATGCATAATGCGCACCGTGAGCCTATCGTGTCGGCCAAAATCACTTGTCAGCCAATTTTGTGTCAGTGCAATTCAATAAGCATAAGATTATAATCAGTGGAGCGTGTAAGATTATAATCAGTGGAGCGTGTAAGATTATAATCAGTGGAGCGTGTAAGATTAAAATCAGTGGAGTGTGTACTTTAAAATAGCCGTACATTTCTCAAATTTGAAATGGTTTGGTTTGTCATCAGGAAGCGTTGTTCTCCCGAGACCGCAAGTTTGGTGTTTCATCATAACCAAATGGACTTTCTACTTTATTTTTTAAGTGTATATCATTGTAAAGCTAGCACGGCAGCCCAGCGGCTTGAGGGGTTATTGCGTCGTCGTCACGGCTCTGGGGTCCTGGATTCAAATGTATAGCATCATTCATTTTGGTGAATCTTGCTCACATCCATGGTTGCCTGACATCCTGGCAGGGATCCCTCACCCATGGCCCATCCTTAAGGTTCCTATTTTCCTCTGTTGGTTTTTCTTTTATTTCCTTGCTCATTTGGCGGGCGATTCAGATGAGTGAATGTTGTAATTTTCTGACAATTGCAGATCTGTGAAGCCCTTTGAAACAAGTGTCCTAATTGACTTTCACACTCACAATCCAAAATATATAGAAATTGTTTTAGGGATGTGACTACCTGGTGAAAACACACGAAGGCACGGGAGAAACGTGCAGACTCCGCACAGTCTGGGCTTGAACCCCTGACATAATTGTGAGGCGGTTGTGCAATACTCATACACTTTTCCAGTAAACTTCAACTTATAGTCAGCTTGTTATAAGATGACACCTTGTGGTGATTTATGAAAGTTTGATATTGAAATAATTTGGAGAAAAAAAGTCCCACTATTTTGGAACTATATACTGTAAATAGAATCCCACTATAAATGACTACGAAAACCATCTTTTAACAGGTTAAAATTTAACCTGTAGGCTACTTGTTTTGTTGGAGGCGACCCCGCAGGTGAAGTTTGCATTTTGAGAAAGTATAAAAAAAAGTTAGAATGCTCGTTTTGGTGTGAATATTTTTTTAATTATTAGCAGTAAGAGTGCAATCATGACAAAAGAAGGACATTTTCTTTACAAGTTGGGAAATGTTTTCCCGGTTCGCCATTTTGGGAAAGCCCAAATTAGAGATGTTTCATACGAGAAGATTCCTTTGTTAATTAAAACTACTACCAGTGTCTGCCGTCAATGTGAAAGTGAAAACGTAAGCGTCATTAACTTGTATAACAAGAAAATACTCTCAGCAGCAACAATTATTTTTGATATAAATCATTTAACAAAAATAAAAGGGAGTTTCATCAGTGTTAAAAACAACTTCATTTATGTCATCCAGTGGCGGGCCATCAGGGCCTTCAAAGCCTTCTCTGCTGGCCTAAGAAATATCTGAATCATATATTATATTTTGTCCATTAATACTTATTATTCCAAATGGTCTGTTAGCTTCCTTTCATTGCTTTCCCCCCTGGTTGCACTGCTTCCAGATGTGTTTTCATATTGAAGCATTTAACCAATCACATTTCAGCCATTTCAACCCAAAACTGAAGGTCTATCCGGTTTGGTATCGCTTCCGTTTCACAAGTCCTCGTTGTTTTGTAAGATCCCTTCTGAGTTATTAAAGATGTTGCTTTGAAGCTAATTGCCTCTCCTCATCCTGCTTACCCGTGACTGGGTCCAAATCCATTCCCGATCGTGCCACGACGACGCGGCGCGATCGTAACACAATGCATTGTGGTGTTGCCAACTCGAAATCTGATTGGTTAAAGCAACAGTCTTATTGACGCCTGTTTAATGCAGCAGAGCCCGCAGAACTGATTGTGAAGGCCTTGAGGCAGATTTCTGACCCTGTAAACAAATAATGGCTGAAATGTGATTGGTTAAATGCTTCAATATGAAAACACACATCTGGAAGCAGGGGGGAAAGCAATGAAAGGAAGCTAACAGACCATTTGGAATTATTTAATAAGTATTGATGGACAAAATATAATATATGATTCAGATATTTCTTTCGCCAGCAGCCTTGCCCTGACGCCCCACACTGATAAATCTACAAAATGACATGAGGTGAGGCAGAGTGAGAGACCTGTTGCATAATAGCTGCGGAAAGGTGAGCGTTTAGATATCGCTCGAGATAGTGGAAAATAAAAGCCTAAGAGGTAACGGCGCTTCAGTAACGGGACAAATGCTCTGTTTTGTTTCTCAACAATTCCATGTTCCAGCTTTTAATATCATTTTTAAGTAAAAGAATACTTTAAAAAAAAGGTTTGGCAATTTGTACCACGGAAATTGATGTGTCACCACATTGATTGACTCATTTAACTTCTTTAGCTGCATTTTCAACACAAGTGAGCTTCAAGAAAGGTACAGTAATTGTATGTTCTTATTTGTGTTTTATTTGGTTTGGTACAACTGAATATATAGAATATTATTCAAAAGTTATTTTATTACATTAGTTTAATTAAAGGGAAATTCATGGTTAGTATGAAGTCATTTCAGAATGACACTACCCATCAAATTTCTTTCATAAAATTTTTTTATGTGTGGGTGCTGCTAAAGTAACATTCAAATAATAGAGGTGTACTATTCGTTACAATCGTCATTTATGTTAGCTTCATGCCGCGGCATCATCTAAATTGTTTCTTAGAAATTCAAAAGGAATGTGACTGACTGTATTGGGCAACAGCTATTTTGTTTTATATCTATTTATATATTTTGTTCTTAGGAATTCAAAAGGAATGTGACTGTCTGCGTTAGCTAGCAGCTATTTTGTTATATTTTGTATGTATTTATTGTTGAACAGAGCGACGGTTATAATAAGAATAGTCTTCTTTTTGCTCCATTTCAGAACATTTGTACTTTAATTAAATGTTTTTTTTACTTTTTCATCGGCGGTGACAATCGATGTTAAATGTAATAATAAGTAATAAATCAACCAATAGCAGGGCACAAGGAGATAGACAACCATTCACACTCAAACTCCATGCATGTTTTTTGGATTGTGGGAGGAAACCGGAATACCCTGCGAAAACCCACCCATGCAAACTCCACACAGTGAGGGCCGACCTGGGATCAAACTCTCGACCCCAGAACTGTGAGGCCGACGCGTTAACCACTAAACCACCAAGCCACCAATAGTTTAGATATAAAAATAACCAAATAAGAAAGTATGTAACACTTTATTTTTTCAACACAGGAACTTGCAATATGTTGCACAATGCAGGGTTTACTTTTTTAAAATTTATAAGTTCCACAATATATTGTGTTTTTACGTAATTGTTGAACTTAGTATTCTATACGTGCCTTGTCAATTGCTCCCTGGGAACAAATAGTCTGACTCTATATATATAATGGATTAGTGGTTCTTAGAAAAGCATAATTATAAACTGCAATCAAGTGTCTTCTTGCAGGTTTCTGCGCCATGGCGGTCACTGCTCCATATGGCTTCGCCATGAATAAAACCACAACAACCGGAGAAGACGATACAGGGTCGGGCTACGTTTTTGACTACGGATACGAAGACCCCGGAGAAGACGTTATCGAGTCGTACTACGGTTATGTCTACGAATACGAAGACCCATCTCCTCAGTTGTTTCATTCTCTCAAAATCATGACAATTGTCATTTCCACTCTGGCTTTTGTCCTGGGTGTGTTGGGAAATGGCTTGGTTATCTGGGTAACAGGATTCCTGATGAAGAAAACTGTTAACACCGTATGGTTCCTCAACCTTGCTGTGGCTGACTTCCTTTTCACGGGCTTCCTTCCTATGACCGTGGCGTACTACGCTTTTGAACACTGGCCATTCGGGACATTCATGTGTAAGCTACATGGCGCGGTTTTTGCCTTGAACATGTATGCCAGTGTTTACATACTAATGGTCATCAGCATTGACCGATGCGTGGCCGTGGTCTTCCCCGTTTGGTCCCAGAACCACCGGAGAGTCAAAAAGGCTTTCCACGTGAGTCTGTGCGTTTGGGCACTGGCCCTAATTTTAAGCATACCACACTTTGTCTTTCGGGACACAGGACCGTCGTTCCAGAAAAAAGATGTTATTTACTGCTACAACCAATTTTTATTTTCTAATGTATTCACCAAAGAGTTATTTCAGCTTCATTTTTATCGCGGTGTTGCGCTTTCCGTGACTCATTTCCTGCTGAGTTTTGCTTTCCCCTTCGTTGTCATTGTCTCCTGTTATGCTGTCATCATCTACCGTATCAGAAAGAACGCCAGCCTGGCTCGCCGATCAAGTCGCACGTTTAAGATCATTGCTGCCATTGTAATTGTTTTTTTCCTTTGCTGGGCTCCATTTAACATACTTGATTTGATGGAATTAGTCAGTTACAAGTTCAGAAATAAGCAACTAAGAAATGTTATTATCGGGAATCCAATAACCACAAGCTTGGTCTATATCAATAGTTGCGTAAATCCGTTGCTTTATGTGTTCATTGGACAAGATTTTAAGGATAGAGCTTTCAAGTCTATTTTGAAAGCACTCAAGAATGCTTTCCAGGATGAAGACACTCCTTTGGACTCAAACAGAGTTGAAGCCGGTCAAAGCAATGTAACTACTTAAAAGGAGTCCTCTCAGTTTAGGAAAACTGCACGACATAAAAAATGTGATAATTTTACGAAAAACATTAATCCACCCCTTTTACTGTAATGCTTTTGGGTTTTTATTTTTGAAGTGCTTACACCCCTTTTCCAATACCTGTTACTGTTTCATACAAAACATAAATCAGAAATGGTGTGTATTCTTGTTGAAGCTTCATATTATATTTTATTTAACTTGACCTTATTATGAAAGTATCTGCTCTCTACAATGTTATTCCTTGCATATTAATATTGGTGGTCCTGAGCACTGAGAATAGCCTCCTGGAATCTGATGATGTCTTTGTCACATTTTTCTCACGGTCACTTTATGGACACCCATGTTACCCCCAGTTATCTGCTTTTTTACATTTAAGTCGGCTTTTTTGTCCTATTTCGAAAATGAACTTCAGCCCTGATACAATAGAGGTATAAAAGGGAGAATTAGGGCTAGTGAAGAATGTTTTAAAGTAAAATATCTGAGAATTTGACTACAGAGTGAAAATTCAGACTTTATTCTGTCTTTAGAGTCAGAAACTTGGCCACCCTGTAGGTGTCACATATAGACAACAAAAACTGGAATGTACAACAAAAAGAATTACTTTTGTCGAGAAAGGCTATAAAATTGTAAGAGCAAAGACAGAACAAAAACATAAGTTACGTATAGCTCCCCAAAACATAAACATACTGCACTGTGGAACGAGCCAAAGAAAATGTTAATGATCGTTGAAGATCCACATAATTATTGGATACTGCTGTTTTGGTTTTCTACAGAGTTCAGAAAGTCCAATTACTATTTTCTCCAATGGGAAAATAGAGACATTTATTTACAGTCACCGAATGCTGCTTTTAATTCGGACACAACAGCCATGCGAGTGAAGCTCACAATTTGTGGGAATGAGCATAAAATAATAGTCATCTCACATTTCCTATCTCCCAAGAATGAAAAAAAATCAGTGTTAACGCTTCCTTATATTTTTTCATCTTTCCATCATAACTGGAATGAATTACATTGCACCCCCTGCATTCTTATGCTTGATATACAGTAAATGACTTTTTTTGTGTTTCTTAATCATCTCTATCCAACGTAATGTTGGGAGTTGGGTGACCTTTGCTCATCTGTTCAAAAATACAACGACTACCAATCTTTCAAAATGAAATGCATTTTTTTCATTGGATAGTACAATACTAGTCATTTGCAATGGCGGCTGAATGATACAATTTGATGTAAATTTATGTACTATTTCTCCCCAAAACCTGGTCTCAACCTGTCATAAGATGGTTATATAAGCACATGTGATGTAAAAAATATAAATGATAAATACAGAATGTGTATACGACAAAGGTTTTTGCATTATCTCTAGTGACCTCTAATGGCTTAATAATATACTTTAAATCCGTGTATGTAGTCTGAATTCATTATAGAGTAATTTGAAAAGATTTTTTCATTTAATTGGAATAAGTTCAATTTTTTTAAAATAATTTTTATTGTTCTTTTTAAGTGCTGCAAGTACTTGCATTTTTGCAATAATTCATACACAACAAAAAAATCAGCTTTTCTACACAGTCGTCTATTATTAACAATTTATAAATATGTGGCTCACTCAAGAGCTTTTATATTATATTTCCATAACAGTACATTGGTATTGGATATAGTAATACAGTGGTACCTCGAGATACGAGCTTAATCCGTTCCGGGACTGAGCTCGTATGACAAGTTACTCGTAACTCGAGGTAAAGTTTCCCATTGAAATGAATGGGAAACAATTTAATTCGTTCCAACTCTCTGAAAAAAACACCAGAAACAGGATATTGGATTGAAAAAAAATGTTTTATTTCTTATAATTCGCCATATATTGACAAAGTAATAAATAACGAGTGGTTTAATAGAAATAAAGTGTTTAATCTAACTAAAATTGGCCGGATTTCGCCGAGGGGAGAGGGGCTTCGTTTTTTTTTTTCTCCACACAACGCACTCGTGAACGGAACAAACACTCCACCCTCACGTTCGCTATCGATGGGCTGTTTGCTGTCGTACTATTCCCTTCAAAATATTCCGAAAATGATGCACACAAATGTCCTCACAATCGGAGAACGCACGACCACTTGCCAACGAGCAGCAAGCAGTCTTATCAGCGATCGCCCCGCTGCTCATGAGAGCTACAGGGGCGCTGGCTAGCGGCTCCTTTTAGCTTGTAGCATCTGTGTTTGCATCCCCTCGAACGGCGACTATGATAGAGTTGCTACCGGGGATGCTGTTGCGAGCCAGTGCCCCCGATGTTCTTATGAGCAGCCAACGAGCAGAGTCTTTTATCAGCGATCGCCCCGCTGCTCATGGGAGCTTCAGGGCGCTGGCTAGCGGCTCCTTTTAGCTTGTAGCATCTGTGTTCGCGTCCCATCGAACGGCGCCTATGATAGAGTTGCTACCGGGGATACTTTTGCGAGCACGAGTATACTTCATT
This sequence comes from Stigmatopora argus, assembly GCF_051989625.1. Classification (NCBI taxonomy): domain Eukaryota; kingdom Metazoa; phylum Chordata; class Actinopteri; order Syngnathiformes; family Syngnathidae; genus Stigmatopora; species Stigmatopora argus. The sequence goes on from NC_135390.1 coordinate 12,852,017, forward strand.
ACCCAGAAAGCCCTCTTTTCACCGCGCATGCGCGTTGTGCGTTTCCTGGTCTGAATAGCTCATCCGGTGCTCGTAAATATTGTTATACACGAAAGATATGCCAAAAAAAATGCCATGGCAACCTGGCTTGGTCGCATCACGAAACTTTGACCGCATCACGGGCGAATTATTCGATCGAAATTTCCCCCGTAAGACGAGCATTCCGTATGACGAACGGTCGTATGACGAGGTACCACTGTAGTTTTCTTTTTTGCGTTTGATTGTTTTGTGTTCAGCCAACAAGAGGCACTGTTGTGCCTTTTTTTATACTTTCATAGGAAACAAGGTTGAGTACAGTTTATGCAAAACATTAGATAGACTACTATACATGTTTTATTACTTTATGTTGCAAGCGACACTTTTTACTTGTGAATATTTTCTGATGCCTGCTTAATGTATAGTATAAATCTTCATGTAAACACAGTTCTGTCTCCAAATTTAACAATTAATGTTATTAAGGCTATGTACGGCTTTTTATGTGTCCTTGAGTTTGTTAGTGATCCCTTGAAGTCTTGCGTTACATTGGATCATAAAGTCCCCTCAGATTCCTACTAGTCAAATGTTTTTGCAGTGTTTTTCCTCTATAAAAGATTTTTTTTCCCAGTCTAAATTGTCCAAAGGAACCCAAAACTGAAAGTCTATCATATGATTATTAGTTTAGAAAATTTTCCATGGTCTCAACCATGGACATGTGCGGCGTGACCTAATTCTCATAGATTCCAGCAAAGCGTAGTATCCGCGCTCTTTTCCGAATTTTTAAATATCTGCTTTTGCTCTTTCTAGTTCTGATCATTGTTTCTAACTGTTTTTGTTTCTTTCTCTTTTGCTCATTTAAATTTATTCGCGTTGACTGCTATGGTTACCACTCGTTACATTTACCTCAAAACTCTCCTAATCTTGGTGATCTCAGAAAAAAAATGTCACTTTGTAGCCGCAAGCAAAACCTAGCAATTACCCAATTTTGCAGATCTAAATGAAGCAGGATATTGCCACAACTCTCTCAAAGCCTACCTCGCCCTCAACATCTGCTTAAGTCACCTCAATTTTCAAATTGCATTCAAAAAAAATGTTAAACCTCCTGTCAAGCAACAATAGCATCTTTTACAGGCAGAGTACCTTGTACAAATGAGTTGCTGTGCCTAAACATAATTTATCATTCAAATAAATTTAAACAGATGATGATTATTATAGATACATTTCATGAGGACATGTAAGTGATCAAAATAATTGCACTGATGAACATTTTCCAATTTTAAAATGGTGTATTGTCCAATCTGAGAGTCTCATTTTCGGATCCACGTTATCCTCATTAGTGTCGCAGGGGGGCAGGGGGTGCTGGAGCCAATCCTAGCTGTCTCCAGGCTAGAGGCGGGGTACACCCTGAATCAGTGGCCAGCCAATCGCAGGGCACAAGGAGAAAAAGGACAACCATGCATACTCTAGGGGCAATTTAGAGTGTCCAATCAGCCTACCATGCATGTTTTTGGAATGTGAGCGGAAACTGGAGTACCCGGAGTAAACCCATGCAGGCCCTAGGAGAACATGCAAACTTCACACAGTTGAACATGACCTGGATTTGAACCCAGGACCCCAGAGTTGTGAGGCCAACGCACTAACTAACCACTTGCTTCACCGGGCCAATTTCAGAGAGTGCCTTCAGAAATAATATCAGAGAAAGTCACAATTTTGGAAATGGATGCCTCTAAGACAGTAAATGGAATTATTTAGAGGAACCAAAGAAAGCCAGGTTTTGAAGGGAAATTATGCAACCTATGCACAAGAAATTACAGTAATTATTTTTTTTAAGCAGGGCATTAGACAGGATAACCTGGACTTATCCCACTTAGTCTAACCAAACGCCAAGGATCAAGATTCCAAACAAGACACAAAACAGATAACATGCTGAAACACATAACGGGTTTTCACTTTGATTGTCTTTTGTTCGGAACGTTGAGATATTTTTGTGCAGCAAAATGATTGGACAAGCCTTGCATGTTTGAAGAGGATGGACACACAGAGAAAAGCTTGCCAGGGACACGGAGGTTTAAATGGAATGCTGGATTTTTGCATGGCAAACCTGGAGGTAATAGGGAGCATATGGGAAAGATCATGGCAATGAAACAGGCAGTAAAAAACCCAACTAAATCTACTAAATGACATGAGATGAGGCAGAGTGAGAGACCTGTTGCATAATAGCTGTGGAAATGTGAGCGTTTAGATATCGCTCGAGATAGTGGAAAATAAAAGCTTTGGAGGTAACGGCGCTTCAGTAACGGGACAAACGCTTTGCTTTGTTTCTCACAAATTTCCTTTTCCAGCTTTTAATACAATTTTTAAGTCAAAGAATACTTTTAAAAAAAAGGTTTGGCAATTTGCACCACGGAAATTGATGTGTCACCACATTGATTGACTCATTTAACTTCTTCTTTAGCTGCATTTTCAACACAAGTGAGCTTCAAGAAAGGTACAGTAATTGTATGTTCTTATTTGTGTTTTATTTGGTTTGTTACAACTGAATATATGGAATATTATTCAAAAGTTATTTTATTACATTAGTTTAATTAAAAGGAAATTCATGATTAGTATGAAGTCATTTCAGAATGACACTACCCATCAAATTTCTTTCATAATTATTTTTTATGTGTGGGTGCTGCTAAAGTAACATTCAAATAATAGAGGTGTACTATTCGTTACAATTGTCATTTATGTTAGCTTCATGCTGCGGCATCATCTAAATTGTTTCTTAGGAATTCAAAAGGAATGTGACTGACTGTATTGGGCAACAGCTATTTTGTTTTATATCTATTGATATATTTTGTTCTTAGGAATTCAAAAGGAATGTGACTGTCTGCGTTAGCTTACAGCTATTTTGTTATATTTTGTATGTATTTATTGTTGAGAGCGACGGTTATAATAAGAATAGTCTTCTTTTTGCTCCATTTCAGAACATTTGTACTTTAATTAAATGTTTTTTTTACTTTTTCATCGGCGGTGACAATAGATGTTAAATGTAATAATAAGTAATAAATCAACCAATAGCAGGGCACAAGGAGATAGACAACCATTCACACTCAAACTCCATGCATGTTTTTTGGATTGTGGGAGGAAACCGGAGTACCCTGCGAAAACCCACCCATGCAAACTCCACACAGTGAGGGCCGACCTGGGATCAAACTCTCGACCCCAGAACTGTGAGGCCGACATGTTAACCACTAAGCCGACACGTTAACCACTAAAAAACCAAGCCACCAAGAGTTTAGATATAAAAATTAGATATAAAAATAACAAAATAAGGAAGTATGTAACACTTTATTTTTTCAACACAGGAACTTGCAATATGTTGCACAATGCAGGGTTTACTTTTTTAAAATTTATAAGTTCCACAATATATTGTGTTTTTACGTAATTGATGAACTTAGTATTCTATACGTGCCTTGTCAATTGCTCCCTGGGAACAAATAGTCTGACTCTATATATATAATGGATTAGTGGTTCTTTGAAAAGCATAATTATAAACTGCAATCAAGTGAAACTACATCTGGGGGGGAAATAATGAGGTTTCTTCTTGCAGGTTTCTGCGCCATGGCGGTCACCGCTCCATATGGCTTCGCCATTAATAAAACCACAACAACCGGAGAAGACGTTACCAAGTCGAACAACGGTTATGACTACGAATCCGAAGACCTATCTCAGTTGTTTCATTCTTTTAACATCATGTCAATTGTCATTTTCACTCTGGCTTTTGTCCTGGGTGTGTTGGGAAATGGCTTGGTTATCTGGGTAACAGGATTCCTGATGAAGAAAACTGTTAACACCGTATGGTTCCTCAACCTTGCTGTGGCTGACTTCCTTTTCACGGCCTTCCTTCCTATGACCGTGGTGTACACCGCTTTAGAATTCCACTGGCCATTCGGGAAATTCATGTGTAAGATAAATAGCGCGGTTAGTGCCTTGAACATGTATGCCAGTGTTTACATACTAATGGTCATCAGCATTGACCGATGCGTGGCCGTGGTCTTCCCCGTTTGGTCCCAGAACCACCGGAGAGTCAAAAAGGCTTTCCACGTGAGTCTGTGCGTTTGGGCACTGGCCCTAATTTTAAGCATACCACACTTTGTCTTTCGGGACACAGGACCGTCGTTCCAGAAAAAAGATGTTATTGTCTGCTTCAACAACTTTGTATTTTCTGATGACTTAACCGAAGAGTTATTTCAGCTTCGACAGTTTCGCCAAGAGTCGCTTTCCGTGACTCGTTTCCTGCTGAGTTTTGCTTTCCCCTACGTCGTCATTGTCTCCTGTTATGCTGTCATCATCTACCGTATCAGAAAGAACGCCAGCCTGGCTCGCCGATCAAGTCGCACGTTCAAGATCATTGCTGCCATTGTAATTGTTTTTTTTCTTTGCTGGGCTCCATTTCACATCCTTGTTTTGATGGAATTAGTCAGTTTCAAGTTCAGAAATATACAACTGCTAAAAATTGTTAATATCGGGAGTCCAATAGCCACAAGCTTGGCTTATATCAATAGCTGCCTAAATCCGTTGCTCTATGTGTTCATTGGAAAAGATTTTAAGGATAGAACTTTCAAGTCTATTTTGAAAGCACTCCAGAATGCTTTCCGGGATGAAGACGCTCCTTTGGACTCAAAGACAGTTGAAACCAGTCAAAGCAATGTAACTACTTAAAAGGAGTCCTCTCAGTTTAGGAAAACTGCACGACATACAAAAGATGATAATTTTACGAAAAACATTAATCCACCCCTTTTTCTGTAATGCTTTTGGGTTTTTATTTTGAAGTGCTTACACCCCTTTTCCAATACCTGTTACTGTTTCATACAAAACATAAATCAGAAATGGTGTGTATTCTTGTTGAAGCTTCATATTATATTTTATTTTTACTTGACCTTATTATGAAAGTATCTGCTCTCTACAATGTTATTCCTTGCATATTAATATTGGTGGTCCTGAGCACTGAGAATAGCCTCCTGGAATCTGATCATGTCTTTGTCACATTTTTCTCACGGTCACTTTATGGACACCCATGTTACCCCCAGTTATCTGCTTTTTTACATTTAAGTCGGCTTTTTTGTCCTATTTCGAAAATGAACTTCAGCCCTGATACAATAGAGGTATAAAAGGGAGAATTAGGGCTAGTGAAGAATGTTTTAAAGTAAAATATCTGAGAATTTGACTACAGAGTGAAAATTCAGACTTTATTCTGTCTTTAGAGTCAGAAACTTGGCCACCCTGTAGGTGTCACATATAGACAACAAAAACTGGAATGTACAACAAAAAGAATTACTTTTGTCGAGAAAGGCTATAAAATTGTAAGAGCAAAGACAGAACAAAAACATAAGTTACGTATAGCTCCCCAAAACATAAACATACTGCACTGTGGAACGAGCCAAAGAAAATGTTAATGATCGTTGAAGATCCACATAATTATTGGATACTGCTGTTTTGGTTTTCTACAGAGTTCAGAAAGTCCAATTACTATTTTCTCCAATGGGAAAATAGAGACATTTATTTACAGTCACCGAATGCTGCTTTTAATTCGGACACGACAGCTATGCGAGTGAAGCTCACAATTTGTGGGAATGAGCATAAAATAATAGTCATCTCACATTTCCTTTCTCCCAAGCATAAAAAAAATCTGTATATATTGTTATCTTTCTATCATAACTGGAATGAATTACATTGCATCCCCTGCATTCTTATGCCTGATATACAGTAAATGACTTTATTTGTGTTTCTTAATCATCTCTATCCAACGTGATGTTGGGAGTTGGGTGACCTTTGCTCATCTGTTCAAAAATACAACGACTACCAATCTTTCAAAATGAAATATACATTCTTTTCATTGGACAGTACAATACTAGTCATTTGCAATGGCAGCTGAATGATACAATTTGATGTAAATTTATGTACTATTTCTCCCCAAAACCTGGTCTCAACCTGTCATAAGATGGTTATATAAGCACATGTGATGTAAAAAATGTAAATGATAAATACAGAATGTGTATACGACAAAGGTTTTTGCATTATCTCTAGTGACCTCTAATGGCTTAATAATATACTTTAAATCCGTGTATGTAGTCTGAATTCATTATAGAGTAATTTGAAAAGATTTTTTCATTTAATTGGAATAAGTTAAAAAAAAATTAAATATTTTTTATTGTTCTTTTTAAGTGCTGCAAGTACTTGCATTTTTGCAATAATTCATACACAGCAAAAAAAACAGCTTTTCTACACAGTCGTCTATTATTAACAATTTATAAATATGTGGCTCACTCAAGAGCTTTTATATTATATTTCCATAACAGTACATTGGTATTGGATATAGTAATAGTTTTCTTTTTTGTGTTTGTTTGTTTTGTGTTCAGCCAACAAGAGGCACTGTTGTGCCTTTTTTTATACTTTCATAGGAAACAAGGTTGAGTACAGTTTATGCAAAACATTAGATAGACTACTATACATGTTTTATTACTTTATGTTGCAAGCGACACTTTTTACTTGTGAATATTTTCTGATGCCTGCTTAATGTATAGTATAAATCTTCATGTAAACACAGTTCTGTCTCCAAATTTAACAATTAATGTTATTAAGGCTATGTACGGCTTTTTATGTGTCCTTGAGTTTGCTAGTGATCCCTTGAAGTCTTGCGTTACATTGGATCATAAAGTCCCCTCAGATTCCTACTAGTCAAATGTCTTTGCAGTGTTTTTCCTGTATGAAAGATTATTTTTTTCAGTCTAAATTGTCCAAAGGAACCCAAAACTCCAGGTCTATCATATGATTATTAGTTTAGAAAATTTTCCATGGTCTCAACCATGGACATGTGCGGTGTGACCTAATTCTCATTGATTCCAGCAAAGCGTAGTATCCGCGCTCTTTTCCGAATTTTTAAATATGTGCTTTTGCTCTTTCTAGTTCTGATCATTGTTTCTAACTGTTTTTTTTTTCTTTCTCTTTTGCTCATTTAAATTTATTCGCGTTGACCGCTATGGTTACCACTCGTTGCATTTACCTCAAAACTCTCCTAATCTTGGTGATCTCAGAAAAAAATGTCACTTTGTAGCCGCAAGCAAAACCTAGCAATTACCCAATTTTGCAGATCTAAACGAAGCAGGATATTGCCACAACTCTCTCAAAGCCTACCTCGCCCTCAACATCTGCTTAAGTCACCTCAATTTTCAAATTGCATTCAAAAAATTTTTTAAACCTCCTGTCAAGCAACAATAGCTCCAATGCAAAAGTCCTGATTTTTTGGGGGGCAAAATAGCATCTTTTACAGGCAGAGTACCTTGTACAAATGAGTTGCTGTGCCTAAACATAATTTATCATTCAAATAAATTTAAACAGATGATGATTATTATAGATACATTTCATGAGGACATGTAAGTGATCAAAATAATTACACTGATGAACATTTTCCAATTTTAAAATGGTGTATTGTCCAATCTGAGAGTCTCTTTTTCGGATCCACTTTATCCTCATTAGTGTCGCAGGGGGGCAGGGGGTGCTGGAGCCAATCCTAGCTGTCTCCAGGCTAGAGGCGGGGTACACCCTGAATCAGTGGCCAGCCAATCGCAGGGCACAAGGAGAAAAAGGACAACCATGCATACTCTAGGGGCAATTTAGAGTGTCCAATCAGCCTACCATGCATGTTTTTGGAATGTGAGCGGAAACTGGAGTACCCGGAGTAAACCCACGCAGGCCCTAGGAGAACATGCAAACTTCACACAGTTGAACATGACCTGGATTTGAACCCAGGACCCCAGAGTTGTGAGGCCAACGGACTAACTAACCACTTGCTTCACCGGGCCAATTTCAGAGAGCGCCTTCAGAAATAATATCAGAGAAAGTCACAATTTTGGAAATGGATGCCTCTAAGACAGTAAATGGAATTATTTAGAGGAACCAAAGAAAGCCAGGTTTTGAAGGGAAATTATGCAACCTATGCACAAGAAATTACAGTAATTATTTTTTTTAAGCAGGGCATTAGACAGGATAACCTGGACTTATCCCATTTAGTCTAACCAAACGCCAAGGATCAAGATTCCAAACAAGACACAAAACAGATAACATGCTGAAACACATAACGGGTTTTCACTTTGATTGTCTTTTGCTTGGAACGTTGAGATATTTTTGTGCAGCAAAATGATTGGACAAGCCTTGCATGTTTGAAGAGGATGGACACACAGAGAAAAGCTTGCCAGGGACACGGAGGTTTAAATGGAATGCTGGATTTTTGCATGGCAAACCTGGAGGTAATAGGGAGCATATGGGAAAGATCATGGCAATGAAACAGGCAGTAAAAAAGCCAACTAAATCTACTAAATGACATGAGATGAGGCAGAGTGAGAGACCTGTTGCATAATAGCTGTGGAAATGTGAGCGTTTAGATATCGCTCGAGATAGTGGAAAATAAAAGCTTTGGAGGTAACGGCGCTTCAGTAACGGGACAAACGCTTTGCTTTGTTTCTCACAAATTTCCTTTTCCAGCTTTTAATACAATTTTTAAGTCAAAGAATACTTTTTAAAAAAGGTTTGGCAATTTGTACCACGGAAATTGATGTGTCACCACATTGATTGACTCATTTAACTTCTTCTTTAGCTGCATTTTCAACACAAGTGAGCTTCAAGAAAGGTACAGTAATTGTATGTTCTTATTTGTGTTTTATTTGGTTTGTTACAACTGAATATATGGAATATTATTCAAAAGTTATTTTATTACATTAGTTTAATTAAAGGGAAATTCATGATTAGTATGAAGTCATTTCAGAATGACACTACCCATCAAATTTCTTTCATAATTATTTTTTATGTGTGGGTGCTGCTAAAGTAACATTCAAATAATAGAGGTGTACTATTCGTTACAATCGTCATTTATGTTAGCTTCATGCTGCGGCATCATCTAAATTGTTTCTTAGGAATTCAAAAGGAATGTGACTGACTGTATTGGGCAACAGCTATTTTGTTTTATATCTATTTATATATTTTTTTCTTAGGAATTCAAAAGGAATGTGACTGTCTGCGTTAGCTTACAGCTATTTTGTTATATTTTGTATGTATTTATTGTTGAGAGCGACGGTTATAATAAGAATAGTCTTCTTTTTGCTCCATTTCAGAACATTTGTACTTTAATTAAATGTTTTTTTTACTTTTTCATCGGCGGTGACAATAGATGTTAAATGTAATAATAAGTAATAAATCAACCAATAGCAGGGCACAAGGAGATAGACAACCATTCACACTCAAACTCCATGCATGTTTTTTGGATTGTGGGAGGAAACCGGAGTACCCTACGAAAACCCACCCATGGAAACTCCACACAGTGAGGGCCGACCTGGGATCAAACTCTCGACCCCAGAACTGTGAGGCCGACACGTTAACCACTAAGCCGACACGTTAACCACTAAACCACCAAGCCACCAAGAGTTTAGATATAAAAATTAGATATAAAAATAACAAAATAAGGAAGTATGTAACACTTTATTTTTTCAACACAGGAACTTGCAATATGTTGCACAATGCAGGGTTTACTTTTTTAAAATTTATAAGTTCCACAATATATTGTGTTTTTACGTAATTGATGAACTTAGTATTCTATACGTGCCTTGTCAATTGCTCCCTGGGAACAAATAGTCTGACTCTATATATATAATGGATTAGTGGTTCTTTGAAAAGCATAATTATAAACTGCAATCAAGTGAAACTACATCTGGGGGGGAAATAATGAGGTTTCTTCTTGCAGGTTTCTGCGCCATGGCGGTCACCGCTCCATATGGCTTCGCCATTAATAAAACCACAACAACCGGAGAAGACGTTACCAAGTCGAACAACGGTTATGACTACGAATCCGAAGACCTATCTCAGTTGTTTCATTCTTTTAACATCATGTCAATTGTCATTTTCACTCTGGCTTTTGTCCTGGGTGTGTTGGGAAATGGCTTGGTTATCTGGGTAACAGGATTCCTGATGAAGAAAACTGTTAACACCGTATGGTTCCTCAACCTTGCTGTGGCTGACTTCCTTTTCACGGCCTTCCTTCCTATGACCGTGGTGTACACCGCTTTAGAATTCCACTGGCCATTCGGGAAATTCATGTGTAAGATAAATAGCGCGGTTAGTGCCTTGAACATGTATGCCAGTGTTTACATACTAATGGTCATCAGCATTGACCGATGCGTGGCCGTGGTCTTCCCCGTTTGGTCCCAGAACCACCGGAGAGTCAAAAAGGCTTTCCACGTGAGTCTGTGCGTTTGGGCACTGGCCCTAATTTTAAGCATACCACACTTTGTCTTTCGGGACACAGGACCGTCGTTCCAGAAAAAAGATGTTATTGTCTGCTTCAACAACTTTGTATTTTCTGATGACTTAACCGAAGAGTTATTTCAGCTTCGACAGTTTCGCCAAGAGTCGCTTTCCGTGACTCGTTTCCTGCTGAGTTTTGCTTTCCCCTACGTCGTCATTGTCTCCTGTTATGCTGTCATCATCTACCGTATCAGAAAGAACGCCAGCCTGGCTCGCCGATCAAGTCGCACGTTCAAGATCATTGCTGCCATTGTAATTGTTTTTTTTCTTTGCTGGGCTCCATTTCACATCCTTGTTTTGATGGAATTAGTCAGTTTCAAGTTCAGAAATATACAACTGCTAAAAATTGTTAATATCGGGAGTCCAATAGCCACAAGCTTGGCTTATATCAATAGCTGCCTAAATCCGTTGCTCTATGTGTTCATTGGAAAAGATTTTAAGGATAGAACTTTCAAGTCTATTTTGAAAGCACTCCAGAATGCTTTCCGGGATGAAGACGCTCCTTTGGACACAAAGACAGTTGAAACCAGTCAAAGCAATGTAACTACTTAAAAGGAGTCCTCTCAGTTTAGGAAAACTGCACGACATACAAAAGATGATAATTTTACGAAAAACATTAATCCACCCCTTTTTCTGTAATGCTTTTGGGTTTTAATTTTGAAGTGCTTACACCCCTTTTGCAATACCTGTGACTGTTTCATGCAAAACATAAATCAGAAATGGTGTGTATTCCTGTTGAAGCTTCATATCATATTTTATTTAACTTGACCTTATTATGAAAGTATCTGCTCCCTACAATGTTATTCCATGCATATTAATATTGGTGGTCCTGAGCACTGAGAATAGCCTCCTGGAATCTGACCATGTCTTTGTCACATTTTTCTCACGGTCACTTCATGGGCACCCATTTTGCCCCCAGTTATCTGCCTTTTTACATTTAAATCAGTTTTTTTTGTCCTATGTCAAAAATGAACTTCAGCCCTGATGCAATAGATGTATACCTGTAGGTGTCACATATAGAGGGCTACAGTAATCCCTCAAATATTGCCGTTAATGTAGACCAGACATGGCCGCAATAATTGAAAAATCGCGAAGTAGGATCACCCCTATTATAACTACCTTTTTACCTTAGTAGCAAGAGTGGCTTCCGCTTATGAGTTTCAGCATTATTTTTTTCTTCACAAATGGTTTGGTTTGTCATCAGGAAGCGTTGTTCTCCCGAGACCGCAAGTTTGGTGTTTCATCATAACCAAAATGACTTTCTACTTTATTTTTTAAATGTATATCATTGTATAGTGTTAGACGTACAGTTTTAGCACGTATCCCTAATTCCTTAACTCAGTCTGGTCCCGTCTAACAATTGTGCGTGTTCAGCATCGAAGGAAGGAGACGAGGGTTTGCGAGTTACTCCACAGATGATTTATTCCTGATATTGATCCTTACAGAGCTCCGGGTCCCCCTCCCATATGTAAACAAGCTGAGCGTCGCCGTGCATCAGTGGAGGATGAGAAAGACAAAAGTCCAAACCCGCGTTTGCCCAGTTATAGTAATACAAAAATGAATATTCATTCGCTGATTCTAATGAGATGCGGACTGGTCCACGACGGTCTTGAGGGGTCTCCGTATCTGCTGGGAATCCACATTGTCCTAGGTCTCCGTCTCCGCTGTTCTTTGAAGTCTGCATCCTCTGTATAGCACCTTGTTGCCACTGTCTTTTGGAAGCCCACCATCTGTCTTCGTAACAGCGTGAAATCAACCTCAAAGGAGAAACTCAGACAGAGAGCTTTTGTTCATTGTAATCGAGTTAAGAACAAGAGTTTTAATCCCACAGTGGTAATATATCAAAATGAAACAGCTACAACAAAATGAATGAGTAAAATATGTCATATTCTTCAATAGCTAGCATGGCAGCCCGGCGGCTTGAGTGTATAGCATCATTCATCTTGGTGAATGTTGCCCACATCCATGGTTGCCTGACATCCTGGTGGGGATCTTTCATCCATGGCCCATCCCTAAGGTTCCTATTTTCCTCTGTTGGTTTTTCTTTTATTTCTTTGCTCATTTGGCGATTCAGATGAGTGAATGTTGTACATTTCTGACAATTGCAGATCTGTGAAGCCCTTTGAAACAAGTGTCCTAATTGACTTTCACACTCACAATCCAAGCTATATAGTATTTGTTTTAGGGATGTGACTACCTGGTGAAAACACACGAAGGCACGGGAGAAACATGCAGACTCCGCACAGTCTGGGCTTGAACCCCTGACCTCATAAGTGTGAGGCGGTTGTGCAACACTCATACACTTTTCCAGTAAACTTCAATTTATTGTCAGCTTGTTATAATATGACACATTGTTATGATTTATGAGTTTAATATTGAAATAATTTGGAAAAAAAGCCCCACCATTTTGCAACTATTTCTACTATTTTACTGTAAATAAAATCCCACTATAAATGACTAACAAACCATCTTTTAACAGGTTAAAATTTAACCTGTAGGCTACTGGTTTTGTTGAGGCGCAACCGCAGATGAAGTTTGCATTTTGAGAACGTATAAAAAAAGTTAGAATGTTCGTTTTGGTGTGAATATTTTTTTTAATTATTAGCAGTAAGAGTGCAATCATGACAAAAGAAGGACATTTACTTTACAAGTTGGGAAATGTTTTCCCGGTTCGCCATTTTGGGAAAACCGAAGTTAGAGATGTTTCATGCGAGAAGATTCCGTTGTTAATTAAAACTACTACCAGTGTCTGGCGTCAATGTGAAAGTGAAAACGTGGGCGTCATTAACCGTTTGTATAAGAAGAAAATACTCATAACAGCAACAATTATTCTTGATATAAATCCTTTAACGAAAATAAAATGGAGTTTCATCAGTGTTAAAAACAACGTCATTTATGTCATCTCACACCTAGAAAGGATCTTTGCTCAATCGGGCCTGTCAGCAGGAAGCTGTAAACTAGCAGCGAGCTGTATTTCTGGGGAAAATACACTTATCATACTGTTTACCACAAATGTCATCGATGGCTCCGTAAGTGTTTTGTTGTTCAAATATTTCGCTGGTTGACGTCATTAATTTCAAATGTACTAGTTATTTGACAGTGTACTGGCCGTAGCTCACGTTGCTTAGCTCCTGAGAACAAACTGAGACAAAAGCCTCGAAATATGATGGCGTACATGACTAGGCTTCACATATAAGGAGTAGACTTTCAAACCGTTCGCATGTCTTCGTTAAGGTATGAAAGGACGTCGGACAAAGGTTGCGATCAAAGAGTTTGGGCTGCATTTGAAGGGAGTTCACCAGTCTCCATATGGCAGTGTTACGGTTTCTAAATGCTGCAATTTTTTTCATCCGCCATGCTATCATTTTTCACGTTTACAAAAATAAATGTTTGTCATAAATCCAGTCCTTTTATCCCCTCGATTAAATATATTTTGTGGGTTTATATTCAAGTATTTTCTGGTGCACGGGGCAATTTTAAATAGTACAAATATGGTAAAGGATCTGAACACCTGTCCAAGCAAAATAAAATGAAGTAATTCCGCATTTTACCATTACTTAATTCCCACATTACAGTCATATTTGATCAGGGAACTTTAAAAGCCTAAAGGTATTGGCTTGAATCATTTTAAAAAAAGCTAATCTGGATTCCTGTGTTTATTTTGACCGAGCAGCACCTGTCCATACACATTAACTAACATAAAGCTTTTTTCCACCAAAGCCTAATAGAGAGTGCCAAACAGATTGAGAACATTTTTATTAATTTAAAATGTTAATAACAACATAAGATCTGTGAATTCTTTGACAAGTAATATGCACACTCCTTTATTTGCTCCTGATCATTGGATCTTTTGTTAGATCACTTTAATTTGATCGTTGCTTAACCCTGGAATGGTAACCCTCTATTTCAGGGGTTACCTTTCACGCTTCTGAAATAGAGGGTTACCATGGTTAGCGGGGGGAAAATGGGTACCCTTCATTGCACCGTCTTGCTTAGGACCCATTTTTTCCCCGGTAACAGTGGTAACCCTCTATTTCAGAAGCGTGAAAGGTAACCCTTGAAATAGAGGGTTACCATTCTAGGGTTAACTAACCGATGTAGCGAGCCAGATGGATGATGAATCATTACAAAACCATTGGCGTCTCATTCCCCACACAACTAAGTTTTTTCTATCTCTCTTGATAGGTTGTGTTGCCTGTTTTGGTGGTTGGCTGTGTTTTTCCTTGTGTATCCTGCCTGTGTGAGTGTACATGGGTGTCACCTGCTGTGTCCTTTCTGCTGTGTCACCCAGGTGTTTGTGATTGTCATCAACCCCTGTCTGTGAATTTAAATCCTGTGTCTTTGTCTGTCGGGGATGCGATTCTTATGTTATGATTTGCCTCGGTTGCAGAGTGGAATCCACGTGCAGGAAAGTAGGCAGACAAGGGAAGTGCTGGTGCACAAACGTAAGGTTTAATGGGGAAAACAACTACAGAATACCATTCAAACAAAAAACTGGGAAATTAACAAAGAAACAAACTGAAAGGGGCAGCACACAGCCGGGGAGATGCACACCGAGGACAGGCAACATAACGACTGACAGAAAATAATCACACCCTCGACAGACGAAGACATGAGGTTTAAATACACAGACAAGTGTTGATGACAATCACAAAGATCTGGATGACACAAGGGAAGGAGAGCCAGAAAGGATTAACAGTAGGGTGTTATGTTCATGTGTTTATAATAAAACGTTTTGGTTTTGCATGGTCAGTTTACTTGTTAACTGTCTGCATTTCTGCATAAAATTTATTTTTAACGCCAGGTAAGTACTCGTTGCAGAACCAAAGTCGTTTGGGAGTTTCTACACGGATGCCTAAAATGTCAGATACAATTGAGTCTGACCAAAGCAAGAGGGTTGCATGCGAATAGTTTGGCAGCGTGACAAATGTATACGTATTTCTGTTACAAAAACTATTACTGCAGCAAAATAAAAATGGAGATCAAGATGAAACCTCCTAACATCCAACATCAGTGACCATTTTGGTAAAAGGACAAAGGCTAGTCATCATTTGATCGTGACTTTGATTGTGAACTTTTTTTTCCTTCTAGGTACTGTTAGAAGATGGACAACCTGTACAGAAATGAATGCACAGCTTTGAAGGATACATTTGGTTGATGTTTATTGGGGGACTGAGGACACTTCCTTTTAACACCTCATGGAAATTGGTTTTCAGAGTTTTTGGATAGTTTCTCTGCGTCTCATAAGTGATGCCTTCAGCACATGGACCACATCATTTCATCATGGAAAGACAGAAAACAATGAATAATGTATCTTCAACACAATATGGTGGCGATCCATGTACATTCATCTGCACCGAGTGTGGTGAAGGGTTCACTCATTACCCTCAAGTGTTAGCCCACATGACCAGTCATGGACCTTTGGAATCATTTTCCTTTGATGGCTCGTCGAACGGATTTGAAGTCCCTCGAGAATACGTGCTACAAGAAAACGGAACACTTGCCATTTTAAATGGCTTTTCAGTGTCTCTTTCCCCTGTGAAACCACCATCGCCTGGAGTACTGCCAACTAGCACACCCATCTCCAAATCTTTGTCCCCCGAACCACGGCCACGGTCTATTCCAGAAGCAAATAACCAGAAGCCCTTGGATTTGGAAAGTGCAAGGAAAAAGCGTCCCGAGGTCGACTACCGTTGTGAAATATGTTGTAAATCATTCAACAGTTTGAAAAGTTTACATTGCCACCATCAGTATAGAAACTTGGAGCAAAACTACAGGTGTACTTTGTGCTGCAAGATTTTTGAAGGTCGCCAAGCGCTGGAGACGCACCTGCAAGGACATGCACGAGAACGGTTCCTTTCCTGCGCTTATTGTGGAAAGCGATTCATCAAAGCATTTGCCTTGGTCGCTCATCAAAAAGAAAGTCATACAACTTCCACTACTGAAAATTCGGAGACCAATGATGAAAATAAGTTACCCAAAATGTATTCATGTCGGAAATGCAACTTAAATTTCTTTTGGATGTCGGATTTTCAGACTCACGCACAGCACCATTGTAAAGGTAAAGCATCTAATGCTACATTTGCACCGAAATATGTAGCGAAATCGAAAGATCATAATGACAGACTACTTCAAAACTGCTACAGTAATGGCAACATCACCGAGGTTAAGAACGATGTTGAAATGAACCATAAAATTACGAGCAACAACATTGACACTACACCTGTCACAACGTACAGATGTGGTTTATGTGGGGATTGTTTCCCAAATTTAACCACACTTAAAGAACATCAGCCCATACATCAGCTGAATCAAGAAATCCTCCCCCAAAAGCCACAAAATGTCATTAAAGCTCGACGTAGAAGGGCAATGAGTACAAATGGAAAACTATATTCCTGTAAACTTTGTCAGTGTGTCTTCAATCATTCGAGTAGTTTGTCAAGACACATGAGATACCACAAGGGCACTATGCACAAATGCACATTTTGTGGTCGGCATTTCTCCCAGCGTTGTGATCTTACGAGGCATCTCAATATGAATCACGCAGCTGAATTACAAAATAAACCAGGATTTAAGCACTTGATATTCCGGGCACAGAGACACAATTTAATAAATAAACAGACCGCACCAGAAATAGATCGAAACGGGAAGAGAACAAAGAGAGCAGGCCGAGTCAACTACAAGTGTCAAGAATGCGGCAAGAGATTTGGGCTGGCGTATGTTTACAAACGTCACTTGCGGCATCATAAAAGATTTCACAATAAGTGTCCCATATGTCCTGCTAAATTCATAAGCGCTTCCTTACTTAAGCGTCACCTTAAGAATCACCCAAGCGGTTGGCAAAAAATGGATGTGGAGCAATCATCCCATGGCACTGACACAAATGGAAAGGCTGCGAAGGGTCTCGCTACTAAGGATAATGACATGGTGGGCTACACCCCAAATGAAAAAGGAAACTCCAATGTTGTCTATGAATGCACTGAGTGCATCGAGACATTCTCTTGCTTGGAGATGTTTCTTCAACATCAGACTTCTCATGGCAAAGAAAATAATGTTTGACCTGTAAGTATTGTTATTTCCAGGAA
Organism: Stigmatopora argus; assembly: GCF_051989625.1. Classification (NCBI taxonomy): domain Eukaryota; kingdom Metazoa; phylum Chordata; class Actinopteri; order Syngnathiformes; family Syngnathidae; genus Stigmatopora; species Stigmatopora argus. Next base: position 12,869,455 of record NC_135390.1, read on the forward strand.
TGGAGTTGAGTGTTTTCTTGCATGTCATTTAATGCATAGTCTGAGGACATTTAGTATAGGTCGGGCTATCATACAATTTTTTTATGGTGTGATGACAAGATTCTTTTATTGAACATCAGAACATTTACAAAAGCTCTTAAAATTACCAAATGGTTCCACAGTGCTAATACAAAATGTTAAATTAAATGTCCGAATCTTATTGGTGAAGATTGTCTCTAACAGTCTAATGTTGTGGTTACTAAAAAAATCCATTAGGATAGATGAAGAAATTAAGACTTACTTTCCATGCAAAAGTCAAAACAACCCATTTTCTTAGTTTAATTTTTGTACTTTTTTATCTCATGTCTTGAATGAAACAGGATGGATCTTCTTTGTGAATTTTCTGGGTCACCAATTAAAATTATAAGGAGAAATTACTGGATTTTGTCTACTTTTTAGTTTCTTCTTTTAATCATCCTTCCAGAATTGTATTATTTACTATATCTAGAAAATTATTTGGGCAAATGTTCTTGGCAAGAACTACAAAACAGTAGACTCTTGTTCATATGCGCATTTACCGAACACTACCAGTTTCATATGCGCAATCACCAAACCCTAATTTAGTGTAAAATAAAATATTTTTTTCAAATTCAGGATATATATAATTTCCTTCCAGCACTGATTGGCCAAGCAATGTCATGGGATCATCTGCAGCCAGTGATGGTCAAGCGGCGCATGTTATCGTGAATAGACGTGATGAGTCGATGTGTCTTGACCTCCACGGCATAGGCTCCACCGAACCCCTGAGACCGACTCACTGAACCCAGGTTAAGAACCACTGCTCTGGTATTTGGAATACATTCTTAACAGTTGGCTCCAAACCAAATCAGTATGTTTCTATGTGAGTAGTCACTGTTCGTCATATATACATAAAAATATTGACACAGTGATTAATGGACCTGGTTCACTGGCCTCGGGTAAAGGTGGTGACCTGGTGGAAATTGGACATTCCACCTGAGAGATGCAGTTAATTCTATAGTTTCTTTGGAGATTTAGTCACCAGTAGGTCACAGAATTGACAAAGAGACATTACAAAGAGGGAGTTGCTACCAGAGATATTACACGAGGAATTGCGGGGTGAGCGAGTGCTCCTGATGTTCTTATGAGCAGCCAACAAGAAGTAATATATACTACTCGTATTAGCGATCGCTCCGGCATTCGTGCTGTGACGGAAAAAAACACTGAAAAAAAATGCAATGTAGAGTGCTCGTAGATATCTGTTACACATGAAAGAGATGCGGCAAAAAAGACAGTGCGCTACAATGATAAACAGCCTCTCATGTCTTGGCCACCTAGCTTTCTCGTACCTCGAAATTTTTCTCGTATCTAGAGATATTTATTTGCTTGAAATTTTACTCGTATGTCGGGGTGCTCGTATGTCGAGGTACCACTGTAAAGGGTTGTGCCACCTTTGGCAGCAATAACTGAAATGAAGTGTTTACGATAATTTGTGATGAGTCTTTCACAATGCTCTGGAGGAATTTTGGCCCACTCTTCCATGCAGAAATTTTTAGATCCTGCAATATTAGAGGGTTTTCTAGCATGAACAGCCCGTTTCAGATCACATCGCAACATTTCAATAGGATTTAAATCCAAACTTTGACTCTGTCACTTCAAAACCTTAACATTGTTTTTTTAGCCATTCAGAGGTGGACCTGCTGGTGTGCTTTGGATCATTGTCATGCTGCATGCTCCCAAGAGTGCTGAAGTTTGAGCGCACAAACTGAGGGCCATATGTTCTCCTTCAAAATTTGCTGGTAGACAGCAGAATTAATTCTTCCATCAATTACAGCAAGTCGTCCTGGTACTGAGGCAGCAAAGCAGCCCCATACCATCACACTGCCACCACCATGCTTTACTGTTGGTATAGTGTTCTTTTGATGGAATGCTGTGCCATTTTTCTTCTCCAAATGTAACGGGCCACACCGCTTCCATTAAGTTCAACTTTTGACTCATCAGTCCACAGAATGTTCTTCCAAAAGTGTGGAGGATCATCAAGATGTTTTTTGGCAAACGTAAGATTATCCTTTATATTCTTTATGGACAGCAAGGGTTTTCGCCTTGGAACTCTGCCATGAATGCCAGCTTTTGCCAGTGTTTTTATTATAGTAGAGTAATGAACACTGAACTTAACTGAGGCCAGCAAGGCCTGCAGTTCTTCGGATATTTTTCTAGGTTCATTTGTAACCTCCTGGATGAGTCGTCGTTGCACTCTTGGAGTAATTTTAGCTGGCCGACCACTCTGGGGTAGGCACTGTTCCCAGTTCTCACTATTTGTGGATAATGGCTCTGACAGTGGTGTGCTGGAGCCCCAAAGCCTAAGAAATGGTTTTGCAACCTTTTCTAGGCTGATGGATGTCCATCACTTTTTTCGAATTTCTTCTTGAATTTCTTTAGATCGTGGCATGATGCTCTGATCTTGTAGCCTACTTAAATTTCTCTGACACATTCTATTTATGCGTTTTCTTGATTCAACACGTGGTGGTAATCAGGTGTGGGTGTGGCTTGTGAAATTGAATTCAGCTTTCCTACAATTGTAATTAGTCCGTTATTTTGTGATTTAACAAAGGGGGCAATTGCTTTTTCACAGAGGGCCAGGGTAATTTTTTTCTGCCTTGGTAAATAAAGTCATCATTTAGAAAGTGCATTTTCTCTTTTTCTTGGGTTGTCTCTGTCATACGAAAATTGATCTGATGGTCTGAAACTGGTGTGTGATAAATATTCAAAAAACACAGAAATCTGGAAGGGGTCTAAAGCTTTTTCACGGCACTGTATGTTCTGCTTCGGGTAGTTATCTGAAGGGTACAGACAAACGGCAGCTATGTAAAGAACATCTCCAGAATTTAACCGTGTGCAACTGAGGAAGTGCCGGGGATGGGGTCCTGTTATTGTTGTGACATTATGAATTTCCACCAGTAAAAAAAAATGCTGTTATTCATTCATCCATTTTCCATACCATTCCATACAAGGGTAATTGGAGGTGCTGGAGCCTATCCCAGCCAACTACAGACAGTAGGTGGGGGGACCGAGGCACCCTGAATTGGTTTGCCAGCCAATCGCAGGGCACAGTGAGACAAATAACTACTCACGCTCGTACGTAAAGACAATTTAGAGTGTTCAACAGACCTAAAGCCTGTTTTTGGGATGTGGGAGAAAACCAGAATACCAGGAGAAAACCCAAGCAGTCATGGGGAGAACATGCAAACTCCACAGAGGAAGTTTGCAACCCACCGGAGATTGAACCCTCTATCTCAAAACTGAGGCGGATATGCTATCGAATTGACCACTGTGCCGCCCCAGTTTTAATTTCAGATGACCCTGTGCACCCCTGCGATCCTTGCGAGGATAAGCAGCATGGTAAATGAATGAATTCATGTACAGACACACCGTTGATGGTTGGAGAGGAGGGGGCCTCTGAATTTTTTAGACTCACTGTTCTGAGATCGACGGTTCAATCCCCTTAGTGTGTTCTAATCTTCCTTTGTGGAGTTTGCATGTTCTCCTTAGGCCTGCATGGGTTTTCTCTGGGTACTCCGGTTTCCTCCTACATTCTAAAACACGTGCATCGTAGTCTGGTCGAACACTCTAAATTGTCCTTAGGTACGAGTGTGAGCGTGAATGGTTGTCCGTCTCCTACTGCCCTGCGATTGGATGGCCACCAGTGCAGGGTGTCCCCCCCAGCAATCCCACAACCCTGATGATAACAAACAGTACAGAAAATGAATGAATGTTGTCAGGAGGATTTGGTATTGCACATTACACTGTGAACCAATTCACATTGGCAGACACGCAAGGAGCAGTTTCTAAAAGAAAGTGACACAAACTGCAGTATTTCATGAGATGGGGGTCATTGAATAATGACTTGCTTATGGGCATCTTGTGAGGATCCAAGAAAAAAATGATTAGCATCTATCTCTCCAGCAACTCGTTTATTTATTTATTTTTGCAGGTTGACCATGACTGGGACTTCAACCATTAACCCCAACTTAAAAGGTCAGGTCCTTACAGCAGAGTTACTGTCAAACATAAATTAATCCTTGAAATACATGCAACATCAAAAAGTATATCCTGTGTGGCAGAAACCAGCCCCACTCTTATTATTATTGACGAAAATATAAGATTGACAGCAGGTATTTATGCTGAACAGCCCAGAATGCCTGTTTTATAAGACTTTTCCAAGTACTCCATGCTTTATTCTAAATTTCACCACCCTTTACCTAATTACCTACAGTCTTATAGTAAATTATTAGTATCTTAGTCCTTGAAATACCAATAAATGTTCAGCCTGTTTCACCACTAGGGGGATTGCCCAAAGGAACTTCTATAAGTCAGCCTGCGCCATTTTGTTGCGGATCCTGCTCACAAAATGGTGGTAATCGACCGATTAACCCTTAAGGGACCAGGGAGTCACCGGGTTCCAGTAGGGGAGCAGGCGCTCCAGCGGTGGTTCTATCACCTGCACATCAACGTGAAAGTATGGGACCACACAAGGGACCCCCGTACACACCGATGAGGACTTCACCGTGGTGCGCAGAGTGTATCAAGCACACACCGCAGAGCCACAACACCAGGGAGGTAGGACCGACTGCGGCTGCGAGGAGCACCAATGGAGAACCGGAAGCGGTCGAGGATGATTCGCGCCATAGAGCGAAGAGGGGAGGGCTCTCCGCGACTCCCTGCAACCATGTTATTGGTCCCGCTTAGTCCGACGTACGTATTTGCGGCACATTGTTTGAGAAATACGCCAAGGGAAAGGAAAGAAAATGGAGGAACGTCATGATCTACCACAAATCCTCGAGCCAAGGGCGTGTTTGTAGTCTCGCGTCTCATCAAGAACGGTATCCATTTGAGCAGAACCCCCTCGGCCCCCCTTCCTCCTTACTAGTCTCCCCGAGACTTTATTGATCAAGTAACCCCACTCTCAAGGAAGAGGTCAGCCTTTGTGACGAAAAGGAAAACGGCACTTAAAGAACACAATAACTCCGAGACGTAAGACAACGACGGACTCGCGGACGGAACGCAGCACTAAGCCGGTATGTACCGGTCTACAACATTTATGATCGCCGTTAAGTGCTTCAAATCTAATTGCTAAATAGCATGCTAGGCTAACGCTATGGTTAGCCATCCCAGTCGTCCCCCAATGCACGAAACGTGTCACCGCTAGAGGACCAAGAACGGGACGGGAGTCGCAACACTGCCTTGCTGAAAGTGGTCTAAATGTGGCTTTGATGTAAATTGTTTACTAGGTTATTCAAAGTGTAAATTAATCCGTTGGCCAATAATCGGACTGCCTGTGAGCTCCTAATGTGCTTCACGACGCACGATGACATTTGGCAGCCGAATGGCACTTGTTAGCTTTCTGCCAAATATAAACTCAAGCACATTATTTTATTAACAGTAGTCTTAACCGTTATCACATGAAGGAAAACAAATGGGTTGCCTCCAGACGGCTGACATTGTCTATCTAACAAGCTGTTTCTTTCTAGGGGTTTAAATAATATGCGATAAATATGATATTAAACATGGTGTCCATAATATATTGATGATTTTTGGCCCATTTGTATTTTTATTGTTTTATTTTGTCCAGCCATTTTCAAAGCAATTCACCCCCATTAGGCTCCTGAAGTGTGTAGTCCACCCTGGACAGGCCAGTCAATATTGGGGTGTAAACAACTAAACATGGACTCCCATTTCTATCTAATACACTAATGAGGCACATTGTCTAGTCTTCCATAAAGGTTGCATGTGTGTCACAGTACACATTTTATCCCTCCTGATTTTGTTGCCACTGTTTTGTAGCATACTCTAAATATGTAATAATAATAATCAGACATTGGCTTTGTCATCATCATTGACTCGACAAAAGCCTAATTGTCATCATACCCAGCTGCGTATGACGAAATTGGTGAACCAATTGTGGACTAAACACTTTGACTAATTTGGACAGGATACTAAATTAAAACGTCTCTTTTATCAATATTGGGCTGTTTTGCATAAGACTCGGTGATGTCACAAAGCCAGAGATTTCCCCGGTCACCCACCCTGCCTCTTGCCAATTTTTGTTTCCTCCCACAGCTACTGCTCATATACATGTTTTTAAGATGAATTGGAACCTTCATTAATATCTTTTATTTTACTTTGAAATATTTTTTTTCATAAAAATGTTTGTAAATGCTATTGTGATCTGTATTGAGACCAGGAAGTTGGTAGGGGACAACCCAGAGAAGTATAGTTCTCTAGAAAAGAGAGGAATGAACATGAGCAGGAGTAAAACAAAATACATGTGTGTAAATGAGAAAGTCCTGGGGTAAACAGTGAAGTTGTAAGGAGTAGATGTAAAAAAGGTAGAGGACTTGAAGTACCTAGGGTCAACAGTGTAGGGTGATGTGGGTAAATGGGCTTATACTGTGGTACCTCTACATAGGAATTCTTTAGGGGTAAGAAAAGCACCAGCGGTAAAATTTTGTCTCAGGATACGAAAGAAATTTCAAGTAATGAAACGCAACATCTGAAAAATTCAAATATCCTCTTGTAGCATCCTGTATTTTATTTTGAAATTGCCATACCAGAGTTGCTCTCCTAGCACTCTGCTGCCCTCCCATTGGCTAGAAGGAGAAGAAGCATCTCCGTCATGCCGGAGCCAAGGTCAGTGCACTCTAGGTGGACACGAGAACCGGCCTGAGCAGGGTAGCAGCTGTGCTAAATGCAGCTTTATTCATTGCCTTTCATTTTCACCCAAGAAAGTTATTACCGGTGTAAATGAAAAGATCGTCCAAGGCAAACTTTGGTGGATTAATATTTCACCAAACGTAATATACAGACGCTCCCCTACTTACGAACATACGACTTACGAACAACGGTACATACGAACATGTCTGCAAATTGCGTTTATGAAAAATGTTCGTAAGTTCGATTTTGTATTTTTTTCCCCGAGTAGTGCTTCTTTCCGCCCCTAATACCGACGCCTGGCGCTGTGAGGGCTCAGCTCACCCACTCTACCTTCTTCTGTCCAATTCGTTGCAATGCGGAAGTGCGTGAACGTATCTCCAGTGCGCCAAGAACCTTTTTCATTTGTATCATTAAATATCTCTTGCATCCATTATTGAATATGGTTGGTAAAAAGCGAAAGGCTTCTATTGAGGGAGTTGCAAGGAAGAGGCAAGCCATTTCATTTGAAACGAGTGGCAATAATAACGAAGCTTGATGCACGTGAGAGTGGTGAGCGTTGCACATATACAACTTGAATCGTTCGACCGTCAGTACCATTTATAAACAGAAAGATCGAGCAGCATGACCCAAATATTGAACGTTGCACAAAGTTTGCAAATCAATTGAATGATGCCATACAGTGCTACCGCATCATTTATGATGGGGAAAAAAAAGAAAACTCTGCAATCGTCGTTAGATCGCTTCTCTCGGCCAGTTTCTAATACATAAATCTCTCTCTCTCTCTCTATACAGTACTGTACATATTCTCCATTTTATTAAATGTTTTTTTCAGTACAAACCAATGCGTGTTACTTATACAAGCCTTAAACATACAAATGCACTTATATAAACCTTCAATATACTTATATAGGCCTTAAACATAAATTATAATACAAAATATAGCACTAAATCAACTTACAAACAAATTCAACTTATGAACAATCGCTCGGAACCTAACTCGTTCGTAAGTAGGGGAGCGTCTGTAATTTTAAGTTTATGTTTACTCAGCTGCCAAACGTGTGCAGTCGCTCATCCACCCCAATGGAAATTGGCCTCACGTGAGAGACATGCAGTCGACATTTATAATAATCTCATTAGAAATTTTGCGCGTGGTGTCCAGCTGTAGTGGCAGCTTTTTTAAAAAATGGACTCAGGTTGAGCCCTTGAGAACCAGCTCTTTTTGCATCCACAATTTGACGTACTTACTTGGTGCTACATCAGTCGGGGGGGGGGGTTCATCTCTGCATGTTCACTGATAAGCATAAGTCCCGTATAAGCAGTAGCTCAATAGAAAAAGGCCATTTGTGTCTGTTGTTGCCGTCTGCTGTAAGGTGCAATCAATTTTCCAATTCCTATCCTCCCCCTTCAGTCCTGAGTCATTTACACGTATCTTTGGAGAGACAAAATGGTAGCACGTCACCACCACATACCCTCTTTCCTTCTTTGTTCCACGCACATACACATTTTTAGATTTGCTCTCTGATAGAGTAAATCGTATATCTAAATATTCAGTGGGTTGCAAAAGTAATGTATTTTCGCACCTATAGGGCGCGCTTAAGTCTAAAATGTTCTCTAAAATGGTCCTTGGGCCCAATTGGTCGGTGCGCCTTGTCTGCACTAAATTCAATTTTTGTATTGCTCTGGCCGCTTGAGTGACTGGTTTGATTTCTTGCCGGTGCGCTACTTATTGCGATCAACCCAGCGGGCGTTCACCCTAAAAATACCCTCCCCGCGCATTCCAAGCATTACGGTAAATCCTTTCATAGCATCCCAGGGGAGTGGCAAGGCATTTGACTTCCGTGTGCTCGCAGCACTGTTAACCCTCAAAAACACTCAATACTCAAAGAAACAGCATATTAGAGCTATACTGAGGAAATGCCTGACGTGAATGACAACAGAATGCGGGTGTGAACGCTGGATGGATCCAGAACCCCTGTGACTCTTGTGAGGATAAGCGGCTTAGAGATTGAATGCATGTATTTCATTGTTGCAAAAGTATTCACATCAACAAAGTCAAAAACGATTGCACACAAGAGTATAGCATCGTGATTTCATTGTATAATTACTTGTGATCTGGTAGGTGTGATCACCCCCCATTAATTGCCCCTAATAGTCACTGTCTCCTGTCTCACCATCTTTGTCAGCATACAACTGTCACTATGTCAAATGTCAGTAGACAAAGATCTACAGAATAAAGCTACAGCAGTGGACTTCTCTCAGTCTTTCCCCCTCTCTCTGGCCCCAGTCTTGCTTACTTTGCACTGTCCCGTTTGGTCCTGGCTATGGCCAACATGCTGCTCGTGAAGTGGGGGGTTGTTCTCCACGGGGAGGTCAGTTTCTATGCTGGTCTTTGTGGGTCATATAGGTCCCACTGTGCTTTCAGCCAGATCGGGGAGTCCAAGCTGGTGAGTGGGTTGTGGATTGGAGTGTCTTTTTGTGCTCCTGCCTCTCCAATCTCCCCTCATCGGTCGGTTAGGGAATTGTTCTAGGCCACTGACAGACAGCATTTCATCGACTGTCCCTGCAGGTTGGGGGACCGGCGTCGTTCCTGGGTGACAGGCAGTTTCTCCAACGGCTCCTGTGAACATGCTCTTTTCAATGCATGAAATGTTGAATGAATGTTTAAAATCTAAATAATTATTTATGTGGCCCTTGTACTGGTACCAGTCAGATTAAATATAGTTCCCCAGCAGCATTCATGCAGCCCCATACAAGGTCATTACCACAACCATGTCTTACTAAAGGAGGATTGCTGACAACCTGTAGTGTGACCGGAAACTGTCTCACCAGTTTGGATTTCTAATTTCTGAGCCAGCTGCAGAGAAATTGGATGGGGATTTTGTTTCGGAAGGGGCTCAGAGTAGTGTTGCTGCTGCTGGTTCTGGGGCCAGATGAGATGGCTCGATTATATTGCTTTGGGTGCCTCCTGGAATGGGATATACCTAACAACCAATAGGATAGGAAGAGGTAAGTTAATCTTCAAAAATAATTTCATCTTAATCTGTTTTGTCTCAGGTCTTTAAAATTGAAGTTTGGTTACTTCACAGTTTAATCACATGAAGACGAGACTGTGTAACTTGTACATTTTCCTCTTTTCCATTATAGTGTATAGTTCTTATGTTAGGGATCAGTAGTGATAGATACTGGATCTGTTGCAGTTACTAAATTGTTGTTTTGCTTTCTTTTCAGAGTTCCTTTCAGATGTGACTCCTTTCCCGAAAACCCCCGAGTCATCCTACACTCAAGAAAAGGTGGGATTTATTAATCATGTTCATTAACGTGAGTAGGACAAGGATGCAAAGGTGTTGACAGGGGCCAGTAGTGTGGTAGAAAGATAATTATTTTGAGAAATTAAATGAGGAAAATGAGAGAGAACTAAGTGTAGGAGGAGCACCTGTAATGGGCCAGGAAGTGACAAAGATGAGCAAATCTCAAGTTAGACAGGCAACGAAGAGGATGAAGAAAAAAACAAAGGCGTTTGGCCCAGATGACATGTGGAGGTATGGAAATCTTGAGCAGTGGTAGCGGTAGTTTTTTTTAACAGAATTGTTTAATACAAAGCTAGAAGGAAAGAAGATTCCAGAGGAATTGGGGAGAAGTGTTCTGGTGCCCATCTTCAAGAAAACAGGAGACGTACAGAGTTGTGGAACGTATAGGGGTATAAAGCTATTGAGTCATACATACAATGTTATGGGAGAAGGTGGTTGAGGCTAGACCAGGGGTCGGGAACCCAAAATGTTGGATGAAAAAAAATACAAATATGTCTGGAGCTGCAAAAATTTAAAAGCCTTAAAAGCCAACTGGGTACTCAGCTGCAAATGTAGCATGCCTTACCGTTACCTGGAAATGTCTTTCCACGTGACTATGTTATTTGACAATGTCTTGCTACAAAGCAAACATTTAGGCAATCCTTCTGCATTGGCAATCAATGCAAATGATTCAGTCCAAGAAACATCAAATCCTTTGTTTTTCGATTTTTAAATTCTTCCCCATGGATCCATGGCCCATCACATAGTCGCTGGTTTGTTTACAACAGTGACCTGCCTAGCATCCCACCCTGCTGATGGCAGCGTGTCACAGGCTAAGACGAAAATCTTCGTTGACAGAAATGTTGACATTTAAATTCGTTCTGCACATTCTTAGAGCACTGGAAAACATTACGAATGTTTGTCTCCTACAAAAACCATATTACAGCAAAAATTATGTCTCTCTCCCATTTTCAAACACTTGAAAATGTTCCAGGGAGCCACTAATGCAGTGCTAAAGAGCCCCATGCAGCTCCAGAACCTATGGTTGCCGACAACCAAGCTAGACTATGGGCAGAAATATTTGTGAGCAGCAGCATGTTTTAATGTCGAGGAAGGGTACGAAAAATTATGCGTTTGCTTTGAGGCTAGTAATGGAGAAGTACAGGGAAGTTCAAAGGGGCCTTCATTGTGTCTTTGGAGATCTAAAGAGCCTATGACTGAGGACCTAGAGAGCAACTGTGGTCACTACATGAGGAATTCTGAAGTGGCAGAGAACTATGTCTGAGTAGTTCAGGAGAAGATCCCAGGAAGACCGGTGAAGTTTCAAGTAATGGATTTAAAGAAGGTAGAGGAATTCAAGTACACAAGGTCAACAACACAGTCTGATAGAGAATTTGGAAAGGAAGAGAACAGTGCAGCAAGGGTGGAAGAACTGGAGAAAGTATCAGGTGTGTGTAAGGAGGATGCAAAGGACAGGGTGAAGTGGAAAAGTTGATTTGCTGTGGTGTATCCTCATGGGGCAAGCTGAAAGTGTAGTACTAGATTGTTGTCTTAATGCTATTCTATTTATATTATGTCATGCTTTTTATTCTAGGGATAACAGGCAAATCCCAGAATTGTAGAGGATAATGGCTCATGAGTGGGATACGTATCTTCAAAATATCACACCATTGTCACCAGAATCAAAGGCTTTGAGGACATCAGAACCAGAAGGAAGTCTTGCCCAGCATATAGAAACCTTCGTGGGACAGCATGAGTTCTCCAACTCCACAGGTTCACATGATCCCCCTGCAACAGACTCCACATTCGATACAAACTTTTACTCAAGTGTGGGAAACTCCACTTCTGATTGTGCTTATGAAAGCTTTTATAGAGAATCCCCTTGGGAACCCGATGAGGAACTCATACTAAAGGATACCTCATTGAGATGTGAAGGTACTGATGTTAATGATATAGCTACAAATGGATTATCTTCGTCTGGACCTTTGCCTTCATCCTATTCAGTGGAGTTACAAGGACTTAAGCAAAACTGTGAACTATTAGCTTCATCACTTCTTGAAGACTATTCAGATGTCAGTAGTTGTTCAGACAGAGATGCAAATGAAACCAGACCGCCTTGTAAATTCATGACTACTCCAAATCAGAAGTCTAAATCTGATTCTTTGACGAAACGAAGTCCGTCCGAATGGCTTATCTCCCACCCTGAAAATGTGACTTTTTCAAACGAGATTAATGATATCTCTCAGGGTTCACAAAAATACATAGACAGAGAAAATCTAACTGAATGTCTCCCAGATGCGAACCAAGGTTCAGAGAAAAATGGGACTTATAACACGGAATACAATCAAGAATTCTCAGATATTCCAACAACCGAGAGCGGGAGCATTAAGGATTCTAATGATGAAGAGGGACTTCCAATTCAAGGAGAAATGTCAAGTGTTGCAAAGGACTTAATTGGAGAAGACTATTCAGACATATCAATCAGTGACAATGAAAACCGTAGTGGCACAGAGGATGACCCTGATCATATGGAGCATGAAAATGTAACACCGGAACATACAAAATCGTCATTTGCAAAGGTGGAAGATGGGGACAAGGAATTGGAGAAAGAAGAGGAAATTAATGAATCGTGCCCAATTGAAAAAGAAGCCCGCTATAATAACTCTCATGCCGTTGAAAAGCAAGAAATAAACTTGACAAATGTTGAGGACACTTACGGAGCTGTCAACCAAATGGAAGAAAATGAATTGGATTTGCTGGGTGAGGAACCATTCAATGTACCAAAGGAAACAAATATCAAAGTCTTCTGCAGTCAAGATGAAAGCATGGAAATAGACATCCCCCTGTCAGAAATGGAAGTTCAATGTGAGGAAAATGAAATGAAGCCTGACAACCCTCAATTCTCAGATGCTCCTGAGTCAGAGTGTAATAATGTTGTTAGTGAACTGGCAGAATGTTCAAATATGCTATTGGCCAATAGCCAGGATATTGGTTCCTGTGTACAGTTATTAAAAGATCAGCCATCTCAAAATGTGGTTCTGGACAGTATATGTAGTTCTGCTCCAATATGTGATGGTCATTTGACTGTTACCAGTGACGAGCTAAGTTTGCGTCTTGATTCAGGCCCCTCTCAAAATTCAAGTACTCCAACAGACAGTAGTTTGACCAGTGATGACCTTGGAAGGGACAATAAGAAACCAGATAATGAGATTACTTTGAGCTGGCCAGAAGAGTCCTGCTCAAGTGCAGACACGAATATTTGTGACAAAAAAGCAATGATGGAATTCCACAAGGAGAATCAGACCTCTCAAGATGAAAATTGTAGTAGTGAAACTATTGATAATTCTATCTTGGATTTGCATGCTGAGAATGAACACAGCGCTTCAAATGATTTAAAATCCTTCTCTCAGAAGACCAATTTGACTAATGAATGCTGTTCCAGCAAGGATGAAGATTCTGGGGAAACCTCTCCTCAGTGTCATGAAAAGTCACGTGATCAAAGTCAATTTCCTTCAGCACAAGAGCAAACACTGTGCACTGATGAAAATGTAAAGGTGTTTTCTGATGTAATGGACACTTCAGAGAAAGACAAGTTGATACTCATCGAGCAGTCTGGTGAACCTCCCATTGAAAAATCTATTGTCCAGTCAAACTCCAACATGAAGAATGAGTCACAGGAGCAAGATTGCACTGTAAAATCCTCATTACAGATGAGAAAGCGCCTACAGCCTGTTGTAATTATTAAAAAAATGGAGCCTGCATTAAGTAGTTTATACCAGTGTGCAGTTTGCCAGCAAATAACCCACAGGGCCGATCATCTAATTGAACATTACCACTGTGAACATTCAGATCAAATTTTCCAATATTCTCAGCAATCCAATCAATACCTAATAAGCAATGGACTTTCTGATAAGCATGTGAGCAACAAACCCCAAGAGCTTCAACAACTTGCTTCTGCTCATGGAAAAAGACAATGTCATCGTTGCAGCTTTTGCAATAAGAAATTTTCAAAAATAATTCAGTATCTGGCACATATGCGTCTTCACACTGGCAAAACACCTTTTAAGTGCGATGAGTGTAACATGTATTTCGCACAGAAGAGTTCATTAAATAGGCACAAGAACAAAACCGGAATGTGCAAGAAACTGAAAACGGAAAATCCAGATGTGTTATCAATTGTCCGCAAAGTTTTCGAGGTAGTAAAAGATGAAAGTAGACCATCAACACTACAAATAGATGCCATGGACATGACACAGGCTGAAAATTTGCCACAGTGTTTTGTGAATTTGTTCGACATCTGCACAGCTAACATCTGTGTCTATTGTGGCAGACAATACGCTTCTCCGTGGCGAGTCAAGAAGCATGTTTACAACATGCACAAAGGGCATCCTCCAGGTGTCTGGCAAAACCAGACAACTATGAAACTAGCGAAAAGAAGCACTCTGGCGCATTTAGATGTACCTGTTGAGGAAAATGAGATGAGGCGTAAATATAAATGTCCTCTCTGTCCGCGACTTTTCATGCACTTCTACAACAGAGCTAGACATTTACGTGATTGCGCAAGAGTAGCTTGTCGTAATAAGAAAACATTTGGCAATAAATTCAAGTGTCCACGTTGCCATGTTTTATTTACTCAGGGAAATAGTTGGTACAAACATATCAGATATGTATGCCTCAAAAGAACCTTTTGGGAAGTATCAAAAGAGAAGGTAAAATCAGAGGTGAAGACCGAGGGACAGAAAAACGTGGCCTTGGAAAACAAGCAGGAGAAATCCGAATTAGCAATCCCTAAAACTCAAGACTCTTACAAATGTGATGCCTGCCCAGCAGTTTTCGAGAAAGAATCTGGTCTCTCCGAACATGTAAAAGAACACGAGTCTGAAGGCACAGGAAAAATGATCGACCACGAGACACAACTTTTGACATCTTTCGGGATGGCAAATACTGATGAGACCGAGAGCCATGTGAAATCAGATCAGCAGACGCCCCTCCGCTGTCGGTTTTGTGATAAAAACTGCAACACGGAATTGTCATTAAAGTTGCATGAAAGGTGTCATAAAGGTGAAAGGCCATACCTCTGTCTGGACTGTGGAAGAGAGTTCAAGAAACAAGTCTACCTTAGGAGCCACAAGGTTGTCCATCAGAGTGTACCATGCACGCTTTGCAAAAAGATTCTTCCAAATTCAAGAAATCTTGTACACCACATCAAATTATATCATAAAGGGAAAAGGGTCCCATGCCCTACCTGCAAGAAATTGTTGAATACCGCAGAACTTCTCAATCATCTGAAACTACACAAAAGGGAAGGAAAAGCACCTGTGTTAAATGAGGAAACATTGAAGACCTTGACAGCTTCACAAAACCCAAGTGAACCAAAGACAATAGCCTGTCCTCTTTGCCAACAGGAATTTGATGATATCCATTTAATAAGGAAACACAGTCTAGAACACATATCTTCAGGTCAGACGTGTCCATATTGCAATCAGACTTTCAAAGCCCGACGTTATTTGCTTCTTCACATGTTCAAACATACAGGTGAAAAACCTCATTGCTGTGTTAAGTGCGGGAAAACTTTCTGCCTAAAAACAAACTTGATAATTCACGAGAAAAGTTGTGGGCCAGATGAAAATGAAATGTCTCCCAAACCCGAGAAGCATCAGTGTACAATTTGTTCCCGAACCTTTAACAAGAAAGCACATCTAATGGTCCATACAAAGGGCCACCTGTTAAATACTTTGCGTCTCTGCTCCTATTGTGGGATGTACTTTGGCAAAAGTAAATTTTATCTTCACAAGAAGAAGTGCTCAGTAGAGAGTTCAGAACCCAATAGTACCTCACCTTCAAACAACGACGCCTGTCAAACCAGTCAAGAGGAAAGTCAGAAGGTCTCTGAAAGGCCTTCCCAATTCAGTGCACCAGAGATGCTTCCACTGAAGTGTTCATACTGTCCAAGGAGCTTCAAGTTCAGGTCAATGCTGTTAAAACACAGCGTTTCACATACCGGCATACAACCGTATCCATGCAAAAAATGCGGTGAGCGATTTTCAACCATTTCATTGCATTTGCAGCATGAGGAGCGCTGCCATGATGTTTCCAAGCAAGAGGAATCAAAGAAGGCTTCAAAAGAGGTTTCAATGGAATTGACCGATATGCCTACTGCCGCAGAGGAAGCACAGATATCAATAGAAAAATCTAAGGATGAATACAAATGTAAATTCTGCACAAAGACATTTGTGAAAGCACGAAGCCTGCGGCGTCATATTTTGACTCATAATGAAGTGAATCCTTATCGCTGCAAAACATGTGGTAGCTGCTTTTCGCGGTATGATTATCTCAAAGTGCACCATGGTCATTGTAAAGGAAAAAGAAAGCAGTTGCAAATATGCATTCCCAAAATCAGCTTGGATGATGTTAGTAAAGGCTGGAAAAGCTGTAATGCCAGTCAATCAATGAAATTACAAGAACGATTTGAGTGTAACGTTTGTTCCAAGAGCTTCCCAACTCAGTCTACACTCTCCCGCCATTTCACACTATTTCATACCATTAAATTGTTTAGGTGCCAATATTGTGGTGCTGCGTTTACCCATGAAAAATCTCTGAAATTCCACAAGAAGACTAAAAACTGCAAAAAAAAATACCAGAAACTAAATTCTACTCCACTGCACAATAATTTGTCATCACAAAACGTTAGCCAGACACACAATGAAGAAGTTCGATCCAAGCTCCAGCTTTCCTCGAAAAAAAAACGGAAATATTCTTGCGGTTATTGCTTCCGTGTGTTTCCGCACAATGGGCAGTTACAGTATCATCTCCTGTTGCACACGGGTGAGAAACCATTTGCATGCGATTGTGGCCTGCGATTTATCCGGAAGGACTATTTGAAACGTCACAGGCTAAAGTGCAAGGTCAGACTTTGTAAAACATGTAACGTAGCGTTCCCCCAACACGAACTTAAGGCTCATCAAATATCTTGCCCTTCGACGTCACCCCAGTCCTCCAAGCCAGAAGAAAATCCTCTAAGACCTAAAATCGGCTTTTCCTGTGCATACTGTTCTCTGCGTTTTTCGTTATTTTCCCAGCTCCAGGAACATTTTTTGGCTGCACACAAAATGGAAACAATGGATATACCAGTGTCTACAGCTCCTCTTCAACATCATCTCGCCGAACTGCCAACCGATGAAGAGGATAGGCCTGACCAACAGCCAAGCGATGGCTCTAATTTGACATGCAAACTCGACACCGAACTTGTTGGCGAAGTTTCAGAATCCTTCCTTTGTTCAATCTGCAATATTTCCTTTGAAAATAAAGCTGGACTCAAGGGTCATTGTCGTATACATTCAAAAGTCACCCCTTACAAATGTAAAACATGCGAGAAAGGCTTCTGGAATAAAAATCTTTTTCGCAACCACAACAGGAAATGCAGGCATGGATATTACACTGAAAAGAATGCGGCTCAGAAAACGCCTGTCAACGCACACCTTAATCTGACATTGCCCGACTCTGTTCTGGTGTCAGAAACAGACACTGGAGTCTTGCAAGAAAACATCTCCAGCATAGAGGATTCACAGGAGTCTCCGCAAAACCCAGACAAAGATCAGGATCAAACAGTAGATCAAGATCAAAGATCAGGCATTAAAAACGAAGAAAAAGTAACACAGTACCAATGTTCCGAGTGTGATTTGAGCTTCACTGATGGATTGATGCTCATCAGTCATCTGGAAGAGCACGGTAGAGAGGAACAAGCCCATAGACGCACTGCCTGTGTAAAATGTAGACGTGTTTTTCACAATCTTGTAGAAATGGAAAAACACTTGAGGTCTCATGGGTTAACTAAGTCATTCTCTTGTCCTGAATGTTCCAAGTCATTTTTCACGGTATCTGATTTTGAAATCCACAAATCCTACCATGACTCAAACAGACCATTTGCTTGTAGTCAGTGTGGTTACAGGTTTTGGTCTAGGCAATCTCTAGGCAATCATCACAGTGAAGAGCATCGCGAACAACTGCATCCATGTCGTTTCTGTGAAAAGACCTACGCTTCCAAGAAATCTCTCCGAAGACACTACAAATCCTGGCACCTGAAGGAGCAAAAGAACTCTGAGAGCAATGTGGCGAGCGAAAATTGTGAGGATGAATGGAATAGTAGTGACGACAGTGACTCTGCACCTTACTTTCCATGCCATGTGTGTGGAAAGACATTCCCAACATCAGAAAATCTAGAAGATCACCAAAAATGTCACCTCGGGGTAAAACCTCACGAATGCGCGGAATGCGGCAGATGTTTTTTCCAGGCAGCCCAGTTGGAACAGCACAAACGGATGCACAAGTCTGAGTTGCAGTGTCAGGTGTGCGGAAGGGGCTTTGTTTCGCTCTTTGCCTTGCGGAAACACAAACACACCCACGGCAAGAGTCGTCCTTACCGTTGCTCCAAATGTCAGCTTAGCTTCTCTGGAGCTTCCCAGCTAGCGGAGCACATGTCTAATCACCGGGAAGAAAACTTTCCATGTGACATATGCAATCAAGTGTTTCCCTCCAAGAGTAGCAGAGCTGAGCATAGAAAAGAACATACCATGTCAATTGATCGCAACGCACCTTTGCCTGAAAAGTCTACTCCCCTCTCCGAAAGTAGCACAAAACCAAACCTGCAATACAATTGTCCTTTATGTAACGAAAGCTTCACCGACTCAATGGACTTCTCTGAGCACGGTTGTAAGGCCTCTAGGGATCGGCCGTATTCCTGTCCTGATTGCGACAGGCATTTTCTCCACTCATCCCACCTGAAAAAGCACACTGTCATACATCGTGATGCAACGACTGAGACCGAATATTTCTGTAATTGCGGCACTATTACCTTTCCCACACTCGAGCATTTCATCAGCCACATGAAGACCCATGAAAATGAGACGATTGTACCAGGAAAGAATGCCCAAACTTACAAATGTCCCACTTGCGGATGTAG
Source organism: Stigmatopora argus (assembly GCF_051989625.1). NCBI lineage: Eukaryota > Metazoa > Chordata > Actinopteri > Syngnathiformes > Syngnathidae > Stigmatopora > Stigmatopora argus. The sequence goes on from NC_135390.1 coordinate 12,888,409, forward strand.
TTTTATTAAGGTCACCGATTTGATTTCCCATTTTTCTGTGCATTCTGCAAATAGGCTAAATTGCAAAATATGTAAAATGAGTTTTTCTGCCAAACGCGAGCTGGAAGACCATGAGCAGAGGCATCAGTCATCATTTTCCCAATTGCAACGCAAGATGTGTGACAAGAAATTCAAAGGAAGTGGCGCTTTTCACAGCTCTTCAGATCCAGTCAAATCCCCAAACACGCGTTTAAATCTTGGAAAGCGGGCTGCAGAATCCAACCAGAATGACGTTGGCGAGGAAGAAGAAATTGACGTCACCGGAGAGGATTTGTACCATTGCAGCATTTGCACAAAGCAATTCTTTTCGAAAAGCGTCCTCTTGGAACATCAAAACAAAGTGCACTTAAATGAGCAATTCAAATGTAAGTACTGCCCCAAAGTCTTTGCCTACAAGCATACCCTTCAAAACCACGAACAAATGGTGCATATGAATCATGCTCAGCCGGCACCACCGCAAAACAGTCTGAAATGCTCCCAGTGTTTTTTAAATTTCAACACACTCCAAGATCTGTCATCACACATGCGAATACATGCTGAACAACAAATCAGACAGTACCGCTGTGATATGTGCTACAAGTCATTCGCGTATGCTAATCAACTTCAACACCATCAAGAAAGCCACATTGGCCAAATTGTGTATGAATGCGCCGAATGCGACAAAGCCTTTGCCTTTCCTAACCTGCTGGCAGAGCATCAGAAAACGCATGCTTAGCGATCCCCAAAAATGGCCGGTTCAAAGCTACAAAATACTCCAACAATTTACTCATAGTGGGCGGCTACTCCAAAAACATTAGGTTAGTGTCGGTCGCCACCGATCTTCTAAAGATAGATTCTAGTTTTGGACTTTGAATCGAATACAAAAACGTAATGTTTTTGATGCCTTTTGTTTGTATATTCGTACATGTTGAACTGTAAAATTGTACATAACTACCAAAAAACGTTCCGTAAAGAATCTTCGTTGTACAAGGATTCAATATTTTTATGCTACATTTTCAAGGTTTTGGAAGTTGTTTAAAGTCTGTTCTATACTATGAGGTCATTTTATGGGTTGTCTTTTTTTATTTTATTTTTATTGCTTGTCAATACTTCTGTGATTTCTGTTTGTTTATTTGTTCATAAAAAATTAGGAAAACCTTAAACGGGTTTCACAGTATTGGCAACACTTTGTAAATATGACCTGAACATGTGCATTAATAGATTTAACTGGAAAACCTGAACTATTTTCGGGCAGGTGAAGAAAAATAAAAGTGGATTTCACATGAAATTTGTTGCTTCATTTGACCAAATAGTTCACACAAGTTCTTTCTTGATTGTGGTCAACCTTATTGGGCTTACCGCTACAGTTCGTAGAAATACATATTGCCACATTTTCGTTATAACGGTGGTCCAAAAAATGTAAAATATATTTTTAAAATCTATTGTAATAAAAAAATAATTGCATTATTTTTATAACAGTTGGTATTCAACTTCGTTCAGAAAAGAAGCATTCAAAATTCCCAGAATGTCCTTTTACAAGCTATTGCAGTTGGTCATTTTTGCTTTTCATTGCAAACAGTCGGATTCTGAATATATGGCTTCTTCTCTTCCGACCCAGATGCCTTTTAAGCCCTAAAGCCATCTGGGTTGGAAGACAAGCTATATTTTCTTTTTAACTCCTTGGAAAATCTACTCAATGTAGAATACCCTAAGGAAAAAAATCAAACGCACTTGAATGCTCAACATTTCTGAGACGTGAATGCCTTCTATTTCTTTGCTTTGTGAACCCACAACGGTAAGTTAGTAGCATTTCCAATTATCTTAAATGTACATGTTGTAGCGGTTGTGACTTTGAAAAGGTTTGCCAAGATTATGTCACATAGGCATTTCTATTTACAGCGTAAAGCGTCGTTTGTACGACTGGACTGTTGATAGAAACCGATGACAGCATGGCTTTAAAGCCACTCTACACGGTGCTCGAACGATTCGCCGAAAGACGTTTTGCCGACTGACGTTTCGCCGACGGACGTTTGGGCGTCGGACAGTTTGCGGAACGGACGTTTCGCCGAAGCGCTCGCCCCGCCCCCGGATCGTGTGTGTACATGTTTTTCAACCTCGGCCCGTGGGCCATATACGGCCCGTTACAGATAACATTCATTTAGGAATAGCAAGGGCATGTACTGCCCCCCGCTGGACATATGTCTAAATACAAGTATGTAATACAATGTGCTGCCAATTTTTTATATTTTTTATTTTATCCTTGCGTTTAAAGTAGTAGCCATTTGGAGATCACGCAGAACAGTACGTGACACAAGAAATAGAGAAAATAAAGTAGTAGTAACAGTAAGTACTACTGTAATGAAATTATAAATCTAGAAATCCTACTCCAGAAAATTTACACCAGCATAGAAAATGTTGAGATTAATCTTTGAATTAAGGTTCTCAGCAAATCATTTTGAATATATATTTCCTAAAATAATGGGAAATTATTTAAAATTAAACTCGAAGTAAAAGTGTGTTCCATGGCATTTTCAGGTATTGTTCTCTAAGCCCGCTAGTCTGTTCAAGGCATTAGAATTTCACATAAGTCTTCTAGTGTTGTTTTTTCTGTGTCAGACATCAATCCCCAGCTTTGATAAATTACATTGCGTGTCCAAATGGCTACTACTTTAAACGCAAGGATAAAATAAAAAATATAAAAAATTGGCAGCACATTGTAGTACATACTTGTATTTAGAAATATGTCCAGTGGGGGGAAGTACATGTCCTTGTTATTCCTAAATGAATGTTATCTGTAACGGGCCGGGCCGTATATGGCCCGCGGGCCGAGGTTGAAACACATGTACACACACGATCCATGGCCGGGGCGAGCGCTTCGGCGAAACGTCCGTTCCGCGAACTGTCCGTCGGCCAAACGTCCGTCGGCCAAACGTCTTTCGGGGAATCGTCCGGTCACGACTCTACACTCATTTTGATCAAAGACATCGTTTTGAGGATACTTTCATGAGAGGGCCCAGAAACGGCACATAATTCACATGGCGAAATTTCCTAGGGGTGAATGTCCTGGCTCACAAAGTGTCATTCAAAGTAATTCTGCTCCACATCCACAATAGGAGCCAGTGATTTCCCAATCCCATACTCAGTATGAGTATCGGCCCCTGATCTGGCCAGTTTTGGCGGATTGGGTAGTATTGGATTTGGATCCATTGATCATAGTTCCAGTACCACCGATTCCTGTATATAAAAAAAATAGGGCAAACGTTCACAGGCCACTACTACTCTCTACAAACTAATGATAGTGACAGACTATTTCTTGTGGTGCTCACTTTAGTACTGAAAAGTAGCATTTTACATAGACTGGTTACATTAGTTTGCAGGGAAGGCAAGTAACATTGAGTCTGACCAGAGCTGCTTTCCAAGTCTGTTGTGACGGATATTCGTCAACCCGTTGCTGGACACGGACAGACTTGGTCGCTATGCCACAAACCTAGGCCAAAACAATCATTTATAGTCTGGTACAAAGAAGATATGCCACAATACTAGTCAACGGACAATCCCTGGCAGTACCAGGCTGAGCAGCATTCCAATAACCATGTTTTCTGGGTCCACTGCTGAGCACTGATCTCTCTTGGCTCACCGCTACTGAGAATCCTCATTTGTGTCTTTCACTAAGTAATATGCTTAAATTCAGTGGTTTAGGGAACAGCAGCCCAGGTAAGGTTGGCTGTTGAGGCCTGGTGGTGATATGGGTTTGGGGAGAACACAAAGGCTAACCAAGGCTCGGATGGATAGATGTCACTTGCCAGGAGCGCAGGTTGAGGTGGGGAGACACAGGTAGCATAGGGGGTCCCCTTCCCACCCAATGGCCAGGCGACACTCCCAGGGCCATGAAAGTCACTTGAAAATGATCACTACGTCATTCATATTCCATTAGTGGCTGGGGTGCATTTTGCATGGGTGCAGGAGCCAAGGGATCCACCAATAACAGACATGACACATGGGTGCATTGTAGTATCCTGGCAAACTTGTTGGGGTGATTGACATTCCAGTCAACACATCTCAGTTTGATTGTCTAAGTGCAGTTTTGGGAGGGATTGGGGTGCAGAAATGGGGAGGGAACCATTAGAGCCCAACTCTAAACCTCCAGAAGAGTTGCAGGCACCATTCAATATTGGTAGTCGCACCATGGCTTTCTTTCTTATATGCTTACATTTTACCAATGAACACATAAGCCCCCATGCTGTGACAAGAATTCGACTTGGCGTTTGAGCTCGAACAGAGTTTTTTGCCCTTTTTATCTCCTGCTCAACGCTCCTTATTGCTGCGTGTCAAGCAGCAAGCATTCTCTCATATTGTGCATTTTGGGACTTCCACCTCTACTTCTTGCTCTTGAAAGCGTTAAAACTCTGCCCTTTTCGATTTGTCTGTGTCAAATCCTGGTTTACTGGCAGAACTCAATTTTTAACACTTCGGGACTTCCACCTCTGTTTCTTGCTCTTGAAAGCGTTAACACTGCTCTTTTCGATTTATCAGTGTCAAATCCTGGTTTACTGGCAGACCTCAATTTTTAACCCAAATTGCCTTAAGTGTAGGCCTTTTAAGTTTATTGCCTGGCTCTAACCCACCGGGATGTCCTTTGCGACACCATTTCGGTGCCTCGACATATTCTACATCTCTCTCTTGCCCTGGGCGCAAAATATTCATCTCGTCTGACTCAAAGTATACTGCACCAGTACGTAAAGCTTGTGTAATGACGCACTGTTTTTATATGGTGACCAGTTCCTTGCTGATAGAAAACCAAACCATTTCTAAAAATATTTTTTGAGGCAACAAATCATGGTACGAGGGATGAACCAAATTAGTCTTTGTGGAAAATGTATTGGAGACGCTGAGCGCGTCTCCTTGCTTGAAGGCCACACGTCAGCCTTTTGTCTCAATGGTACAGGGAGGAATCTCTCCCTTCTGTAGCTGCAGGTTCTGCACAACAGCACTTCCCTCCCACCATCGGGTAGGAGGAGGCGCCAACGATAAGGAGCCTGATGCAGGGAGTAAAATGGAAGCTACACAAAGCAAAAACAGACCGAATAACAGAGAAGCAGTACAGTTGACTTGTTTCTCCATACTCGCTTCATTATCTCTAGCGATAATGTTACTTGTACATGCCGTTCGAACACTGTAAATTCCATTAAGGTCAGTCATTTATGTTGTTGTTATTACTGAGTCATGATACTTTAACATAGGTGACCCCATTCATAGGATCCTTGAAATACAAGCTGATTTAGGCCCTTTTTTGTTTGCCTTCACCTTCACTGTTGCAGCAGTGGACTTAATTCAACTCGATTGACAAAACGCAGCAATGGAGCAAATATAGATACAATGCAAGTACAACGGAAGGAACTTCAAGGAAATTCAGAGCATGTCCCCGCAATGATGTTTTGCGACAATAAATCATGATACACCTTTACAGTCCCGCTTGTAGCATTATTAGGCTTCTATGTTTTTAAAAGGTCCATGCCGTTTATTGTATGCTACTGTGCTCCAAAAATTATGGTTCCTCTCCGCAGACCCGGTGGGAGGCACTTGGGCTCCATGTTTTAGTCTTGAGTGTTGCGTTAAAAGCAAGATAAAATAGAAAATGGCAGCGTGAATGTTTACACAAAGATTTTCTGCACCAAGAATTGCAGTCTAAGGGTATTTTTCAGACGACCGGTAGAATCGCACCGTTGGCCATGCGGAAACCCATTCATTGTTTATGTGGAAGGGGTGATCCCGGTGGGAGTGAGAGTTCATGGACATTCCAGGTCGGGTGGTACATTGCGTAAATCTCCAGGGAGGGGGCACCTCTTGAAATTCAGAGCATGTCCAATAGCGGAGTTGCTGGCTTAGTGATATCTTACTGAGCTGACAGATACAAACAATTCATGGCAGATGATTAATGGGGTTTCTGTAAGGTTCCTCAGCTCAAATGTGCTCTTACACCTCTGCTAAGCTAAAGGATATGTTGTTGTGGAACTGTAGTACTTTAAAATTGACATTAACCTATTCCCAGTCTCTTCCTCCTCGTTAAAATCCAAAAAATCCTTGTGCAACACCGCTGTTTTCCTGCCTACGGTTACATCAACACTACAGGAGTTCCTTCCTGTCGTCACTTTGCACATCCTTTTCCCACTGGGCTGCCGCCAGTGCGAAAATGGCTAGGATCTCAGACCAGAGCACGGTGTATTAGTGGTTAGCACGCCCGGCTCACTGTTCTGCGATCGAGGGCTCAATCCAGGGCTCCAACCTATAGTTTGTACTTTGCATGTGTGGGTTTTCTTCGGGTATCAAGTCTTCGTCAGGTGATCTAACTCACACCCCCATAAGTGTGATTGCGTGTGCTCGTCTTCATGTGCCCTGCAAACGAATGTCAACACGAAGGTGGACCTCGTCTCCTGCTGATAGGCTCCAGCACTCCCGCAACCCTTGTAAAGATAACGACTACAGAAGATGACTGCACGAACATCAAAACTGCATTTTAAACTCATGTCCACCGCACACTTAACTTGAAAACCAGGCGTGTGCTGGTGCCTGTACAACAAGCAAGAGCAAAAGACAGCAAATCCACCAAGGCACATCTTGTTTTGTTCTGTTGTGGTACTCGTCTTGCTGGTACAGGCACCACCATTGGTTGGTTTTTCTAGAAGAGACGTGGGTGCACAGGAATTGCTAGTCCAGTGACGCCCTCTGTGGCAGCTGCTCGGTGCACTATTTGGCGGTGTGGAGGCTGCTAGGGGGATCACGTGACCATAGTTTCCAGGGGCAAAGGCGGTTTTCACTGCAGGCGTGTCTACTGCGCACGCGCACTGTCGACTCTGGAGAGACGTTCAAGCCCGCAGCTGGACGTCCAACCTCCTCCTCCTCTTCTTCTCCTCCTTTTGGCACATCTCCAGATTTGTTCGAGCTCGAAGCGCCTTTTTCGAGAGATCACGCCTCTACGCGGACCGATGTCTACGGATCCACGCAGCGATTGTTCCAATCCTTTTGTGTCCAATTTGAAGGCTTCGGACAACGCGCTCCTGTGACAAGGTGAGTGTTTAATCTGCACAGAAGAGATATAAAGCTCCGGGGAGTGCACCACCGTAGCTCGTTGGCTAGTATCCGTTGTTTCTGTGGCCTCCCGGGAGCGTGGCCAGCCGCCCCCCTTCGCTTAGCTTTCCAGTGCCGCTGGGAAGCTAACGTGGGAGGGGGGTTTTTGATAAACATGCTAACCGTAACGTCTGATGATTTTAGCATTGCTCTGCTATCTTAGCTGCTACTTCGCGTGGTGGACCCCATTCCCCCCAGTGAAGTCGTTTTAGCACTAGCTTACCGTGTATTTTCAGTCGTAATTGCATTTTAAAATGTTAAACCTGTTGACACCCATTTATTTTGGCAGCCCTTTTTGCTTAAGCCTTTTCTATCTCTTACTTTATGAAGTTGCCTTTTTAGGGGAGACTCAAGTATGTGATACATATAAGCGTGTTATTATGCATATACATAGGCAAACACGATAAAAGCGCAGTTAATAATGAGGTAATCGAACGAGACACCGTAATGAGTCAAATTTACGTGGTGTCATGAAATATTGAGCTAAAAACGTACGATAAATTCTCCAATGACAAAAAGAAATTCGGTGGATCGTACAATCACACCATTAGTAATGCTTGAATTTCGTTAGCTTCCTCCTTAAACATCCTTTGGTTTGCATTGAAAACCTCAAAAGCTATTAAAGACATTGTTTTCATCAGAGAAAACCAACCCCGTTGTGTGTAAAAATGGCAACAGAGACCTTGCATTGCTCTTTAAAGAAATCTTTTATCGGCTTGTTACTAGAACTTAATGCAGAAGTGGCTAATCATTTCATGAAATAACCCTAAATATATTATATGTCTCTACCTATGAATGATCAATGAGCAGACTTACAGATGACCAAATGAGAAAGAATGAAGTAAACACATCTTTAAATAAATAGCTAAGTGTAACTCATGAATTAAAATGTTGTTAGTTCCTTAAAATACCACCTCATTTACATAAAACAATTATTTCATGAACACATCTTGCTGGACCACATAACCAACAAAGTTAGTGGGCGGGACTAAGACCTGATTGGCTACCCAGGTCGAGGCCTATCTTCCCGGTCCACATGTATGCTGATGTGTTTTTTTTGAGTTGGCGAAGTGATGGAGTAGTTCTAAATTTGCGTGAACTTTATTGTCAATATCTTGGTCGTAAAGACTACGTGGCTTTAGTAGTATTTAAATGTTTAAAGATTTAGTAGAATTTCTATATTTCATTCTGTCATATTTCGTCCTCCATACAAACTTAAACGTGGATTTGAAATATAGTCCATATACAGATATGACATCAAAATGTATTTCTCCCCTTCTCAAAACATAATATCTCCATTTTCATGCATTTGTTTCATAAACCACTTATCCTCACAAGCTTCGTGGGGGGGTGCCGGAGCCTATCCCGGCTGACTTCGGGCACCGGGCGGGGGACACCCTGAATTGGTGATCCGCCAATCAACCCTGAATTGGTGGCCAGCCAATCGCAGGGCACAAGGATCCTTAAAATTGTACTTATTTTTTTCTTCTCTTTGTAGGCAACACTCAGTTATGCCTTAATTGCAGTTGTTGGACAATGCATTTTAAATTTTTTTCATGCATTTTGTGTTTGTTTACAGGACACCCTCCTGTCCATGATGCTTGGGCTCCAGGGCAATTCGCCACCATCCTCCAAGATTTATCCTTGCGTGGCATGCTCGGCAACCTTTGGCGGACTGGCCGCCTTGCTCGTACACCAGGCAACGCACACTAACATGATCCCAAAGGTCATTGCTCCTCCTTCGAACCCACCTGACATAAGACTGTATGGCGCTCTGACTCCAAACCTGCAATCATCCAATCAAGCAGCAATGTCTGAAACCACCTCCCAATCTTTTTATATTTGTGACTGTGGAGAGGAGTTTCAGGACTTCTGTCTTATGCTCCAACATAAGCAACTACACGTTTCTCAAGCAAAGTCGTCGGAAATGTCAGAAGGTGGTGCCCTTTCAACCAGAACAGAGTCCATTGATCGTTCTCCTGAACCGAATGTACAGTCAAGGCCAACTGAAGCAAAGTCAGATTCAGTCCAGAGTCGCCCCTTTAGTTCAGGATCCCCACCTGCTAAAATAGACCCCAATGAATTTGAAAAAACAAAAAATGCCAAACCTGTTCTAACAGCTCCTCAAGAAAGTAATGAAGAACCTGAGCAGACATCTACTACTACTACTAAGCCAATTTCGGAAAATGAAAGGGATACACCATCGGTTCATAGCAGTGACAATGACGAACAGGTGACTAAAAATAACAAATTAATGAGAATCCTGGCATCGGCCTACATGAAGCACGCCTCCGTTTCGCCAGCTAAGAATGACAGTCACGGTATTATCACCCCCAAACAAGAAGCTGTCCCAGTGGATATCACCCCAGCCAAACAATGCGAAGAGCCACCGATCAATGATCTCTCTGTAGCAAAGTTGAGGCGACTGCTCGCAAAGACCGGGGTCAAGACAAAAGCTCCCACCATTAGTCGAATCATCGACTCCAGCAGGAAAAAGATAGTTTCTCTCACAAAAGTGCTCTCGCCCGTCGTCGTTCTGGAAACTCGTCAGAAACTACGAGATTCTAGCAATAACGCTCTCTTTGGGAAATACCAATGTGGCCGTTGTCGTCGAACCTTTCCGAACTCCGACAGACTAACGGAGCACCACTTCTTGCACAAAAAGGAGAGAATTAAATGTTGCCGTCGCTGCAAACAACTCATCATCGGCAAACTGCCTTTCACCGACAATCACGTCTGTATTCCGGTGATGAAAATGCCTGCGCAGGTGCCGAGGTCCTTGCCTCTGGTCCCCAAAATTGTGCCGTTCCATAGCTTTAATAATGCAAAAAAATCATTCTTTTGTCCCGTGTGCAAGCACAACTACGCCCGTCGGTACAACTTGAATAAGCACAAGTGTCAAGGCCCAAAGGTAGCCCCCCCTCAAAGCCTCTCTTCCCCCGACAGACTGTTCGCATTAAGATCAAGTAATAAAGCTGTGGCGTCCGGGGATGGTCCAGGTGAGCGTGAAATTGGCAGCATTTCTGTCGGCACTGAAGCCCCACGTGTCAAAGTAGAGGTGTCCCCTTCTTCTCAGGAGTCGGACTTGGCCTGGAGTGGCTTTGCCAAAAGCTTCCCACCAATCTTCCACAATGTCAAATCTTCCAAAGGGGACCAACACATGAATTCCTCCGTTAATGCGGTGGAACACAGTAGCCCGGAAGCGACGTCGGCTCCTAACGAGAGCGACGAAGGCCAGTGGACGATGCCCTTGGATGATGAAACGGAGCTCCTGAGTCCCAACGATGCCCCCAACGACGACGAGATGGAGTCCGATTCGAACGAGATTGCCAACTTGAGCTATTTTGTCAAAGATGGCGTCAAGCGCTACCCTTGTCCCAGGTGTCAGAAAACCTACAGTCGACCGTCTACTCTCGCTCGCCATTTACGGCTTTGTGGTTTCAGGCCCCGGGGCCCCGCAGCCGTATCGCACAATTCCGGCAACGACGCGGCGGCCCAGAATAGCGCCAAACCAATGTTTGCTTGCTTTGTCTGTGGGAGGAACTTCAACCGCAAGGATAACATGATGGTTCACAGGCGAAGATGTCAGATGCAGCGAGCGGCAAACAAGGAGCCGTCGTCGCAGCCCAAGTTTCCGGCCGCTCCCACGAGCGCAGCGGATAACGACGCAAACAACTGGGGCATGCTGTCACTGCCCTCCGTGCTACCCAGGAGGGTAACATGCGAGTGTGGGGTTGGATTTACATCTCCAAGACTCCTCCTGGAGCATCTTCAAAAGCACGCGCAAGAATCCTACACGTGTCCAACTTGCGGAGAGACGGTTAATTCCTGGGCTGACTATGAGGTCCACCTGCAGATCCACATGCATCCTCATCACCAGCTCCTCAAGGGACTCCAGACGCAGCGATCGCAACCGCTAGTGCTTCGGATTCAGCAGCAGCCGACGCCGCCGCCTCAACAAGCACAGCATCATCAGCAGCCGCCCGCGCACCAGCCTTCACAAAAGGAAGCCGTCTCCGGGCATCCCAACGTTGAGAAAAACAAACGAGCTATATGCAGTCGATGCGGTAACTCCTTTGCTACCCGCTGTTCCCTTCGAAGGCACTTGTCTTGGGACCGGTGCAAAGGGGGGCGACCTCAAAACGCACCTAAAACGTATCGCTGCTCCCGCTGCAGCAACGAGTTCCCCAACATGGTCAGTCTTTTGTTTCACCAGAGGAGCGGCGCCTGCAAACCGACCATCAAGCCCGTGCGCTGCCCCACCTGTCTGCGTTGGTTCGGCACCGTGGACGGTTTGCAAAAGCACCTGCTGACTCACAAGCAGTCTGATTCGTACCGCTGCGATATCTGTCAGTGTTCGTACCCGAGTTTAAAATCGCTTCGAACCCATCGCAAGAGAGTGCATAATGTCATGCTCGCAGAAATAATGACTTAACAACATTGACTGTATACTTTTTCTTTGATATGGACATGGTGTTGCATCATTCCACTTTGATTCGTACCACCTTTTAATTCATTGAACCTAATGTGGGGTGACATGAGAAAAACATATTTTATAGCTGCTGTTGGAATTAATTGTAGTTTTGTCAAGTCCTGTGTTTCAGGTTGAAGGTTGTAAATATTTGTACTACTTAAAAATGTATCCGATAGTTGTACTGTTCCTTGTTCTGGTGTTTTTAAATAGATCACTTAATGAACCTGTTTTTTGGATTTTTGCTCACAATTTAAGTCCACCCAAACAGTGTGCTCAGTCAAAATTGGTATTGCAATTGTTTGACAACCAACCAGCAAGGCGATCATGAATAAACAGGAGATGCTCGGATTTGATTGATTTGCGCTCCAATTTGAATCCCGATGATTCTTTTAAGCACTGACAGGTGAAAGTTCACGGGCAAAAGACCAACAGCAATTATAACTTTAGAATTCCTTAGCACTTTGAATTTGCTTTGTGAATGGATAATACACAAATAAACCTGCCTTGTCATACTTCAGCGTGGCTTTTGTGTGATCCGCTTATGTGTATTCCCTGGATTGGACCTGCTGCAGGAAAGTATCTGTTGGTTTTTCTTGGGGTACTGGCAATAAATGGAATAATGTGCTACATATTTAGAATATTTGTTGTGGAAAAAGGAGGCGTATTAATCCAACTAGGTGAAATTTGTTTACACTGTTTTTGTATTGAGTTATTTTGTCCTCAAAGTTAGAGTAGAAAGCCTGGCTAGCTCAGTCGGTAGAGCATGAGACTCTTAATCTCAGGGTCGTGGGTTCGAGCCCCACGTTGGGCGCTTCTATTTTCAACCCGCACAAGCTACTAAAGATGGAAATTATCCTTCTATAATCTTACATATTTACCTATATGTTCATTAATATGTACTGTCCCTTTATTAAATAAATCGAAATCAAACGAAAGCGAGCATTTAACACGAGTACACACTACTGTAATTTGATAGATTAATATCTTTAAATTAGCTAAAACTGCTTGGAAAAATATTTTTTTTAACTAAAACTAGATTATATATTGGTAAAAATAAACCAGATGTCTTAACTATGAGCATTCTCTTTAAATTACTGTAATTATGAATAGATTTTCTATATTTATGTATAGAATGATAAATGTTATTAACTATTCAATAACTTAGAAAAAATCTTTTAACTCACTGGCCACCATTTATTTAAAAGGAGATGTTTGCCTGTGAATGTTTCATTTTATCTACGTTGTATTTTTTTTAAATTAAAAAATAGAATATTTACTATCTATATTTCTTAACTTAAAAACAATATCTGTTGTTCCTTTCCTGTTTATATTTTAATTAAATATAATTAAGACGTATTTAAAAATTAAATGTAAATATGTACTATTAACTACGTGACATTGACAGCGCAAGGTAGCTGCCAGCTGTGTTCCACCTGAATATAAATGAATCTTAGAAATATTTCAGGTTTTGGAGTGACCACGTTAAAATAAACATAACATTTGGCGTACTTTTGCTATTTTGTCAGTAGGGGTCAGGCTACATCTTTGAACCGCGGATGTTCAATTCGCAAAGGGCGCCATACGTAGAAGAAGACGAGGTAGCTTTCGTCTTTTTCTATTGGTGTGCTAGTATGTTAGCTACTTTATGCCCGAACGTCGACGTTACAGTTTCTCCCGTAAACACCATCGGCTCTGCAGTGTTCTAATTGGGACGAGGGTAAGAGTCGAATTCTCTTCCAACGTTGCTTTTGACAGACCGGCAGAAGTACGCCAACATTAGAGTGTTTTATCCTGCTAAAGCTTCGCCTAGCATATTAGCATTAGCAGGCTCATCTTCCATCAAAAATAACGCCCGCGACCGGCATAAAAGTAACAACCTAACTTGTCCTCGAGAAATGTCACTGGTTTTATTTACTCTATAGCCAGCCTGACTCGTGCAAATGGTTGGTTTACCATGGAGGTTGGTGGTATTCTTGTAAAAGTGTTCATCGCCCAGTACAAGCTTTTATCGGGAAACAGAATTCCAAATGTTCTGTCGTAACCTCAGAGCCTCATCTAAACAAAAGTAATCTTTTGTATTTCAAATGTTTCAAACAGGTGCCACGATCAAGTCACTTCCATCCCAGGCCTCATGATGGAGTCCCAGGGAAGCAGCTCAGATGGAGATTCGAACACCGGAGGCATTTGCTTCAGCTGCGAACAGATCTTTTCCACTCAAACGTTTTTGGAAGAACATGTGTGTCCTTTTTCCAGTCATATTTGCTCCTGCGGAACCGAATTCTCCTTGTACGAAGACATGCTGTCCCACAACTTCACCCACGAACCGGGTCAGCAGGTGCTTCACCATGAAACCATAAATAAAAGACGATTACAGAAGCACATCGAGGAAGACGAGAAACTCAAACGCTTCAAATCGGGGGAAGTTGTCTGGAAAGGCGACGGAGCATCCGTGTCGCTGAAGCAACCGTCGTCTTCGTCAAAAATGTCCAAACCCAGCTCCAACGTGCCTACCTTGCATCTGAGCCCGTCGCCATCCTCGGACTCTCGCCAGAGTGATATCGGCGTGAAGAATATGTATTCGACCGTGGGTGCGCCCACGGTAGATCTGTGGACAATTTACCAGCCCGTGGTGGCGTTGCAAACAGCCGACAAGTCCAATCAATGGAAGCTGTACACTTGCGGAAAATGTGGCGAGAGTTTCAATAGCAAGAACTTGCTCATGTCACACGCCAACAGTCACATCGCCGATAAGGTCAGCGGCTGCATCGGATGCGGGTTGCTGCTTTCCAGTAGGAAGTTAGTGCCTCGCTTCCACATCTGTAACTCCCCCGGCAGCACTACCAAGCTCAAACTCATTACAGCCAAGCCGCCTAACTACAAGAGCCCCATTTGCCAAATTGACCTGACTCAGAGTCCGCGCAAGCATTCCAACGCGGGGAAGAAAACCGGCCCGACGCTTCAACTCACGTCAGCCCTGCAGTTGAAAAATCTCAATGTGCGAACCTACAGCAAAGCGGCGCAGAGAGCTCGGCCCGAAACTTCCAAGCACGAGAATTCTGTGCTCGACGTCCCCCAGAAAAGCAGCTGGAAGCAGTCGCCCTCGCCCTCGGAGACCACCTTGGAGGTCTCGGACGTCACGTGTCGAGTGTGCCACGGCTGCTTCGAGAGCACTCTCCAGCTGCAGAGGCATAAGTGTCCCAAGGCCGACGAGTTCCTGGCCAAACACGGCCGCATCGGCAAGGTGGTCAAGCCCAGGCGGGACCCGGTGGTCCCCAATATCAACGTCGCCCAGGTGAACGGCGACCGGAGTTGCAAGTTCCCGCTAAATGCCAAGAATCAAGTCGCTTCTCGCAAAGGGCCAAGCGCCGCCGTAAATTTGGCAACGGGAGACGATAATGAAGACGATTGTTACATCGTGGAAACGGGACCAGAAAAAAGCTCGGAAATGATCTACCAAGTCACCTCGTCCGTCCCCATTAAAACTTGACCTGTGTGCAACTCGCCTGCTGATGTTCATTCCAAAGGAGTAAAATGTTCCCCGATATTGTCCGTACTTTTTCGAGACGCGTGTCTGCAATTAGATATGACAGAATTTAACATGAATTTGAATCTGTTTTCTAAGTTCAACCCACTGAAATTTACCCTAAATTGATGAGTTAATGTGTGGCAGCAAGGAGTGTATTAATTATACTTGTCTTTTTTTTTTTTTTTGATATGACTTAGTGTGACCAGAATGTGTTAGGCTTTAAGGATTCACCATGAACATTTTACTTCCTCTGGCTCATTTAACTGAACCTTGCGTATTATTAAACTATATTTTCAAATGGTAATGTTTCTGTTTTTCAACTACTAGACTCATTTAATACATAAGCATTTATATACTTGATTTTTAGCATTCACCTCTTAGTAGGCAACTTTTACTGAGTGGGCTCAATTCTCTCAGCATCTTTTAGATGGGTTTCGCAAAATGCCTTGCATTACAATGCTATTATTGTTTTAAACTCAACTATTACTATTTACGTTTGAGGTCTGACAGCTGGGTTTTTTTGCGTGTCAATCCTAAAACGTCAGTAAAATGTATCTTTTCTATTTATTTTCTCTAAAATATGAAATCCACTGTACTCAACTTAACGTTACATTGGAAAAAAACGCCAATATTGAAAGAAACGCATGACTGCAATGTTAATTTCACACGTGTGAATTTACAAAGGCTTTGGTTAGCTGTGTACATGTAATTACGATTTGAATAGTATGTAAGATCTGGAGAGAAAACATTTAAACAACTTGTCCGACCCAAAACAACATTTTTTTTCTACTAATTGTTGCCCAATGTTCTTGCGGGATGTGACCAGAAGGAGTCGTCTTTTAAAAAGTAATAACACTAAAACGAGTTAACAAGCAACAGTTTTAATCTATCACACTCAGATTTAATTTAATCTACACTGTCCACTTTTATTTTGCGAGATATTTTTTCACGTGACACAAAACTGGCGTATTTTCTAGTTTATCGAGACATATTTCCACACGTCCGGGCTTTACTTTGTCAAAACCTTAAACAGTCATTTCTCCAACACAATTAAAACTATAAAACGCGACCGCGAATACAACAGAAATGTTTGTGTTTGCGTTGTTCCCGTCTGCAGTGCAGGACATTCCCAAAATTCCAACGGCACGTGAACTATCCACTCGGTATGCAAGACGTGATTGATAGTCTCTTGTTTATATTTTTCCTTTTATACGAACGTAGTCGAGTCACGGTGCAAAACGATGCGAAAATCGTGTAAGAATTAAACCTTGCAAATGTCAGACCAATAATTGTCCTTGTGTACTCATAAAAGATCCACGCGCTGACAACGCTGGCTAGCTTTGTGCTACCCAGCACTCGCTAGCCGAGCAAGCCGTCAGTGCATGGCCGCCAAGGGACCACCAGTGTTGACTCTCCCACTCAGGCAAGCACTTTTCTTTCTTTTTCCCAAAAATATTATTATTTAAATTCCCAATCATCTCGGAGAGTGCGACATGTGCTAATGTGCCACTGCTCTTTTTACATATGATGGTTGTTGGTACTGAGCTAGCAAACTGGCCTGCGATCAGCGAACGCCGTTGTTGTTCATAATTGATGCTTCAAATATGGATAGAACAATAATAACAAGTGTTTTGGGGCGAGGCTGTGCCTTAATATGCGAGTTTCAAGATGGACTGACTATAGCTAGCAATCAATAATTGTTGCTCATCTTCATTTGGCATCAGATTTTAAAAATATGGATTCTTACCTCCAAGCCAACCTCTTAAATATTGTTTACAGTATTTGGAGAGAACAACTGGGACTCCATGTCAAGGTTCAGCATTTTTTTTAGAATAAAATGCATCCGTAATATTGTTCATAAATGATGTATTCGGACTAATTGTCTGTTTTATCACTGCGTGGTTTTCATAACAATTCATCTCAGGTTGGATCTCTCTATAGAGCTTTGACCAATTGTAAGTACAGTGGTACCTCGACATACGAGCGTAATCCGTTCCGAGACTGAGATCGTATGACGAGGTTCTCGTAACTCGAGCGGACGTTTCCCTTTGAAATGAATGGGGAAAAAAATTAATTCGTTCCAGCCCTCTGAAAAAACACCAAAAACAGGATATTGGATTGGAAAAATGTTTTATTTCTTCTAATTCCCCATCTATTAACAAAGTAACACATAACTAGTGGTTTAATAGAAATAAAGTGTTTAATCTAACTAAAATTGGGCGGATTTCGCCAAGGGGAGAGGGGCACAAAAGGGGCGGGGGGCTTCGGTTTTTTTTTTCCACACAATGCACTCATAAACGGAACAAACACTCCACCCTCACGTTCGCTATCGATGGGCTGTTTGCTGTCGTACTATTCCCTTCAAAATATTCCGAAAATGATGCACACAAATGTCCTCACAATCGGATAACGCACGACCACTTGCCAACGAGCAGCAGTCTTTTATCAGCGATCGCTCCGCTGCTCATGGGAGCTTCGGGGGCGCTGGCTAGCGGCTCCTTTTAGCTTGTAGCATCTGTGGTCGCACCACCTCGAACGGCGCCTATGATAGAGTTGCTACCGTGGTTGCTATTGCGGGGAGTTGCGAGCCAGTGCCCCTGATGTTCTTATGAGCAGCCAACGAGCAGCAGTCTTTTATCAGCGATCGCTCCGCTGCTCATGGGAGCTTCGGGGGCGCTGGCTAGCGGCTCCTTTTAGCATGTAGCATCTGTGTTCGCATCCCCTCGAACGGCGCCTATGATAGAGTTGCTACCGGGGATGCTGTTGCGAGCCAGTGCCCCTGATGTTCTTATGAGCAGCCAGCGAGAAGTAATATAATACGCCTCGTATTAGATAAAAATAACAGGAAATGCAGCAGCTGAGCTTACCCACGTATTGATTGTGGGTAAAGTTTTATTCTGAGTGCCATTGCCTGTCGGCGTTGTGTGCACGAGTATACTTCATTACCCAGAAAGCCCTCTTTTCCCCGCGCATGCGCGTTGTGCGTTTCCTGGTCTGAATAACTCATCCGGTGCTCGTAAATATTGTTATACACGAAAGATATGCAAAAAAAAAAATGCCATGGCCACCTGGCTTGGTCGCATCACGGGCGAATTATTCGATCGAAATTTCCCTCGTAAGACGAGCATTTTGTATGACGAGCGGTCGTCAGGCAAATATGCTAGTTTACACATGTATAATAGAGTTATAATGCAATGATATATTTTAGCAATGGCGGAAAAAGCTAAATGGATCTGTGTGGAAAATAATTTGTAATATAGTCATGAATTTACTGTAGCTGATCACATTCACTGTCATTTTCTCACGGTGTGTATTTGTCCTGAATTAAAATTATAATGACAGCCTTTATTCTGTTCCATTTTTTTGTTAAACCTTTTTGATCAATGTTTATTTCACAGATTCCTGACATGGGGAGTAAAATTTCCTTCAGCAGAAAAAGAAGTGACCAGTATACACTCTCTGAACGAACCACAGTGACATCACATCCTCATAGTCTCTTTCACACACCCTCAGACTGCAAAGAGGTGGCTAATTTGAAGTACAAATCCACAATTGTCATGTATTCTGTTTTTTATTCATTTATTTAAAAAAGCCTTTTTCAATCCATACTTTTAAAATCACTTATCCACTGGGTATGCAAGTATAGCAAGGTAACTACTATAAAAGTATAAATAATGTTATTGCATTATCAATGGGGATATTTATATATTGTTTCCTTGTTCGCTTCGAAAACATTTTCTGTTTATTTACCCTTATAACACAGTAAATTCCATTTATCCTTGTTCCATACACAGTTTTTGCAAACCTTTATTTACATGTTGGCCATGGTGAAATACTGTTTTATCTTTAATTATGCTGGTCTTCTACAGGTGTTTCAAGATACAGATTGCAATGAGGAGAACAATGATTCTGAATGGGAGGAGGAAATGAATGTAACAAATGTACGTAAACCTTTACCTGCATCCGTCTCATCAGAGACTCAAAATCCTGAAGGCCCGGATGATGGCAACTGTCAATCAAATGGCGCCTCACAGTTTGAGATGGACGCAAACGCAGAAATGGCAGCCGCAAGCATGCGCTACTTGACATCCGACAATCACGGACTGCCTGTGGTCGGTCCAAAGAAAAGTGGCCGTTCAAGAAATATAAAACACCCAAAACTAGAGGACAAAATGTACTCCCTTTCCGGTGAACTTGTGACGGATCAACACAAAGAGATGAGCACTAAAATACAAATGCCGTCTTGCTCCGAAAGTCAAAATGCTGTGGCTGTCCCCAATAATGTCAAAAATCTTATAAATAAGTTAGCTCACAATGAGGCAACCAGAATTATGACAGTGCCAGCCCATAAACAAGGTGATAGCGTCCCTTTGGTGTCCACGAGGAAAAGAGCGAGAAGTGATATTCCAGTTATTGAAAATATTGTTTCCAAGGCTCCTTTTCTGAATGGTCTTGTCAGTCCTTCACCAAAAGTTCAAAGTCAAGGAGGACATCCCTCAGCGCCAGAGAAAACCAGCTGTTCTGTTGTTGCCCCAAAAGAAATGGACGTTTCTCTTTCTCCTATAAGTAGCACAACGGCTTCGGCTATTGAAACATCCGATTTGCAAATTGACCACCAAACCCCTGCTAAAGTTTTCAAACTTGATGTTTCCCAGGTAAGCGGTGACACGTGTTTGCGGTCTGAAACTCAGATTGAAAAACTTCAGGTTAGTAATGGACAAGATCGGCAAACTTGCCAAGCAAAAAATTCTGGAGAATGTGATGCGCACCAGCAGGTGGGCAGGGATGGTGAATATCCACAGATAAACGTTGGTGGGGACAGAGGCGAACTCTCCCTTCAATCTGTAGGCGAACTCTCCCTTCAATCTGTAGAAGGAGGGACAAGAAAGGTTTGCATGTTGCCACTGTGTACTGAACTAGAAAAACCAGAAGGAGCGGAAGGTGCCTTGGCCCAGTTTTCAAAGCTATCCGTTCAGGAAACCTTTAGAAGCAGCTTTGAGTTCAACAAATTCCCTAAAATGCAACCAGTAGCCGATGAAAGTCTTAGGCAGCCAGCGTGTCAGAGCATTTGCCACCCATCAAAAAGTGTTCTTTCTCCTCTGACGAGAGAGCCAAGTGACATTGCAGCTTCTTTGGGAGAACCCTGTAGAACCCCAGAGGTTCCCTCTGCTGTCAAAGTTGAAAACATAGAAGCACAATTAGATGATTTAGATTCTCAACAGAGTGCCAAAATGTGTCAATACCGACAACACACCATTTTTAGACGGAAAAAGGGCCACAAGCGAAGAAGGAGAATTACCGTTTTGATACGTCAGGAGAGTAAAGCGGAAACACAACACAAAATTGAGAGTTGTGAAACTAATTCAGTCGCTGACAAGAACGTGGCCTACGTCCGAAAAGGCTCTAAAACATTCTTGCAATGTGCCATCTGTAACCGCACATATAAATTCATGTCCCAGTACATTGTACATCAGCGCGTTCATACGGGAGAGCGACCTTTCAAATGCCCCGAATGCAAACGAGGGTTCAGCAAGAAATCCAACCTCAATCTACATCTCAAGACGCACATGAAAAACTCCCTGAAAAAGGAATGTCCGTATTGCAAAATCAAATTCTCCGATGACACTTACGACAGCCACATGACGATGCACACTCAAGTCCAAGAAATCGACGATTTCAATTTGAACCGAGTCGATAGCCCCGTAGAAAGGCCTCAGGCGGCCTCGACCCCTGATCGGAGCGAAAGCAAAGTGTGCCAATACTGTAGGAAGTCATTCAAATTCCAGTCTGCCCTCGTAAGACACGAACGCGTCCACACCGGGGAGAAGCCTTACAAATGCGGAATCTGTGGCAAAGCCTTTGGCCAATCGTATTTCCTCCGCGTGCACGAGCTGACTCATTGGTCGGTGAAGCGCTACAACTGCACGACCTGCAAAAAGTCCTTTAGTCATTACAGCAATGCCAAAAACCATACGTGCAGACCTCTAGGTAGCGGATCTGAAACGCAGCCCGGCAGTCCGGTAGCAAAGAATTCATTGACGTACACGTGCCACATCTGCAAGAATGTTTTGGACAGCCTGCCAAAGTTCAACAAGCACATGAGTGGTCACACCGGCGCAAAGCTCTATCGCTGTTTGTGTTGCGACAAACTCTTTGGCGTGCGGTCGGAATTTAACGCTCATTGTAGTCTATGCTACGGAGGAAAAAATGGCTCCTGCGCTGCAGTCAAGGAAGAAGATAGAATGTCGGTGGTCGAGTACACGGTGTCATCGCAAAGGATTTCAACCGAGAGAAAATCAGACCCCCTCGCAGCTATCCATGATAAAAGACCACAATCGCGGATGAACTGCAAGAAGCCCAACTCGGTGAAGCCGTTCCGGCCGACCGTTCAACCCACTCGTCTTCTTTCGCCTTTTGTGTCCAAGTTGAACAAATTAGACAACCGATCGGACCCCAGGAGTTACTTGTGCCCCAATTGCGGTCGTCTGTTCAGGCACGTCGGCAGACTCCGAGCACACATGCTCACTCACGCTCCGCATCAAAGTTACGCCTGTTCCTCCTGCGGGAAGACCCTGGAAAACTGGACCAAACTGTGGCGTCATCAACGAGTCCACCGGCAACGTCGAGGCCGCTTCGCGTGCTCCTTGTGCGGGAAAAGATTCCGCTTTGTCGAGTCCTACAAAAAACACATGAACGAACACCCGGACTTCCACTGGATTCATTCAAAGCCGAAAACGGTGTTCCTGCCTTATCATTGTGACCATTGCACGAGTCGTTTTAAAACTCTTGATTTGTTGTTCAGCCACCAAGTTTGCCATTTCTCAGCACAGATCACACGTATAGACCCCGTTTCGAATCAGTCCCCCAAGTATGGTTCAACACAGTCCAACACTATGTTAAATGCGACTAAAAAACACCCGAGGTGTCCTGAACCAGAAACCGATGCAAATCCAGTCTGGCAAGCAAAGAATTTCTCTATCCTGACTTTAAATTCAACTGGTCAAAAGCAGGATTTTACTTTGGATCAACATGGCCAAAGTCACAGAACCAAATGTTCTATGCGAGAGGACTCGCCTAATTGCCGGCGAAAAGATGGAAATGTGATGAAAAAGCAAAAAGCTAATTGGAAAACGGCTAACAGACACACATTCCCAAATATCGAGTCATTACAAGGTCTTTTCTGTGCTATTTGTGGTAAGGAATACACTGCTCTTTCAGACCTTTATCATCATTATTTGAAACACGCACGAGGCCAGATAAAATAGTTTTGAGATTATGATTGACACCACCTGAGTGCGAGTATCCACTCAGCAATGTGATCTAATCCTAGAATTGTGTGTGTGTCTGTTACAGCACTTATGTACATAAATGCATCCGTTAAAAAGAATATAACTTTTTTTTAGATCATGCTGGATTGTATTTTTGTTACTGTTTTTTTCCCCCAAGTGCGTCTTTTATTTTAATTATTTTCCAAGCTGTTTTTACAGTAGCTAATAGAAATGCCACCCGAATTTGGCTTATGGTCAGCATTAGGTGTTGAACGTGTAAACCTATCTGGGGATAGTGAATATGTGGGTGCCAAATTGGAAGTATAAATTAATTCTGCAATGTCTAGAAAAAACTAAGTTGAATTTTGGATCATTCTACACTATTACATATTTAATTTCATTAATAATCGCAAACCTTGTGAGGATAAGCAGTTTGGAAAATGAATGAACGAATGAATAATTTATGGCCATTTTTGAGTAACTGCTTACAAAAGAAATGCGTACAGACTGAATTTTTATTTCATGAACTTGGAAGAATGTTGAACAGTTTTGCACAACAGGATGTATCATTAGATTGTTTGTCAATAAATGTCTTCATTTTTTATGTACTTTGACCATTCTGCTATTTTTGGACTTTTGCTGAGAATACGAAGTACGTACTCGCAAACTACTGATTTTTGCAAATTTCCTCCAGTGATATTTCTGTAATTACAGTCTAACGAACATGTCTTTGAGATTTGTTATATGTATACAATAGTGAGTTTAAGTATATATAGTTTCAAACGAAAAAAATGACCCAGGTACACAACAACAATGACGGTTTGAGAGTTGCATTTTTATTGACTTGAAACAGATTCCATTTACAAAGGCTTACAGAAAAAACAACAAGCAATTTCTTTAGTTGGACGACATGGTGCTGCGAATCCAGGAGTTGTAGTTGCAGACACGGGCGTAGACACCAGGCTTGTTCCTCATGGCGCAACCGTATCCCCAGGACACGACACCCTGAAGCTGGCCGCTGCACACCACGGGGCCACCGGAGTCTCCCTGTGGAAGTGGACAGGTGTTCAACGTATGAGCGGCACAGATGCCAGGTACTTTGGGAAAAATCGCTTCTCTTTTTGCTCTCACCTGGCAGGAGTCTTTGCCTCCCTCCAAGAATCCGGCGCAGAACATGTTGGAGGTGATCTTTCCAGGGTAGGCGCTCCTGCAGCTGCTGTCACTCAGCATGGGGACGTCCAAGCACCTCAGGCGATCGGGATAGTTACCTCAAGAGGACCAGAAAGTGTAAGGCAATGCTGCTAAAGGTACAAAATGTTTACTTTTGGAGTTTTACTGACTTCCAGAGCCGCTCATGTTGCCCCATCCGGAGACCAGGCAACGGGTGCCAGTACCAGCACAGCTGGAAGGCAGGGACACGGTGCGCACGTAGTTGTTGAGGGTGGCGGGCTTGCTCAGCTTGATGAGCATAATGTCGTTGTCCAGGTTGCGGCCGCTGTATCTAGGATGTCTGATAACCTTGGCAGAGTCGATGAACTGCTCCGTGCCCTCGTTAACGGCGATGTTGTGCTCGCCCAGACGAACCTGGACACGACTGCAAAGAGGCACACCGTAGTGAGGCCACATAGAAATTAGATAAATATCAACACTTACGATTTGTAGCAGTGGGCAGCAGACACCACCCAGGTGCTGGAGATCAGGGAACCCCCACAAAAGTGGTACCCCGAATTCAGAGAAACCTGGTAGGGCAGAGAGTTCTTTCTGCACTCATAGCCGCCGACAATCTTGTCGCCCTCGTCGTCAATGGGAGCGGCGTCTGATTGAGTTTCAGAATTCTATTGTATTTATGGTATGTAGAGCCGACCATTTGTAAAGAGTAACCTTTTAATGAATAAGAATCTGGTTCAGATCCCTACTTACAAGCCACTGCGAAAAGAGCCAGAAGAATGAAAGCCTTCATGGTGGTTCCTGGCCGAGCCTCGGTGTCTGCTCAGTTGGACTTTAGGGCCTTTTAAAGCCAGCTGCCTGCTTACAATTTAACACGTGATCCTTTTTTTCTTCTTCTTTTATCTTGCTGCCTGGTGTGTGTGAACACACACCTGCAAAGCAGCAGCCAAGTTATTGATAATGCAGGTTTAGGTTGGACTATAATGTCGCTGTACATTATATAACATCATTGAGCTGTAGACATACCAAATTACATTTCTTAAATCCAAAATATTGATTTTCTAGACTTAAGTATCAGTTCATGCGTGCCGAAATTGCGAGCAAAGACATATCTAATTAAGACTGTTTCTTTCGTGTTGTTACGACTGAACAAAATATAAATTTCACGTATATGGACTGAAGTATAGTTGGGTGAAAAATATAATCATACTTTCATTTGGCTGTACAGTAATTTGCATTTTGGAGCCATATTTGCTGAGATATTCTTTTATGGTGACAAGAGATAACAAGTATTCATTTACTTAAAACTAAGTTTGAAGTAATTTGCAAACCAAAGTGTTTTGGGGTATTTAGTTCAAAGTTATTTTGTCTCTAATGCAATGCAGCCTTAAAAAATAGCAATTTTAAGAGATTTCGCCAGTTAAAACTATTGTCTTCAATTTATTTGGACAAGTTTTTGATTTGAAAAGCTATCAGCATTATAATTTATGAGGAATGCTTTGTTTTCCTCGGGAATTATGCCGCTTAGGACAAGAATTTTGAGGCAAACTTTCATTTTCAACTCTGGTTTAGGTTTTTTTCTTATCATTTCATTTTACTTACAGTGGGGCAAATAAGTGTTTAGTCAACCACCAATTGTGCAAGTTCTACTGGCACAACCTGTTGAATAAAAACTTATTTGCCCCCACTGTATCTATTGTGACAATCATTCTCCAAATTGTTCATTTTATTGATCATCTTTGCTTCAATGTTTACTCCTTTGCAATCTATATATCTTTAGGATTTTCTAACAGACACTTAAGATTGGATTGGATTGGATTGGATAACTTTATTGATCCCGTATTCGGGAAATTTCATTGTGACAGTAGCAAGAAAAGGCATAGTTATAAGTTAGACAGTACAGTCAAAGGCCGCAGAACAACAAAGCAAAAGCAAAAAGCACAAAGTACAAAGCAAATCAAAGTCAATGGGATCATTAAGAATCACCAAATCATTAAGACAGAAAAGCAGCAAAAACACAAAACGAGCTACGACTTTCGGTAGCAAAAACGGACATACGAATACAATTTTTGAACTGACTCCATTTTTTTTTTGATTGAACGACCAAATATATTTTCTTCAAGTTTAAACATAAAACTGATATTTGCTAGCTTTGGCACAATTACCAGAGCTCATATACATTTTTCATTAATATAGATTGTCCTTTAACTAAAATTAAATTCTCCCAAAAATTAAAATAAAATAACTCAGATGTTCTTTATAGAACTAATTGTGTTGAAAATCTAAAAAAAAAAGGACTAAGTTGGTCTTTGGTAGCAATTTCTTTTGTAATAGTGGAATCTTGGTAATTGTTTTGCATAATAATTTACCGGGTAGTGTTTCATTTTTTCATTTCTCCCAAAACTTTTATGCAATTCATTTATATCAAAGTATATTGTTGATATTTGTGTCTGAAATACATGAACATTGAAAAGACAAAAAGTTCAAGTGATATTGAAAAATCTTTATTGTGTACAACTTATGTCACTCTACATATTGCAGTACTGATGTTTGTCCTCGTTGGCAGTTATCTGTTTAGTTGGATGACATGGTGCTGCGAATCCAGGAGTTGTAGTTGCAGACGCGGGCGTAGACACCAGGCTTGTTCCTCATGGCGCAACCGTAACCCCAGGACACGACACCCTGAAGCTGGCCGCTGCACACCACGGGGCCACCGGAGTCTCCCTGTGGAAGTGGACAGGTGTTCAACGTGTGAGCGGCACAGATGCCAGGTACTTGGGGAAAAATCGCTTCTCTTTTTGCTCGCACCTGGCAGGAGTCTTTGCCTCCCTCCAAGAATCCGGCGCAGAACATGTTGGAGGTGATCTGTCCAGGGTAGGCGCTCCTGCAGCTGCTGTCACTCAGCATGGGGACGTCCAAGCACCTCAGGCGATCGGGATAGTTGCCTCAAGAGGACAAGAGAGTGTAAGGCAATGCTGCTAAAGGTACAAATGTTTACTTTTTTGAGTTTTACTGACTTCCAGAGCCGCTCATGTTGCCCCATCCGGAGACCAGGCAACGGGTGCCAGTACCAGCACAGCTGGAAGGCAGGGACACGGTGCGCACGTAGTTGTTGAGGGTGGCGGGCTTGCTCAGCTTGATGAGCATAATGTCGTTGTCCAGGTTGCGGCTGCTGTATCTGGGATGTCTGATAACCCTGGCAGAGTTGATGAACTGCTCCGTGCCCTCGTTGACGGCGATGTTGTGCTCGCCTAGACGAACCTGGACACGACTGTAAAGAGGCGCACCGTAGTGAGGCCATGTAGAAATGAGATGAATATTGACACTTACGATTTGTAGCAGTGGGCAGCAGACACCACCCAGGTGCTGGAGATCAGGGAACCTCCGCAGAAGTGGTAACCGGAATTCAGAGAGACCTGGTAGGGCAGAGAGTTCTTCCTGCACTCATAGCCGCCGACAATCTTGTCGCCCTCATCGTCAATGGGAGCAGCAACTGCAACGTCGCAATTATTTGTATACAAGGAAACAACAACAAAAAAGGTTGTATGGTCCACATGAGAGGAGGGAATACTCACAAGCTGCAGCACACAAGGCAAGGATGATGAAATACTTCATGACTGTGTTCCAAAGCCAATGAACCGACCAGTGAAGGAACAGGATGGATGGGTTTATATAGTATTGAAGCTTATACCCTTTCAGCTCTTTATCTAAGACCCCTCTCAAGGATTTTCCCATGTACACTGCAAAATGATTAAACATTAGCACGCCTGGGAAGTGCAGCAGCATGGCCAAGTCAGAAATTTTCCAATGCTAGGTTTTTAGACTGATAAGCTGCATTTTCCATTTACTGTACTGAATAGTCTTTTCCTTGGTCTCCATGCCTTGTTTTATTTTTGGATTTTTTACAGCATGTATACTGACTAGTCAACCCAATGTACAAAGTAACAAAATTATTTTTGTTTGTTTTATTTATGTTTGCCAGTAAAACTGCATTTATGAATTTGAAATGTTCCCATGAGTATTACAAGGTTACTAGATAAAAGTACTAGTAAAGATTGCTTTTACATTCTTTTTGGATTTGCAATAAAACAACCTAGAGTATTTTCCTTCAATAAAACAAAATTGTTAATTTCTTATCATTTGAAGTCATAAATGTCTTTTAAAAATATAAGCTTATTTACAATGTAAACAATACAGAATGGTGTGTAGAAAAACACAAAATGAAGACCATAACTCTAGTACTATTAAAAAAATTGGCAAAAATACAAAGATTGACAAAAATAAAAATAGGGACCTTTTATAGTCCTAACCATCCTAAATATCACATTCATGAGAATAAATGACTACTTATGTTGTTGACCACTTTTTATTACTATTTATTGATTATTTATTTGTTATTGTTATTTGTGCACCTCCCTTAAATTGATTGTTCATTTGTTGTTATTTGTGCACTTCGTGGTGAAGCTTTAGATCTCAATATACTTGACAAAAAAGTATTCAATTAGTGACTGATGCTTGCTGTGTGGTAACGGGGTTGGGCATTGTCAATTTTAGCCCATTTTTTTACGATGACAGACAATTACTTTTATATACCTACTGATATAGAGATGGTTTTGGTCCATTTTTAAACAGCGTGGGGTTCATAAAACCCTATGTTTCAGCAATATAATTCATTTACGCGACCGAGTCCAACTTTCGACATCTAGCCATGCATAGTACACGATATCTGTGATCGAGATTGGGGCGCCTCTCTTTCGTGACCTCATCACAAGGCGACCATCTCCTGTTTGCCTGCGCCGTACCCTCAGCGGAGCTAACAGCTGCTCCGAATGTGTTTTGCCTCCATCGCCCAGTCTTATCTTCACACCTCGTTGCTGTTATGAGGTACTAATAACGACACATTATACATTTATGAAAGTGACGTCAGTCTTGCTCTTTGTGACATGCCCGATTATTTGCACTTTGGACAGAAGGTCTGATAGCTGGCGGCTAGCTTTTCCCAGGTTCTGTCACCGTGTCTAGTATGTATTAGAATAGCTTGTGGTTCAAATTGCTTATCGACAGAATCAACAACACGGCTCGTTGTCGACATTTGTCCTTTAAAGTGGTGCATTTGTCAAACGTGTCACGTCTGTTTGTTGACTTTCAGAGGCGCAGAAGATCCTCAGACTGGGACGACCCATCTCTTTCAAAACACACATCAAATGAGCAGGACATTTAGTCAGCAAAGGGGTTACTAATTTTTCCCTTACGGTTATTTTTCTTTTATTTTCCGGTCACGTTGTCAATTGTGAAAGTCTAAAATAATGACGTATATTTCTATAGCTTGTCCTAAAGCTACTATATTATTTCAAATCACAATACAACTCCACTTGACTATACATGATTTCATTTAGAAACGTTTTAATGTATCGATAAAACAATAACTGGATGGTAATTATTGACTGTCTATGTAGGCAAATCCCTACAGACGTATCTTATTTTGACCAACCAATCAGAGTTTTTTGGAGGGCAAATGAAAAATACACGTTAAATCAAGCAACTCAACTGATTTTGATGTATTACCATGGCAGCTCGCTGATGCTAAAATCTAAGTTGTATAAAACAAAACATCCCAAATAGAATAGACTATTGGGGAAAATGTTCAGCGTTTCATGGAACAAATATGCAAATTTGTGTCATAAATATAGGTGAAAGCTAGCTTGCCCTGACAACTTACCACTCTACTGTAGTAAGATGATAATGCCAGTATCTACAGCGATACACTGATGCAGCGTTAATGGGGCAAGGCCCTTCTACACCAGAATTGGCCGGCCAGTCAGTTCTACTCTAAAAGTGGTCCCCGACCCATGACGGAGTACTGCGAGGACGGGGGGCTGCTGTATGAGCAATCACCTCCCATGCACATCAAAGTGGAGTCTCCCGAGGGACACTCCGCAGGGGGAGCTTCGGAAAACGGCTTCCCCAGGGATGACGATGACGACGACTCCGAGGGCAGCTGTGACCAGAGCGGTGGACCCCGTGGGGGGCTGCCTTTCAACGTGGTAGTGGTGCACCCCAAACTCATGGCGCCCGGCATGTCCTCGGACGACCTCTTGACCATCGAACAAAGTAAGGCGCGCTCGATGCTCAAAATATAATGTAAGCAATATACGATTAATCGCCAATACATCCCCCCGCAAAGGTTTCCAATTCTCCTAGAAACAATAATTGTATCGGTCCTATGTCATTTGTTAGCGCAGTTTGTTCTTCTATCATGAGAAATAGTCATTGATGAATTGCTCATTGTAACATGACTCATTTTGACTGTTTTTTGGGCGTTGCCCCCGACAGACAGAGCTATGTCCGCCGCACTGGCTGCCAATGGGGGAGGCAAACGAAAAAGTCGCTTCAGCGGCGCAGAGCTGGAGGTGTTGGTGTCAGAAGTGACGCGATGCGAAGGAGAGCTTTTCGGGCCGGCGGGGAGGCTCCGCCGCCGCGAGAGGGAACGCATCTGGGCCGGAATCCTGGAGCGGGTCAACGCCGTGTCCAGAGTCCCGCGGACTCTTCGAGAGGTCAAAAAGCGTTGGGATGACCTAAAGAGGCGCAACGGTGGGCGCCTCGCTGACGCTCGTCACCGGAGCTGGACCCTCCCCTCCAGCAGAGCCTCAACGCTTGGACAATCTTCCCAGTCCAGTCCCAGGCTTCAACACGGAAGGCAAAAGCAAAGCCAAAGGCCAAAGCCTACTTTCACATGCTTCCCCGAGTCAGACACAGGTAAACAAACGACTACGTTATAGTCATTGTTGTGCAGTCGGGCGGCCGAGTGGTTAGCACGTCGCCCTCTGAAATCCAGGGTTCAATCCCAGGTTCGAGCCTTCCCGTGTGGAGGTTGTGTGTTCTCCCCGGGCTTGCGTGGGTTTTCTCCATTGGCTCTGGTTTCCTCCTACATACCAAAAAACATGCATGGTAGGCTGGTTGAACACTCTAAATTGCCCCTAATTGTGAGTGTGCATAAATAGGTGTCCATCTCCTTGTGCCCTGCGATTGGCTGGCCAGCTATTCAGGAAGTACCCTGCCTACCGCCAATTGGCGTTGCTTCAGAATCCTCTTTTCTGCGTATCTTTTGAGGTTTTGGAGGCGAGGGATCCGAGAAAGATGCACTGGACAGAGAAGACGACAACCCAGAGCACGAGAGAGATGTCGGCGATCCCGACTGCGGAGACGACGACAACAGCATGGATGACAAACTAGGCCTGGGCTTAGGCCTTGGCATCGGAGCGCCCCCGACCTCAGAACGATGGCTACCCCCCTCCCCACTGTACAGCGCCCCCTTCCTCAACGGGAGCCCGGAGCCCAGCAGTCCTCAGCCGTCGCTCGGCGCGCAGCAGGGTCCTCTGGAAGCCCCGCCCCGCGGCTCCTGGCTGGAAGATGAATTGCGAGGGCTAGGCGAGGCGGCCATTCAGCTGGGAAATCGGGTGGACAAAAGTTTGCGGGAATTCGCCGAGTGTTTCAGACAGGACATGAGGACGCTCGTCGCGTCGCAAGAGGCCTTGGCTCTCAGTCTCCAGCAAAACAATGTCCTTCTCCAGAGGCTGCTGGGGGTGCTGGAGGCGCAGCATCACCAGCAGCAGCAACGTGCGCAGCAAACGCACCACTCGCCACATATTGAACAACCGTTACAGCAAGAGATTGAAGACCCCCAGCACATAGTACAGCAGCAACAACACAAACTACACCCTTCCACCGGAGCCGTACTTTCGTCGCCCGACCCGCAAGTCGCTTTCGCCTCAAATCCGCTCGCAGGCGTCAACGGCTGCGCGGTGAAGCCGCGGCGAGGAAAAGCTTTCGATCACCGGCGCAGAAGACGCCGCTGAAGAAAAGAAGGATCACGTGGTGACACTTTCGAGCACACTTTGCATACTTGATGAATAGAGATGGACGGAACAGTGGCTTTTGATTCACTTTTCTTCAATGGCGATAATATTCAGAGTTTTGCTTGGGGAAATTACCCATTGCACTTAATAGTCATCCTTAGTACTATTACTGTAGATGTGATCTTAGAAGGTGGCCTTAAATTTAACAATGTAATCTTCTTAGTCCAGAAATTGAGCTTCGGGTGTTCACAGTCATGCTTTTCAAGAGAGTTTGTACTATATATAGACAACGACATTGTCAATGTAAAGACACGTTTAATATTTGGGGAATGGCATGGCAGGAACCATATCGTCACCCTCCCAAAAGTTTTTTTTCAGGGAACACAAAACACTGGAACCATTTGTTGAATACCATATTGGCCCGAATATAAGACGGTGTTTTTCGCATTGAAATAAGACTGGAAAAGTGTAAATTTGGGGTCTAGACATTATGCCCATTCACAACGGTGGGTGGTGCCAGCTATCTTGAAAGCGAATGCTGAACACTTTAATGGTTAATCTGGTTATTGCAACTTTATTGTTTTATCACAGTGGGTTGGGCAATTTACATTTCAAAAACCAGAAGCCATTCATTTACAAATGTGATTGCACTATAGTTCAGTAAAATGGGATCGACGGTTTTTGCATGATTTGAATGAGGCCAAATTACATGCTTTTTCTCTCGAACAAATATTGTTATAATCATTTGCTTCAGATGTACTGTCATTATTTTCTGTATAAAATTTGAATTTGGCTTTCCAAAACTCTTTTCAAACTTGGGTATTGAAAAAGAGGGGGTCGTCTTATATTCGGGCCATCCCTATTGTAGTTCAATTGCTACTGTAACTACCTGCTAATGTGCGCCTGTGTTTTGACAAACAAAATTAATCAAAACGGTAGAACAGTTTTTACTGAGGATGTAGGCAATTTTAACAGAACATAGTTCATCCAAAATGAAGCTAAATATTTGGAGAAAAAAATGCCTTAGGTGACCATTTTAGGAGGGTGACGATATTTGTTCCAGAAAGTAAGCAATATTTGGCTTTCAAGTGGAATTTCAGGATGAAATGGAAAAATGTGCTAGTCTTCGGGGGAACTTTATTTCGCCTAGTCACAACCTTTTGAATGCATATACCAATCAGATCACTGTAAAAAATTACATTCAATTTGCGACTCATTTTGAACCTCCACGCGAAAGACCGACACGCCTAACGTTTTGTGAGTAGTGTACGCATATTGTAGTTCAATTGCTACTGTAACTACCTGCTAATGTGCGCCTGTGTTTTGACAGTTTCTTAGTTGCTAACTTCTCATCTGAGACCCAACAAAAAGCCAATTGTTTTTGCTTGGATGCAAAACCTGAAAAGTCTGCGGCGTTAACATGAGTCCAATCAATTGGAATTAGAACGTACTTAAATTGTAGGGAATTCAGTTCCTGCATGCAGTGCAATTTGTGCATAGATTGTTGTCTAAAATCATATAATGCTCTCATATTTATAGTTTTGCACAAGGTATATTTTGTAGGTATATAATGTATTAACACAAATAAAAGTAAGACTGATTGATAGCCGGTAGAATCAAACTTATTTTCAGTGGTCGTATTATAGAGTTCCTATAGAGAGGTTTGTTGAGCAATTTGGACTCCTTTTTAGAGGTCTCTTTTTGTGTGTGGATCAGTGGTCTGAGTGCACACTGCGTGGTGGTGGATTGGGTTCGATTCCCGCTTAGTGAAGGGTTTTTTTCAGACGTATTTTTGAAATCACTTTTTGTTATTTATCCCCAAAATGACTCTTATTTGATTATTTATATATATATATATATATATATATATATATATATATATATATATATATATATATATATATATATATATATATATATATATATATATATATGTATATATATATATATACACATACATATATAGTATATACACACACATATACACACATACATATATACACACATACATATATATATACATGCATATATATATATATACATATGTATATATTATATATATGTATGTATATATATATATATGATATTAAAAACATCTGTCTTTTTTAATCAAAATTCTTGCCATGTATAATTCTCGTCGTCTGATATTAATTTGAAATCACATCCTACAACGTCATTTCCGTTTCGTGTTTTGTTTGATTTTGGAAAGCTTGTTAGCCTAATTCAGACTTCTAACGGTGATGCCAATATGGCAGACAAAGTACTAAAAAAAGAAAACTTTTCAGGTCTAAATGATTAAATTGAGAAAGAGACGCAGTGAAAGGGGGAAACACCGAGGACCAGGATGGACCTAATTTAATCTACTCGAGGGGCGTCACGGGGGTGACCACAAGTGGGATCGATTTTCCAAAAAATGGCGGATTCACCAGGAGGCGTCCGTCGGACCTTTGACTTTTCCGAACCAGAGTCCGAATACAAAGACGACTTTGAAGAAAATGGTACGTGTTGGAAACTAAACTTGTTATCATACACTATTCTCCTGTCAAATTTAGTTAGCCTCAAAGCTAACCCAAACTTTGCCCACTGTACAGTGGACGGGTCATTTGAAGCACTGGCTTTTTTGGGGGAAAACAAAACAAAACATTGTTTTCAACATACTCAAACCTTAAAATGAAATTGATATTCCAAAAGAATAATTTATGACTGGCCATAGCAAATGCTAGCTATGTTGGCTCCATTTTAATGAATTTACTGGATTACTTTGGTTTTTCATGAATAAAACTGAAGAAAATTAATTAAAGGAGGTTAATAATGATGACTTTGCCATTTCCAGACTTCTGCTACTATTTCTAATAGGAATCTGAAAACAGAGGATTTATCTCATTTTACTTTTGAGCAAATTGGTTATTTAAAAAAAGTAACACTTTTAATGGAATTCCGCTAAGTTTAACTTAAACAACAAGTGCATGTTACTATAGTCTATGCATGCAATATTGGAAATTTCATGGCAGGAGGCAAGGAAAATGATATCCTATTCCGTAAAAATGCAACCTTTACGTACACTGCACTATCAAATTAGCTCCTAAAATTTTGCCATATGTATTTTCATCAAATATTTCTGCCTCTTTCAGTTTTCAAGCCAGTTAAAAAAGAGTTCCCTGGAGAGCAAGGTCCTGGTGCAGAGAAAATTCGAAAGAAAATTGAGCAACCAAGCTCAGCGAAAGACCTGTCTGAGGAAGAAGTACAAGATGTGTACACAATAGAGTATGTAATCCAAGATCAGTGTGAGACTGACAAGGGGCCGATTACCGGCTCAGCATCGGATCCCCTAAATTTCCGAATGGTATGCAAGGAGTGCGGAACGTCCTTTCCGTGTCGGGAAATGTTTTCCCTTCACCGCCACTATCACACTCAAAAAGATGAACTCGTCCCCCTCAACTGTGAAGAATGCGGCCTTACCTTTAAAGATCGTTGCGCTCTCGTTCGACACAAACACGTGCACGCACGAGAGCCGAAATGTGAGGACGACGTTCGTTTTGAGTGTGCGGCGTGTGAGACGTTTTTCCCCACGCCTCAAAAATTGAGGCTGCACCAATGTGAAGACAAAGACGACAAACCTTATCATTGCACGCTGTGCCGCAGAGACTTCCAATTAAAGTGTTCGATCGCCAAGCACATGCGAAACCACTCAATTGATGGCACTTGGACATGTCAAGAGTGTGGCAAGAGCTTCCCAGACTACAGGAGATGGCGCTGCCATCAGCGATGTCACCTTAAATCCTTCAAATGTCCGGAGTGCAGCTTGACTTTCACACACAGGTCACTCATGGAAACCCACCGGAGCCGACACACCAAACTTCTACGCTCTTTTCTCTGTCCAACTTGCGGGAAGACTTTCAAGTACAAGAATCTTCTTCAAGAGAACGAAATGACGAGTACTAACGAAAAGCGCTTTTGCTGTCCTGAATGCGGTAAAAAATGTTACGTATTTTACAGACTTTGAGTGTCGGCTAAAAAAAATGCACAACAAAAGGAGGGGGAGACAAATATAAGTCGCATTGTTGGGGAAATTGTATTTGGGAAAAACCAAAACAAAGATCAGACAT
Organism: Stigmatopora argus; assembly: GCF_051989625.1. Taxonomy (NCBI): domain Eukaryota; kingdom Metazoa; phylum Chordata; class Actinopteri; order Syngnathiformes; family Syngnathidae; genus Stigmatopora; species Stigmatopora argus. The sequence continues at coordinate 12,923,949 of NC_135390.1, forward strand.
GCTATGTTGAACAGCTTTGAAAATTAAAAAATAAGAATAGAGGCAATAACATGCTGAATATATATATTTTACAAAATTAACAGTTAAAAAACAAAAAAAATCATTACAATTTTTGGGTTAGCCCTTCTCAGTGGATTTTATTAATTTACAACCGATTCTACAGGCTAAGCCAAAAGTGAAATTATCAACAGATGCCTACAGCGCCCTCCTGTGGTTCAGTGTAAAAATAACACGTGAAATGATTTAATAATGCGTAAATATTTTCACACGAGTTGCACTGGTTAAGTAAGTCTCACTGTTGGCCAAACAACTTTTAAAAACTTCAACATATAGTCTGAAAAATACCTTAGCGGAAAATACGTTAGCGGAAAATACGTTAGCAGAAAATATCTGTTACCTGTTTTGAACATATGAAAATGGCTACTGTGTCGGCTGAGGAAAAGAGGACAAACCAAAACATAACCATCCTCTTTGCCCCCAGATATTCAGCACGCCGACCAAACTGGGAGCTCAGATGAATCGCCATGAGGTGGCGCATCAATCACACGGGAGGATCGTCCAACTCCAGTCAGAGTTTTAAAAGGTTTGTCCAATTAAATTTCAAATGCCTTGCAAACAGTGAGATTTGGAATTTTGCAGAAAATACACAATTTGCGTGTTTGTTGACTCACACACGCTCGACCAGCTGCGCCAGCCCTGAATATTAAAAATAACTCTCAGAACAATATTTCTTTTCATTTGTGCAGGTTTTGGTGGAGAAGCGTCTGAGAAAGACGCTTCGGACGAGCACAACGACGACGACCCAGAGCGCGAGAGAGATCTTTACTATGTAGATGGAGACAAAGTAGGTCGGGTCACTGGAGCACCCCAAAATTATGGCTGCAGCCCTTCTTGGTCTACAGCCATTCAAGTGGAGAGGTCGATAAGAATTAGCACTTTTATTTTCACAGTAGATGTGACAAAATGTGTTTTTGACACATCACAGGACTGTGAACAGCTCCTAAAAAGAAAGAGCAGGGACAAACATTCAAACATTCAACTAGAAGATATTGTAGCAACACATTATTTTATCATTTGACGTATTACTTTTACACTGAACCACACGAGGGCGTTGTGTCGATAATTTCAACACTTGGCCTGGGTGGACTTTTGGAACAACAATATTTACAAAAACAGTGAAGTACAGTGAAGCTCTGTCATCTTGTGGGAATAGAGACACAATCCAACAGAAATTGATTTTACTATATGCTAAACCACTTGAAATGAAGATATATATTTTTTTAATTATTAGACTATTGTCTCTTGTGCGTCCCTAAATAGCATCAATGCACAAAGTGGAAAGATATACAAAATAGCTCAAGAAATACACGAATATTTTTTCCATTTGGCTTTAATACACTTCATGAAGAGTGATTAATGATTAAGGGGTTGTCTTTTTATTTAAGGCTTTCACAGCTGGAAACAGTTGTTTTCTAGCTGGTGCAGAAAATCTTATGGTTCTGGTTTTGTTATAGCTGTATTTTTTTGTGTAAATGGGAAATATATTAAAATTACGAGTAGTTGGCCATTTGTGTTCCTTTTGTAGTTATTATAGGGTTGTACGTATTAGTGTTCTACTTTGATTCTTTTTTTATGTCTCTTCATTCTTGCTTTACTTTGAAATTTTGTTGCGCCAACGTCATTTCCACTTGGGTCCGATGAATTTGGTGAGGCCGTAGCTCCAAACCAGCCCAGGGGTTCATGGGGGCAATATGGCCGCCATATACCCACCGGAGTCTCCGGAGCAACACAGCTCTCTGGCGGAGGAAGTCCAAACGTCAGGGGGCAAGATTGACGCGGCGGAACTGGAACGCACCTCCGAGCATACGGAAGAAAATACAATTCTTGAACCCCGGGCGCGTCATAGTAACGAGCACAGTGGCAACAACAACGCTTCCCCGGCCAGCCATTCTAAGGTTATTGAGTCTGCAGCTGCAGGAGACCAAACATGTCATTCATCTGAGCCAAAAATGGCCGAGTCACCGGGAGACGAAAAGCGGCCATTTGACTGTCCCGGAGACGAAGACGTCGGTGCAGAGTTTCACTCCCACTCGGCAGAAAATAGTAAGTGGACGCTAACGGTGTTGACTTAGACTGTATTTTACTGGTAGCTTTAGCTTTCCAAGTTATCCATGCTACTGCTTTTGCTTTATGTCCAGTATTGACTGTTCTGTACAATCTAGCCAACGACAAACATGTCATCATATATATACATTGGTACCTCTACTTCGCAAATTGATTCGTTCCATGAGTACGTAAGTAGAGGCAGATTTTCCAAATACAAAAACAATCATTTGTTCCAACCATCCCCAATGTTTTTCCCAGAAACCCTTCAATAATTTTAAAATAATACCAGTTTAATATGAAATATTTGCAAACACAAAAAGAGAAAAAAGGCAAATCAGGTCATTAAAATTAATAAAAAATGCAAATAGATTTTCGACTGGGGTGAATGGGTGAGGGCGGAAGAGGAGGTGAATGTTTGGCAGCTGAGTAAACATACGCTCACACGGACATAAACACAACTTAAAATAAGGGTTACTTTTGGTGAAATATTGCTCCAACGACAATTGCCTCTGACTGGCTTTTTATAATTTTCCTAAAATGCGAAAGGCATATGTGAATATTTCATAGGTACAGACATTCATAAGTACAACTGTGGTTCTTTTTTTCATGAACCTATATTTTAATTTGCTTAACTCTATATGACATTGACTCTGTGTTAATTTTCAGTGACAAAGACTGCTGAAAACGTGCTGCCAGAAACTAAAGCTCTTAATGGTGCAGAGGAAATTAACTGGCAGGTTGATCAAGCAAGCTTGAAGAAAGAACTGTCTGATGATCCTACGGAAGCCGTGGATACTGGGGATGATGTCTTCAAAGACCACGATGGGAGAACCAAGCGGCAGGACACTGGTCCATCTAAGCCAAGAAAGAGCCGCATGGTGTGCAAGGAGTGCGGAATAACATTCACTCGCCGTGAAATGTTCTACCTTCACCGTCACAATCATGCCTACAAGGATGATCTTGTTCCCCTCACCTGTAAAGAATGCGGCCTCGACTTTAAGGATCGTCGCAGCCTCATAAAACACAGGCATGTGCATAAAGAGGAAGAGAAGGAGGAGGATGAGGAGGAGGAGGATGAAGAGCCAGCAAATGAGGAGAAAGATGTTTTTCAGTGTGCAGCGTGTGAGGAGTTCTTCCCCACCGCGCAAAAACTAAGGCTTCACAATTGCAACGATTCGGATGACAAGCCTTATCGCTGTCCACTGTGTCGCAAAGAGTTCCAACTCCGGGGCGCTGTCGGCATGCACATGTTCACTCACTCGCAAGAAAGCAGCTGCACGTGCGAGGAGTGCGGTCGAAAATTCCGAGACTACAGGCGCTTACGCTGCCACCAGCGTTGTCATCCGGGCCTGAAACCATACGAATGCCCCGATTGCGGCATGGCTTTCAGATACAGTTCCGTCATGGAAGACCACCGGCGCAAGCACACCGACCAACTCCGCTCTTATTTGTGCACCGTATGCGGTAAGAGCTTCAAATACAGCAGTCTCCTTCAACAGCATCAGTACCTGCACACCGGCGAGAAATCCTTCCGTTGTCCCGAATGCGGTAAGAACTTTGCCTTCGCTAAAAATATGAGGGCACACTGTCGCCAACATCGACTCCATCAAGCCAATCCACTTCCCTCTACCGATCGGCCCACCAAACAGACCCCTGCCTCTGCACCGGAGCCTAGGCCGGTAGTGCGAAGGAAAGAGAATGCCCACCCGAGGGTCGTCCCAAAACGCATTTTTAACTGTCCCCTTTGTCCCGTGACATGTGACTCACCAGCCAACCTCAGAGCCCACATGCATATCCACGAGTTGGAGCATGAATCGCAGCGGAAGGGATTCCCGGTGATTCCGGAGATGAAAAAAGTTTGGGACAGAGGCTACACCTGTCCGCACTGCCCGTGTACTTACCGCGAGGGGATAAGTTTAAGATTACACATATTTAAAACCCACAAGGACATAACTCAAGATTGGGACAAAGTGCCAATTACCCCCTTAAACGAGTTACCCACTCCCCCCTCAAAGGAGTTACCCACTCCCCCCTCAAAGGAGTTACCCACTCCCCCCCCAAAGAAGGTGTTACCCGCTCCCCGCCCAAGGAAGGTGATAAAGAGCGAAGATATCCCAGCAAAAATTCGAAGCTACAAAGTAGATATTAAGCCACACAAGTGCCCGCACTGCGAAAAAAAGTTTCTCCATCGCTCCGTGTTGGAGTTGCACATGCGCATACATTCCAATCCCAAGCCTTTCTTGTGCAATGTGTGCGGTAAAGGCTTTCGATTCAGCAGCTCCTTACAGCAACATTCGGTCATCCATTCCGGCGAGAAGCCTTACAAGTGTCCCGAATGCGGGAAGGGTTTTGCCTTCCCACAGAACTTGAAAACCCACCAGAAGCTCCACAAGGAAAAACCCTTCCGCTGCACCAGTTGCCGCAAAGGCTACAGCGACGAGGCTCAATTGCAGCAGCATATGCTCTCCCATAAAGGTGATAAGCCTCACAAATGCAACATTTGCTACAAGTGTTTTGGTCTGGCCTATCTGCTTCGGGACCACCAGAACACGCACACGGGGGAGCGACCCCACCGCTGTGAAGAGTGTGGCAAATCTTTTTCCTGGTTGAGCAGCTTGTTGGTGCACCAGAAGATCCACAAGCGCAAGCGGCAGAGTTTTAATTCGACCAATTGCGTCCCTGCTAGTGGAAGGGCAAGAGGCAGGGGGAGGAGAGGGGGAAGGCCGGTGTGGGAGATGACTAAAACATTAGCGTTAGGGGCTCCTGGGAACATGGCACAAACCTCCATGAACTTAAATCCAGATGAATTGCAAGGGAGGATACAAAAAGAGGACTTTTTTTCTGAGCTACTCCCTGCACCTGTCCATTGGGAGGTGGGCGGTCCCAAGGTAATGCAAGTCCCCTCATCACAGCAGCCGCAGTCTGGCCAACACATTCAGGACAGCGCACCCACCCTCGTCGGCTCCCCCCCCAAAAGCCGGCCCCTGGAGAAACACGTTCCCTTCGCGGTCCCAACATCCACTTCCTCTGGTTCTCTGCACCTCGATGCCCGTGGGACGCCGTCCGTCGTGGACGGTGCAGCGCCGTGGAGCGTCCAGCCTCCCCTGCTGGCGTCTCCAAACAAGTTGGGTCCAGAGTTCCAGTCTCCAACATGGCCGGGGTCCCCTGTTCCAAAGCAGGAGGCATTAGCGCTTCCTATAAAAGAGGACAGCAAAGTGCAGGATCCTCAAGCAATACCGACGACTGTTAGCCGGCCTGAGAATATACGGCCAGAAACCGAGTTGCAAAACGAAAGGGCTTCAGGTGTCACAGATGGACAGCAAGACCAAAGCATCCCCAACCCAGTCTCCACTTCTGTCACCCACGGGATTGGTAGCACTTTATGGGGTATTCAAGCCCCTCTGGGGACTTCCAAAAAATTGAGCTCCCCTCAGAAACTAGTGAACAATCAAGACTTGCAGCTACAGCAGAAGCAGGTGGCGTCTGCTTGGGCCAATGTACAGAATCAGACCGTAACACAGAAACTTCCCATCGCCATCAATCCCTTCGCCCAAGGCATTGGCACAACAGTTTGGGGTTTCCAAAATAGCCCTGTAGGTCCTCAACTTCTTCTGACTGGACAGCTCAAGCCAGGAAACGGGCAGGACCTGCAAAAGCAACCCTTGGTCTCGACCAGTCAGATCCTCCTCAACCAGCCGTCACCCTTTTTCTCGCCGGCGCTCGCCACCGTGCCGACTCTAGCTTTACCCGGTGCTCACTCTCTTCACACCGTTTCAGTCGGCGGGCTGCCAAGACCGCCGCTCCCCAATATTTTCTTCACCCCACAGGCCGTCTTGACGGAGAGACCTACCATGCCACAAACTCCAGGCCTACCTCAGCTCGCCACGCAGCCCGAAGCTCAAAAACTCCGAGACCGTTCGCCTTTCGGCCCGGATAGGGTTTTTTTGTGCATGATTTGCGGTCGCTCTTTTCCACGGGAACTGGAGCTTCAGTTGCATTACATGCAACATGCACAAGGAAAGGTGTAACTTGACAACGGTACGGTAGCAGGAAAACGCCATCATGTATTTCTCACTTTCTATTCTGTTGAACTACATTTGGCCGACACTCAATTGTGGGTTTTGACCAGCTGACTTGGACGGTCAATGCAAAGCTCCCAAAAACTTGAGTTGGCTGTGCTACATTTTTTTTTAAACTGTTCAATTTCCTCAAAATGAGACTGGAAATACAATTGCTTTGCTATCTTTAGTAATTGTTTCACTTAAAAAAAAAATCTTTTAATATGCGCGTTGAAAACCTTCGGAAGGGGGTGGACCAATAGACTTTCATTTACAGCCAATAATGTTTGGACATGTACAAAAAAAAGATGAAAATGTGCATTTCTGATCTGCACTGGAACCATTTGAAAGGTTTATTTCATGTAATGTATACAGTGTGCCTTTATGAGTACAGCCTGCATGGTATTCTAACCCTAGTTTGTTAGCAAGTATAGACTTAACATTCACTCAGTGAGTTTACAGAGCTGTCCTCCATATACGCTGCAATACTGTATATGGAAATTATTAAATACAATGGATATGGAAAATCTACATAACCCTCTTCGTCTCTTAGGTCACTCTAACATATACAGTACAGGCTAAAAATGGAGACACACCTCATTCATTGCAACACCAAAGCAAGAAATTCCACTAATTAATCCTGATAATGCCAAACTGAAAATTGACAACCTAGTTGACCCCATTGTGAAACTCATCAAGAATTTCCCCCAAAAAGTAATCAGTGCAGAAGTGGGCCTATTTCATTCAAAGTTTTGCTACCTTCAGTATAAATCTACAATTTAAATAGTCATGGAAATAAATAAATACGAATGTGTCTAAACCTTTGGCATGGGATGTAGCATATTTAAAAAAATTGAGCACATGATTCATATGATAAATAAATGTTGATGGGCACCCCGGTGATGGAGCGGTTAGCGTGCCGGCCTCACAGTTCTGTGGTCGAGGGTTCGATTCCAGGTCTGTCCTCACTGTGGAGTTTGCATGTTCTACCTAGGCTTTGGTACACGGAATAGCATTTTCTTCATTTATTATCCAAGTAAACAAATTGTGACGAATCCAGTTAAAGTATGACATGAAAGGAATACAATTTGGTAAATATATATAATATATTGTACATTGTGGTATTTGAAGGCGGAGGCAATCGATCCCGAAGATCTTTGCGCTCAACAGACCGACGAAGAAGAATTAACTTCCGGCGAAGGATGAATTCTCGCATGACTGCACGAGTCGATCATCTTCTTTTAACGTTTTCCTATCGTGTTCGGATAAAACGTGCCCAACAATCTATGTTGTCATTTTTAATGGAATCAGAAAATACTTTTTGTATTTTACCCGCTTAATCCTGTGTCCTTATCGCTTCCCAAGTATATGCTGTCGTCATTCGGCTAACAAGCGCTATTGGTATCGTGCTAACCCTAATAAAACAATCGCCCGTTACAATGGAAGACGTTCGTTCGCAGGAGAATTCCACAATCACGGATGGAACATTGGCAAATAGCGATGTCCCGGCGGCCGAGGACAACGAAGGCAGTAAGGATCCAACCTCTTGTCAAGGTACACATTTATGCGCAATTAAATAATTATGTGGTATTGAAATGCGTATTAAAACATCTAAATATTATCTAAAGCTAATTCTCTTCAAGGGCTAACATTTACAATCTCCGTGTGAATGTATGCAAACATCGGTGCGGATTCCAAACAATTTAAGAGTGATCGTGCTTTATTTGAATGGCGGAGGTGTTCACAAACAAACAACAAACATGCCTTTGAAGTTAAATGAAATAACATTTCATGAACATACGAGCTCTGGGATTCCGACAGAAATTCTAAAATCGTTCTCGTATTTTAAAAGGATTATAATCGGGAATGTATGGTTTGCCAGCCATATGTGTACATTTTGGATGAGGGGGTCGAACATTTGAATTGGTCAGCCACCCAGATGCAAAGCGAATTGGAATATCTTCAAATGTGTAGGGAGTGCCAAAGCTCGAAAATGAACTGTACCCCAACTGAGGGATTTAAGCAAATACTGGTGGTGAGTGACCACCACCTCGGCCCACCAGGCCTAGGTAGTGAGTCAGCACCTGTACCCACCAGGCCTCTAGGGGCGCTGCAAAAAGCTTCCTCAAGCACCCCTCCATCTGCAAACCCCTAGTTTCATCCGAATCAGGGGATTTTTTTTTAACTTATAACTACTCTGACAAAGGTATTGCCTGAATTCTATTGGCAAAGGTAGACCCTATCAATACACTTTTTAAACAAAATTTTATTCACATGCACCTTCAGCACACCATTTGTGTTTTGATGTTAGGTTGGGAACTTTGATTCAATGTTGGTTTAATGCTTTGCTATCCTTTTCTTAGTACCGTATCTACTATAATACTGTATATATTATATCTATGAATTTGTCTGATAAAGAATGGCTTTGGATTCTTTGTTGCTATCATTTTGGATGCTTAGCCTTCTAAAAAAAATTGCTAATGGCTAAATCCCCTGTTTTCACGGTATATTTCTCAGATTTGGAACTGTTTTCGTGCCAAGATTGCGGAGAAGCTTTTGCCGAAGAGGAGGCCTACTTGAGTCATCGCCAGCACCACCCCGACGGAAAGTGCACTATGTATTTGGGGCCAATGGACGATTCGGACGAGGCTGTCAAAGATGAGGAAAGTGAAACTTCCTGTCGATTATGCACAGTGTCATTTGATGATATGAATGAATTCCGATCCCACATGGAAACTCACCGTGCTCAGTCTTCTGACCCTGGGAAGCTTTCTGGGTCCTCAAAGCAGAACTCCTACGAATGCCCTGATTGCGGGAAAAAATATACCATGTTAGGACACTACCTCAATCATCAGCGTACCCACATCCAGGCTCCCAAATCTCTATTTACTGATTTACAGCAGATCCAGAAAAAGTCCTTTAAGTGTGAGATTTGCGGGCGGAATTATTCTCGCGCATCGGCGCTCGACGCTCACCGACGTGGCCACGAAGAAAAGCTATTCAAACGTCAATCCAGGACTTCAGAAAGAGAGACGGTCCCCGATGAGGCCGTCGTCACCAAGGTGGTTAAAAAGCAAGCTAGCGGTGGTCTCGAAAAGTCTTTCAAGTGTGTTTGCGGTAAGTCCTTTACTTCCATGATGGGTTTGAAGACACACCAGCGCTTCAGCCAAGATTTCAAATGCTTTACACAAGATAGGAATGGAAAGCTGAGGAAAAATGTCTTTCACTGTAGGGAATGCAAGAAGATATTCCATGGCCACCTTGCCTGGTTCAACCACGAGAAATGGCACGTACACCATAAGCAAGACTCGCCCAAGCGATATTCGTGTGAAACTTGCGGGAGGGTGTTCATGACCCAATCGTTCTACTACAGACACATGCGCGTGGCTCACAGCGCCGAGGCTCCAGCAAAGTCCTTTCTCAAACAAGTGGACCAGCTTCAGAAGAAGGCCTTTGAATGCTCCAGCTGTGGTCTCAAGTTCTCCAGACTGTCGGCACTTCACTCTCATGAGCTGCAGCACACCAATAGCTTTGAGGAGACTAATAAACTAGGAAAGAAACAATCTTCCCCGCTGGTTGAGAAGAAAACTTTAGAAAGAGAGGACGAAGTCCCGCCAGAGAATGCGCTTCCAGTTGCAATGACCGAAGGAGGAGACCCCAATGAAATGGAAGCTGAAGAAGATGGAATGGAAAGTTATGAACCTGGGGACTTCAATGTGCTGGTGATCAGTGGAAGTGAATCAGAAGACGAAGCCATCCAGGACCCCAAGCCCAACCTCGATTCGGGATGCGTATCTGACCACGATGGCGGAGACAACCGTCAAGATGGTAAAGTCATTTCAAAACCCTCCGAGCTTGACTTGAAAATTGTCCAGGTTGACTTTGAGTCCTCCAAGGAACGGCAAACTCCACCGCCGGCAGACGACGAATGCATCGATTCCGAAGAACAATTTGATTGTCCAGAATGTTACCGGTGGTTTACTAGTGAGGGATCGCTGCGCTCACACTTAGTGTGGCACAAGTATCGTAAGAGGAGACTTCTGATGAAAGGTCAGTCAGTAGACGTTTATACATGTGACAATGAAGCTCTTACCTTTGCTGATGGTGATATTGTAGAATACGAGAGTGATACTAACCAAGAATTAAACCAGGCCGATTTATTAGAGCAGAGATCTCTGACATGTGACACGTGTGGTACAAATCTTTCCCATTTGTGCGATCAACGTGATAAACCGTTACTGTGCCAAAATTGCCAGACGTCTACTTTGACTGAGCGCACCAGTGTCCACGCCGAGAGCATATTGACTACAACAAAAGCGTATAATCCCAAAAAAACTCTTTTAGGCCCCAAGATTTACCACTGTGAGCAGTGTGGGAAAGGTTTTTGGTCTCTAGGAGCTTTCTCGCATCATAAGCAAAGTCCAAGCCAGTGTGTAGATGTCAATCTTAGAACCGGTACTGCACAGCCATCGCACCGTGGACGTTCTCGCTCTGGCACCAAGGTTTCTTGCCCCGTGTGTGGTCGAAAGTTCCGACACAAAGGAATTATGACGTTGCACATGCGTACGCACGAAAACGGAAACCACCAGTGTCAATTTTGCCACCGATCTTTCCGTCTTTTTTCCAGCCTTACCAGACATCAGGTGGTGCACAATGAACTCCTCCCGCCACCGAGTAAGTCTTTCCAACATCAGGTAGAGCAGTTGAAAAAGAATGCGTACAGCTGCCCTGACTGCGGGAAGCTATTTTCTCGCGCTAAAGCACTTAAGTTCCATATGAAGTATCACGGGAAGGAGAGCGCTCAGTCGCCGTCACCCCCCAGATCGAATGTTAGTCAGGTGGACCTGCAATGTGTCGCGTGCCTCAAACATTTCAGCAGCAAGGCCTCGTTGCGGACGCACACAAGGTCCTGCGTTAAAAGTGAGCATTCTCGATTGGTTTGTAAAACTGAAAATTTTGATAGTACAGAGTCGGTGAAAAATTCCGAAGTGAATTTGCACGAAGGGGAGATCAAGTTCTCGCCTAATTTAAATAGTCGGAGTAGGAACACCAATATGGAAAGTCCAAATGCCGAGTGGGCTTCAGAAAACTGCGGTGATTTGAAATACAAATGTAACAAGTGTGAACGACGATTTTCAATCATTGGGGCTTTGAACTTGCATAAAAGAGTTCATGCCAAGGGTTGTAAAAAATTACCTAAGTCGGCCTCGCCCTCGACGCCTAGCGAGGAAGAGTTGAGGAGAGATTATCCCTTTCCGTGCTCGGAATGTGGGAAGCGATTTTTATCTAACTCTGCCCTTGGTTCTCATAAACGGTGGCACAAAAATGACAGACGTTCCTCCTCTAAAAAACTTTCCAATAACTCTACGGCAGACCATCGAACGCCCTCCTCTAAAAAACAGCTCGAACCTGACGTAAGACCACTGCGCCAAACCGTAAACTTTAGTACAGCCCACTCGGGCGCTACCGAAGAAATGCCGCAGGGTGAGTTGGACCCTGAAAACACGGGTGTGGCCAGCACCTGTCAAAAAATTAAGACGGAAAATGTTCTCGCAGAAATAAGCCAAGCCTATTCATCGCCTTTGAATGTCGTGAAGCATGAATGTGGAATTCAACGCGACGCGACAGCCCCGCTTCCTGGCCGTCAGTTTAGGTCAGGGTCTAAATTTGTGGTCCAGTCTACTGAGGCCTCAGCCGATTTCTGTTGCCTCCCAGAGCCAATCGTCAAATGCCTCTTCAAATGCGGGAAGTGCGGCAAAGCCTTCCAGACCGAGGGCCAGTTAGAAACTCACAAGACGGAGGCGAAGAACTGCGCTTTTAGCTGCGCCCTGTGCTGTAATGGCTTTTTAACAGAGAATCAGCTAAATCAACACCTCGCCTGGCACGATCAGGTTCGATTTCGGCTCCCCAACGAAGTTCGCTTGCGCCTCAGCGCTGCTCTGAGCACAAAGTCTGGCAAGCCCACAAGGAAGTCTTCAGCCCCCGACAGGCCGAACCAACACGCTCAAGAAGCCTTTCTTGCCTCGTCCGTGTTAGAAAACCACAAATATTTGCATTGTAAAAATTCTGTGTGCACTAGCATCGATTTCAGGGCACTTTCTAAACATGGTGAAGCAGCTCTTGACCATCGCAGATCGGGAGATTCTGATGCACTTACTTGTCTTGAATGTGGAACTACTTTTAGTCAGGAAACTGATTTGCACCAGCACTATAAGATACACGTGCAAGGCATGAGTTAAAATGTTTACGTGTGAAGCTTTAGTTAGACTTGCTTTTTGTTTATATATGATCGCTTATGTCACTATTTTAGACTCCTTATTCGTGGCACTTCTGCACTGCGCTGGCTTGACTCTACACTGGATTAATATTTGCTACCAGTGCGGCCTCGTTAACCTTTTAATACCTTCTACGTACATAACGTTACAGGCGTGGATGCTATGCTAAATTTCAGAATTGGGGCGAATAAGTGGATCTGAAATTGATACGGCGTTTCGGTTTAAGATTGGGAAATACTGATGTTTCAACTATTTTTCTGTCGTTTAAGATATTGAAACATTGTCTCCAATAAGCAACGTCGGTGTAAAAAATGACTTGTAGTGTGCATAGATTGACAGTGAAATGTACTTTTATGTACATGATGCTGTTGCATGAAGTGACTACAAAGCCCCAACCCTTTCCTTTTTTTAAGTTTTGTGGCGTTGGTATTTATTGATTAGATGAAAATGTGCTACTTGTGACAATTTCGGATTGCTGGCAGTGACTTTTTCGCTTATTTTGGGAAATGAATGAAGCTATTTTTCCCCCCCAAGGGTGACTTATATGCCTTTGCCTATGTTTACGTGCTGTTTCTGAAGCTATAATAAAGGGAACTGTTGTAGTCTGAATTAGTGATTTGTGCAATCAATTCACACCACTCCAAACTAAAGCTGTGTGTGATAGTTTATAAAAGTGTTTGTAAACATATTACATCATATCGGTAAAATAGTAATTAGGTTAGCGATGTGAACTTTTGAGTTGCATGTCTCTTGCTGAGTGATTTCTTGTGCGGTCATAAGTTTAATTTAATTTGAGCTCATCTTGCTCTTGAATATTGATTGTTTACGCTACAACTTACATTTACTCTTTCCATTTCTGTATATTTAGGTTGGGGGTGGAAGTAATTAAATCATCGGAAAACATATTTTTTTTCAGGCTAGCAAGTCAAATGTCTAAAACAATATAGATAAACGTAGGAAAAAAATGGACCTGACCATGAGAGAATAACTATTAAATCCACCATTGCTTAAGGATGAAATCTGATGACTAATTCTAATCTAACATCTTTGAGCAAAGAAATATCTCCCCGAACTAAATGTGCGTACTCACCTTCTTTTCTCACCTTTCCTGAAACTTTCCAAAGTGCTTTGTAAAATGCCTTATTTAACCGTGCATTTCCCCCTATTTCTAGCCAACCACAGCAAAGTTGCACAGGATACCACAACAACATTGGCTGGGGAGGTGCAGATGGAAAATCTGGACGTTGACCTGGAAGGGATTGTCAAATTGGAGGAAGATATTCAAACCAGCCCGGATGGCTCGGACGCCAACGCTTCGTCGCACAACCTAAGCTCCCTGAAGTACGCGTACAGGTGCACCACGTGCGGGAAAGCTTACAGGTATTTGCTGTCTTTCCGTAAGCACCTCGAGCGGCACGACAGGAAGACCTCGCCCAACTTCCAATCCAAGTACAGCTGCCCAATCTGTGGAAAGATTTTCTACCGGGAAACTCGTCTCCGCGGTCACATGCTGAATCACATGTCGCATGACGTGCACAGGTGCGATCCGTGCAACAAGAGCTTTGATCACATCAGTTTGTGGCTGGATCACGAAGAGCTCCACAAAAGCAGGCCCTTTTGGTGTCTCAGCTGCACAAAGGGCTTCGTGCAAGAGGAGTATCTCAATCGACATCTACAAAAAAACCACTTGGGGAAGTACAAGTGCAACGTTTGCTGCAGGCGCTTCTTGACGTCGCCTCTGCTGAGCAACCACCTCACTGGCTGCCGGGCTTCCTCGCGGGTGCTAGTGGGAACCGCCGGTCAGGCTAAGTTCGCCGTCGGGTTCGGGGATGAAAGCGTGACGGAAGATACTCAGGTCAAGGAGGAGGGAGAAGCCCAGGTTCGTGTGGAAACGGAGGGATGTTTGCAAAAATCTGGAGATTTGGACCAATCAGAAGAGCTGTCTAAGAAGGAAGAGGGCGCTCGGTCGGATGCGTCGCATTGCGAGGGGCTTGAGGAGCAGACCCCAAAGCCGTTGACCTCGCCTGCCGTTGAGGAAGTTGGAAATGCAGAAGAAGCGCAGGAGGGAGATGGGAGTGAGCCACTGGAAAAAATCAAGCGTGGAGAACAGGGTTGGGAATTTGAATGTTTTGAATGTGGGATGGGCTTCGGTGAATTGCCTCAGCTTCATTTGCATTATATCAAACATGGCACTGGAGAGATTCCTTTTCCTGACGAGGAAGTGTGATCATATTTATGAGATGAATTATTATTATTTTTTTAATCAGATTGACTTCGACAGCAGGTGCTACATTCTATGACTTTAGAGGGTTAGAAAATTGAATTAAATGTATCAATTTTTTTTTAAATAATAAACTATAGGCAGCAGTTCATTTTCATTTTTTGTCGTGACTTAGTCAGTTGTTAAAAATGTGCAATGTTTTATATTAAAGTGAGTGGAAATTGCTCCTCGCAGCTTTGAAGTTTACGGTTTGTGGCTGTTAAAATGAGCATAACAATGGTCAACAAAAAAGTAGTTTAATTGATGCAAACTTAATTTGAGAACGTGGAGTCCAAATCTGACCAATTCTTTCTGTAAGATACGTACTTTTTTTGACAATCAAACTGATTTGTTCAGTGCAAAGTTATTACAAAATAATATAAAAATAGCCCAAAAGTTACAACATATAGAAAATATAGTAACCTTTCCTTCGCCCCCAAATAGATTGCACCCTTGGCACTCGCCCACATTGCCCATAGCACAAACAGGCCCTTGTTATAGAGAATGTTGCACTGTACTGCACGGCCTAGAAAATCCGTGAACAAATACATTCAGAAAAAATATATATATCACTGTGCAAAGGACTAGTAAAGTATAAATAAAAGTATTCAATGAAAAAGATCTGAAAAATCTGCAAAATATCACTGAAATAGAGATGTTAATAATCTCACATTGTCATGAATATTTTCTTTCAATGCTTTTGTGCATAACTGCTATGGTGGCAGTGCGCATGCTCAGTAGCGTTTCGGAGGAGCAGACCGATGAGGAAGCTCAACTGGTCAGAACACCGGAAGATCATCACCACTAAGTGCTTCATCAATTCAGTAAGAGTCTCTGGTAATAATGTGTACTGTATTTTTATTTTGTATCCCAATGAGTCACTTATTGTGTCTAGTGTACCATTCTTCATTTTCCTACATGAATTCTGTTGGCAGCTCATTCTCTTCTGAAATTAGGTGTATTTGTAATTGGTGCACTTCCGCTTCCGGTCCAGTAGAGGGCGGTAATACACGTTGACCAGAAGAAGACCCCTCCCAAAACCCTCTCGTCTCCTAGGTTGTGACGTCACACCGCTGAGTCCTCAGTCTCCAATTTCGTGGGCTTTGTGCGCAAGCGACGTTGTGATGTTTTTGTTTGGACCATTCTGCTCAGGTAATGCTGAATAACATTTTCATGTTCATTCCTTAATATAGACTTAGACTCCAAACGCAACGAAATAAAATCGGACATCTTTGGCGAGTCACACCCGCGTTTTATCATTAAATCACCGAATATATGCTAACTACTTCCATACTAGTCAAGGAAAAGACAGCCAATCTACCTTTGTTTAGTTTCGTTGTAAGTCTGATTTCAGAAATTTTCCTAGCACGCCTTTCATGCAAAGAAAGGAATTTAAAAAATAAGTTTGATGTCACAGGAACTGCGCCTGAGCTCCCATTCCTCGTCTTTTGTGATACAAATGCATTAGCCCATTCATTCTGCCTTTGGCCATCTGCTTAGCGCACAATAAACACTAGCAGATACGCACAAGTCAGTCATTTGGTCCGAATCATAACCTTTCATATTTTGTTCTCTAAATTCACATTTTTTTATTGTTTACCTCAATTAAACCGTTAATTCCCAGGAGCGCAATTTATCCTATGCACAGAAAACGATCTAAATATACTGCAATAATAAATATTATTATATATTATTTATGTTGTTTTTATTATTATTAATTTTAAATACCATATTATTTAAAAAATAGTTTTACTATTTTGTTTCATAAAGTACTACTTAGTTTTGACCATTAGACAATGGCATGTCCTAAAACTTTATTTGGACTGGAGCACTCCAGTGCAAAGGGCTCTCTTATAATGCTTATTATTAGTCATAGTTTGGCCGTATTGGAGGCTTTAACATGCTCACATGTTTACCACATTTAATGGATCCCTAGATCTTGTTATATGTGTTCATTTTTATTTTATTTGCAGCTACACTGTTGCTGTTGTTCTTACATTGCATTCAATTTTTACTTTGAATTTCACCTTTTGTGTCCCTGATAGGCTATTCTTCCTCTGGTGTGGTGTATTTTGAAATATTACCGTGAAATTAGTTTCTAGTTAATCTCATTCCCTATTTTCTCTCTTTTTTAACATTTTTTAAAAACTGAAATATAGTTTCTTGCGTGTTCTGAATTGTTGAGATTTTAAACCTTATTAGCATTCACTAATAGTCATCTTACTTTTGTCAGATTTTGATCCCTTTCGACATCTGAAGTAGCACTATGCTTAACCCAGCTCAAGAGGAGAGTGTTGCAAACCCAGCAAAGACTTCATCCCTATTGGAGCCACTGGACAATCACAGTGGTTCTACTAAGCCAGCACCAAGTGAAGCAAGTGCACAAGAAGATGGCAACAAATCTTTCAAAGAGAACAACGGAACTCGAACTGATAAAACACTTGCAGTCACTTTGCTTGAACAAGCCGTAGGGATGGTTGAACCATCAAAAATCATTGAAGAAATGGAGGTTGATCAGGGGCCAAAGCCAAATCCACCATCAGAGCTGACACCCAATGCAACCAGAAATCCTGGGACTAAAGAACAAGAGTCAAAGAAAATGGACAGGTACTTCCCCTCCAAAAAAGCAATGACAGATCCTCTGAAGATGGATATGACCAAGCCATTGGTCATGCCACTCACATGTAAGTAACACATCACCTATGAGAAGTGGATGTACACTACAACAGAAGTTCTCGTGTGCAAATAGAAATTCCTGTCCAAGTTGAAAAGTAAATTTAGTCAAATATATTGTCTAACACTGGCTTGTTTCCTGCAGCATCAGAACTCTCTTTGCAGTGCCTGGAATGCCACATCATCTTCAGCGATTTCAAGAGTAAACGGCGCCACCTGAAGTTGAACCATCCCGCTGAGTATGAGGAGTGCATGCTGAGGAATTGTCTTTTCACTTGTTACCATTGTGACCGCCAATTCACTAACTCCGCCGAGCTCCTGGCCCATCAGAAAACCCACATTGAAAGGAAACCCTATAAGTGTCCTCTCTGCGGCCAGGCTTTTAAGAAGTTATCAGAGCTGACGCGTCACCAAAAGATTCACATTGGCCTGAATGGTTACACCTGTCCCGACTGTGGCAAAACCTGCAAAACCATGACGCTCCTGAAGTACCACACTCGCGTACACACTGGAGAGAGGCCTTACGTTTGCAAGGAATGTGGGAACCGATTCCGCATGTCTCAAGCCCTGAAGAAACATATGCAGTTCCACTTGCCTGAAAGTGAACAAAAAGAGGGCCAAGCCAAAGCGCAAAGGAAGAAAGAGCTCGGTAAGCGAATCGTTGAACACTGTAAATATGTGAAGTGTAATCATTTGTTTTTGTTTACTCTTCAGATGCCTTAAAGCCCAAGTATCCCTGCTCCATTTGCAAGGCCACTTTCAAAAGTCCCAAGACACGGCTTCATCATTTTACAAAGAAACACAGTGTATCGCTCACTTCACTTGGTAACACGCTGCAGGTTAAATCATACCCAAATGCACTGACTCCTGTGATAACGCCAATATCTATTCCCCAATCGTCGTTGCTACAGTTGGAGCCCGACGGGCCCTTAAAGAAAGTCGACAGCAATATTGACACGGAGCCGATACGCAGGCTTATCGAATCTTTGGGAAATGTCCAGAAAGTACAACAAGTTGTGATTCTGGGTCAAGTGCCTCCTTATGCTCTGCCATTGGAGGTTCAACACGTCTCTGAGCTGTCCAAACCAGCCAATCATAACATAAACATCATACCGCCCCAATTAGATTCTGTAAATTTGATGCCGGTCGAGTTAAAGACGTTGGACAAAGACTTAGATGATCCGATGTTACAAACTATCACACTGGAACCGATTACACCAGATGGACAGCTAATTAACCCGCCCTTGTCAAACTTGGACACGCATGAATTGCCAGGTGAAAGCCTCACCTTTAGTTTTGTTCCAACTGGGCTGAGCTCGGACTCTGAGGAAAGGGTGATGGATCAAACTCAACCACAACTTGGTAGCCTCGAAACAAACTCTGATGTGTTTGAACCATCGATTTTCCATAATAAAGAAACAGACCTTAAACAAGACCTTGACCAAAATATCGTACTGGAACTTACTCCTGCTCTGACACCAAGCGCTGAGCTTCAACAATTGCAAAATGCGCAACAACCAGAAAGCCCGTCGCCATCTTTGGTACCTACCACTGAACTGGAGAAAACGACTTATCAAAGTAATGTAAATGAGCCTGATATCGGCTCACCAACCCCATCGTTTGAGCCTACCGTTGAACAGAGCTTGACTTCTTTACAAAGTGAAATCCCCTTGTTGGAGCCTGATCTTGTGGACGACCCAACATCCTTACAAACAAAACATGAAGATCTTGCTTGTTCTGCTTTAGCCTCTCCGCATGCACCAACACACAATTTAGGGGAAGCCGAGGCTAACTCGCAAGAGAAGGCTCATTCGCAGACTCAAAAAGCTAGTCACGTGCACGTTGATTTATCATCCAATAGTGGAAGCTCTCAGCAGTCTCAAGATGAGCCTACAGAAGATAAAGAAGTAGATCGAAAGGAAGAAAATAACCAGGTTGACTGTATTTCTTCTAAAAATGAGGGCCCTTCGCAATCATCCATCCAGCAGGAACCACAAACATCAGAGTTACCTGTGAATGTCATGTCAGCTCAAGAGCTCGTGAAAGTACGCAAAAGGAAGCCAGCCAGAGCCTTTATTATACAAGGTTATATGCAAGAACTGATCGGGTCCATCCTCGATAAAGATTTACAAGGTGTCGCCAAGCAAGCTAAACGCAAAAGATCAAACAAATCGAATCTCGTTAACTTCAGCCCACAAAAGAAAGTGAACAATAACAAAAAACAAAAATTATCTTCTCAGCAATGCCAGCCTTCCCGAGGCAAACCTATATTTGATGGGGCAACCAAACGCTTTAAGGGTAAAATGCCATCAAAGAAGGGAAACATTTCCAGCAAAAGTAACAAAAAGAAGAAAATGGCGTCCTCCGGGAAAGTCAATAAACTACAATTGATCAACAATTCACCGGGGAAAGACAAAGTAAGCAAGAAAAAAATGAAAAAAGAGCTCATGAAAAGAGATCAACATAAAACTAAACAAAAGGCTGCAATTAAAAAGAAAATCCAGACGAAAGCAGTGCAAAAAAGTCAACCCAAAAAAACAAAGGTGAGCAATAAAGGACAGAAAGACTCAAAAAGCCCCAAAAGCAACCAAAGCAAAGTACCACCACAGTCACCCACCACACAAGTGACCCAAGACTCTCTCCTTTTGCTTAAAGGCCATAAGCAGCCCCAGTTAAAGGTTTACAAATTGGACCCTTCGAAAACATCTGGGCAAGAAACATCACCTCGGGACAACCAATGCCAGCACGGCCAAGCAAACCAGGCAAAGTCAAAAAACAAGACCACAAATAGTGCCAGCAAAGTTGCTAAGAAAAAAGGGAAGGCCAAAAAGAGCCAAAAGGCCCTCACGTTGCTGTCGCTTTTTAAGGCATCCCAGCAATCGGCGGAACCCCAGCTCGTCAAGCCAAAGACCGCTCGAAAACGCAAAGCTTCTTCAAATGTGGAGACCGAAGGAGTGATAACCTCGGCACATTCCAAGCGAGCTTTGGAGTGTAAAAACTGTGGGGAGATATTTAGTGAAGTCGCCTCCCTTCAGAAACACAAAGCAATGGTGCACATCTTGGAAAGTCCTGAGCTCACATACACCAACGGGAATGTTTTTGAAGGCGTCTCCAGGTTAGATGTCAACCATCAAGAAAGAGCTGTTCGACTCATTAATCCCACGACTGGTTGGGATGTCGAACCTGACGTAACAGTGGAGAACAGGGAAATAAATGTGTCTTTTCCCGCTTTGATTCCATCTCCTTCTTTACCGTCTTTTGACGAAGGCAGCGTTCAACGTCCTGTCCCTCCAAAACCGTTCGATTCGATGAGAATGAACATTTCGAAACTGAATCCTCTCTTCAGTAGCGCCACTCAAATGGAGGTTTCCCGAGATAAACAGCAAGAAAAATGTCTACCCGGGAGCCTCCGTTTAGAATCTGAACACCAAGCCCCTATAGAAAATGATTTTAAGGAGGACGGTATTTTTGCGGTGGACCTTGTTACCGTTGGGGAGTACAATACAAGCTTAGCAAGTTTATCTTCGCCTCAAGAAACCCTTACCCAAAGTGGGTCCGTCAAAGTTCCTCGTTCTGGTGCTGGTACGGCGGAAAAGACGAGTGATCATTCGGCCGTGAGATTTTTGCATTCGGTGTCTTGCTCCACACGGCAAATGGAATTTAAAGATGAGGAAGAAGAGATGTTAGTCCAAAAGAGAAAAGAAGCAGCAAAACATGGTCAACGACAAGGAGGAACTCCTCAAAAAGTGGACACAATAGCAAGGGAATCTTTGCCAGACTCTGTCGCAGGAACCGATTTGGAGATAGAAGAGGATTGTCAGGTCGTATATAAAAAAATAGATTATACCTCCCAAATCAATGATGAAGATGAGATCATTGCACAGACTTCCCTGGCAGATACTCATCACAAACCTCATGCGCAAGGACCCACTTCTCCTGCGACGATTATTACTCCAACACCCTCTACATTGGATGAAGCCAATGTATCTCAGGGGGACCAGGAGAATCGGCAATCTCCAGGAATCTACCTTGAGAAGATAATTGCAGGTGAACCCGTGTTGGCTAACAGGCAGTCTCAGCTAATCACCTCCCATATTAATAAAAGACAGGTAAGAAGTGAAGTACTGTAACTCTGTCTTATAGAATACACAATTACACATAAATACACTGAACAAAAACATGAATGTTTTGTTACTCAAAGCTTTTCTACATACACAAAATTCCCATTAATTAGGAATATTGTTCTGAAATGGGTCTAAATCTGGCACCTTTTTATGACTCATTTAAGGGTTTGAACTCCACTCTTGAGAGCGAGACGCAACAACTAATCAAGCTTGAGGAGAATACATCCGATGCGCGACTTGATGAAGGCTTGCCTGAAAAAGAGCAGCAACGGCAGACCAACAGAGACGTTCGGAGAATCCTGGTGAAGCGGGAGAGCCGACTTGTGCTTGACGATGCCCGGCCCATACCCGAAAGCAGACACGGCCAATTGGACGCCGAGCAAGTTATTGATCAGAACGCTGCCATACCACGTAAGTGCCGATTTCAGACTAGTCATTCAACAATGTCTGCGCCGAATCAGTGTAGGTTGTAGTGTCGATTGTGATAACCTTGCCACTAACATAAGTACAGTCATACCTCGACATACGAGTGCCCCGACATACGACCAATTTGAGATACGAGTAAAATTTCGGGGAAATATTTATCTTGAGATACAAGACAAATTTTGATATACGAGCATACAGCGGACGCGAAAGGCTGCTCATAAGAACGTGGGCTCATGGGCTCTGTCTTTCTGGTCGCAACTCCCTCGTGTAATGTCTCTACGAGCACTGGGCGGAGCGTGGCATTTTTTCAGTGTTTTTTTCCCCATTAGTCAGTGCGAATGGCGGAGCAATCGCTAATACGAGAGGAGTATATACACTTCTCGTTGGCAAGTGGTCGTGCGTTATCCTGTTGTGAGGACATTTGTGTGCATCATTTTGGGAATATTTTGAAGGGAAGACAAAAGCAAACAACCCTCCATAGGTTGCATCTGAAAGTCAGGGTGGAGGCGGGGCAAATAGAGGCAAGCCTGGAGAAGAAAGGTATCAAAATTTAAAACAAAATTAGAATTAAATTTAGTGTAAAGTTAGATTAAATTTATTTTTGAGTGTGTCTGCATCGTAATCCAAGTTCATTTAAATTTGTTATGTTACGAGCGCGTTGCCGTACAAAAAGTACCACTGTAGCTAACGGAATGATAAAACGGAGAAAGTGTCCGTGCTTGGTGCTAAAGCTTGATTGCTCACAGTCACAGACAACGAAGAGACGTCCAGTGACACCCCTACTTCCCCCGGATTAACCAACAAGCAGTGCATCTTCTACCCGGTGAAGACTGAAGAGTGGGAACTTCCTCTGGGTGGCTCTCGCATTAATCGTGGAAGACCAGAAGAATTCCCCGATGACGGACAAACACTTGATTCAACCAAAGGCCGTCAGTCATGTAAGTCATGGCTCGTTCCAGATGTCTTCACCAAATATAAAAGCTTACAGATGTCTTTAATGTTTACATAGATGAAGGCACTCAGGAAGGATACCATGATTTGAGGGGATCAGAGATGGTGGGAGTTCACGACTTGACAGATAGACAAGGTTTGTTTTTCCCTTGCTTTACCTGCACTTTTAATTATTTCCAATACCATTTAGTATAAACAAAAGCATGAGTGTGCTCAGTGCACCAATAGGCTGAAGGCTATGCGTGCATGCCCTTGACTGGCTCTTGCGTACTGCAAATGATTAATCAGGCATGTTGGAGAAAAATCATGGCTGTGAGGTTGTAAAACTGGCAGGAAGAGATTCTGATTTTTTCTGAGAAATCCAAGTCTATTATTTCCACTTGCTCAAGTACCAAGATTGATCTGTCTTTTGCAATGACTGGATAAAATAGGATTTAGATTAATCAACGGCCTTTTGATTTTTAAGACGAAGCAGAGTTTCATAATCCGCCGGACACGCGAAGCTTCCTCCTGCAGACTTCTGATGAAGAGGACACTCAAGTTTTAGAGTTGTCGCCACCTCATGTTGACGCGGAAGCAGAGGTCCTGGATTATTTTTGCAAGCACCAAGACCACTGCTCATCATCAAGTGTAACATCTCAATTGTAAGATTTTTTTTAATAACTTTTATATTAATGGAGAATCTTCTAAAAATCACAACTTTTCTTGAATTACTTATTTCTCCCTCTAAATGGACTCAGTTTGTTGCATATTTTGTTTTGTCTAGTGTTACTAACCAAGCAGCAGCAAGAGAGACCAAAGAACCCATTGAGTACTTCTCCAAATATTTTGGCTGGGACACCTGGGTGGAAATGGCCCGCTGCTCCAATCAAACGTCCAACTGCGTCACCGCGAAGGACGTAGCCCAGTTTGTTGGGATCCACATTGCAATGGGAACTTTGAAGGTTAGAGCGCCTCGTTCTTCATTCCATGACTTTCACAAGGGAATGTCAAACTTTGCTGAGCTCATTTACTTTCACCTCTTCCCCCAGTTTCCCAGTCCACGGCTCTACTGGGACAATTTGACCAAGGTACCCTTGGTTGCTGAAGCCATGCCGTTTTCCCGCTTCCTTCAGCTGTCACGTTCGTTGCGGCTCGCCCCTCCCAACGCGCGTCCGCTCAACGGTCAAATGAGACGACAACGCCGTACTGACTTTTCTCATCGTCCTAATAACAGAAGCGACCAAAGCGGATTGTCAAATGACTGCATGGACCCTTTGTGGAAGGTTGTACCACTTTTATGCCATTTTCAAAAAAGATGCCCGTCGCTTAGAAGACAAGGAGACTTTGCTGTGGATCAGTATTTGATTCCCTTGACTGGTCAGAGGCACAATAACAGATTAGCTCTGCATAGCACCACGTTGATTGGATTTGACGGTTTGCTTCACCACGTGGATCTTAAAGTCGATCTAGCCGACAAGGAAGACGCCGTCGAGAAAATGGTCCCTAAAGGCAGCACCGTGTTTCTCTGCAAGCAAGAACTCTCCACCCCCGCCATGCTGGAGCGCCTCCTCGGGGCTGGGATCCACGGGGCGGGCCGGGTGGGCGGCGCACAGGGCCAGATCGGAGACGAGTTCGTGAGCTCGGACGGCAAGCTGATGCTGCGCAAGTCGCGCCAAGGTTTTATCCTCTCCACGGCGGGAAACGGCCAGAGGAACATGGCCTCGCTCATGAGCAACTTTGAAAAAGCTCAGGCGGCGGCTCGCCTCAGCAAAGACTTGTTGAATCTTTACCCCATCCCGGTTTCCAACTCCCCAGCAGGCTGGATACTGTCGGTGCTCTGGTACCTCACCGACATGGCTTTGGTCAACTCCTGGCTCTTATACAGACAGTTTCAAACGGCTGCATCCGCAACCTTGTCTCTCCTGGACTTCAGACTGTCAGTAGCCAAAGCTTTGATTGACGCCAGCGGCTCCGACCCGCAGAACTCTGTCGTCCCGCAAAACTCCCCGGCGAAAGCTCACTCTCTAACCGACTCGCCTAATCCCGGCACGGTAGAGGAAAACCCTCTCCCCGATGCGGCCACGCGTTACGACGGTTCGGGACACTGGCCAGAGCAGCTTGGCGAGGGCGAAGGGGGCCGGTGTCGTTTCGGTGACTGTCAGAGGACTTCTCGCGTTCTATGCCTTAAATGCTGCGTCTTTCTCTGCATTTCGCGCAACCACAATTGCTTTTTGAATTTCCACAGCCAGGCAAGTCCAGGAAACCTCTAGCACCTTTCCGTCTTACCTTTATGTCACTTTTACGTATTCATTTTTGGGGCGTAACTGACAAATTAGTGTGGTCACCATGTTAATTTATAAATCAGGAAAGGTGGTACTTTATTCTGTATTTGTAGCTATTTTCCGGTAACGGTTAGTACAGTAGGTGTTTGAATACAAAAATAAATTAGAATAATTTATACCTTATTCAATATATCAAGTATTTTCTCATATTGTAGCCCTTTTTAAAATACAAGGCATCCAATAAGGTTTATCCATTTCTTTGGGGAAATGTTGTTTATTTGTACATTATTGATTTTTCTATTTTTCTACTCAAATATTTATTCTTAACTTAAGCATTAGTGCAATATAGTACATTAAATTAATACATTTAAAATGAAATAGTTAAATATTTGATTGTTGAATTCCCTATTCCATGTTATCATTTTTCTGGTTGTTTGTCCTACACAAAAATATTTCTTTTTTATTACAGATGCCACTTTCTTTTTTGCAAGTTTTATTCCTTTTTAGTTTTAAGCACTGTCATGATATCTTGCAAGCAGTTGTCATCGTTTGAGTTGTAACAGCTATCCAATAGTACTTATTTTCTCAACATTCTGCTTTACAACGATATGCACTGGTCATGTTATACTTATGGAACAATCCTTTCTTAAAAATTATAACAAAAGAGCTAATACTGGTTGTGCTTTTTCATGTGTATACAACTAGAAAATACATGACAATTTTGCACACTAGGATGTATGTACTGGAGGTTTTTTATTATGCACCTCTAGGGACAAGGTGTATTTTTAAGTAATGTGCTTTTATGCTGTCATATTTTTTGTTCTGTTTAAAATAAGATCCAACATTTGTTCATGGACATTGAATTTATTTAGATGAAGTGTAAATATGTCAAATGAAACCTTTCTTAATGCAAGATTGGCAGTCAGGCATATAAATCATGCACATTTTTGCATTGGAGAAAAGTGACTAGTGATAACTAATTTTGAACAAAAACTGTTTGTGTTATTTTGTCTTTGTTTGCTCTACATTTATTAATCCCTCTGCCTGATCTAAATATATCTACAACTAATTTGTGCCAGTTAGTAGTGTCAATGGACTCAGTTAGAGTCTTGTCCAGCAGATGGCGCAACTTATCATTTTATTTAGACCTCTTTAATGTTTTGTTGTTATTGTTTTTATTACACTTTAACATTTTTATACACAAAAATACTATATGAAGACATAAAACCACAGAATTCAAGCGAAATGTTTTTTTTACTATAAACACAAATAAACAATCAATAAATACTACTATTTAATAATAAACATATAAATATAATACATACATTATTAATAAATAAATATGTAATAAATAATGAGAATATAAAATACGCCTCATATTGCTATTTTAGTGTTTATTTTTAAACGAGATTTGACGTATTTAATAGCCATTGAATGTTTGTCACTGAACTTTTGTCACGTGACCAAATATCTCCACCGAATAATAATCACAGGGGTGAAATAATGCTTTCGTTCGTTCTCCTCCATTCAATTACAAATAAGCCTGGGTGTAAAATTCCTCGGGTACAGTGAAAATGAGTTTGTCTAAAATGTTTGTTTTTCGTTAGGTCGGGATGGCAGCCATCTTAGTTGTCCTAGCCGTTGTGGTCGCGCACCAGGAAGTGTCCTGCACTACTCTATTAGCTACTCGTTTTACTTCTCTGGGTTCAAGTCTGACAGTCCACTATATTCAAATAGCGTTGTCAGGTAACGTGCTTATTTTCCCCAATTGTCATATTGATTACGCCACTTTATTTATACCTGCTTGTTTATTGTCCTTCCACTTCCAAAAATATCGTTTTGGATGCCTACCACGGAAAAAACTTTACACAAAAAGTGTTCGATTATCTTTGAGCGGCATTCTGTGTTTTTTGCGCTACCTAGCTTAGCATAATAGCTTAGCATTACGTTCATTCGCTACTTTGTCATTTCTGTATTTTAGCACAGTTATTTGGTCAAAGTCACCAAAGAGGAGGGCTATATTGGCCAGATAATATATCAGGTGGTCTGGCGGGAGAAGAAATAATTCATATTTAATGTTTTAAAATGATGGCGCTTGAAAAGGCTTGCAACATAAAGCTAACGGCCTTGAAACGGATGGACGCGAACTGGAAGTTTGACAAAAACATCGAAAATGCATCGTTAACGTATTGCATATGTGTAGTTATAATATCGACTGTATGTTAAAATGCATGTTAAACTTACAAAGTTTCAGATGTTCTAACCGGGCAAATTTATCGTTTTCCGAATACAATTTATTTTCGGGAAAAGCATAACAAACGTTTTAGGATTCAACCACTGCACATTCTCTTGAATTGTATTTATTTCTCGTTTTCTGGGGAAAATTGGTCGCATATGCACCGCAAAGCGGTAGTAATTGCTATTTAGACAAGGAGGGAAGAAACAGCACATTCTGGAGTTTTTTTCGTGCAATTGTTATTGAGGGTTAAAATGACTGCCATTTTTTTAACCTTTTGCCTAAACCGTTTTGTACAGGATTTCGCTGTGGATTGATAATATTCCACGATGGACTCTGACATTTTAAACATCGAAGAGATTGTATTGGGACGGGCACTGCCAAATCCAGCTCCAGCACCCCCTCCTGAAAAACCGGTAGAGCCGTTCAGGGCGCCCATCTCTTTAAATGGACCTGCTGTACCCACTGCGCAACCCTGTGAGTAAAATATGAAGCTTGCATGGTGATACTATGTCAGAATGATATTTTACAAATGTTCAAACAAAGTTGAATGTTTTTCCCCGTACGTCTTAAGATAAAAAAAAATGCTTTGATCAGCAACTGAGCCTCTAAATTGTTATATTTCCCCCCAAAAATTATGCATTGAAGACATTCATTCCCCTCCCTTCCGCTCATCCTCACCATGTGGCAATAATATTAAAATACATAGTTATTCCAGAGTTCAAATTTTTACATAGCCCTTAATATATTTTAAATTGTCACATAAATTTCCATAAAGTTTATGCGAACTTTCAAAAGATGCAGAAAGACGATTCTTATGATGGGTGTGGAGGATTACTAAATATTTCGCTCCTGCTGATTTGTATAATGTCAGGCACTAATGCAATAATAATGTAAAAGCAACACAGGTACAATACCAATCTCTTTGCTGGCTCAAATTAAATATCATTTGTAAGATGGCTACTCAAATGCAATATGAACTTGGACATCATCTCCAACCTTAATGACAGTAAAATGAGAGTAAAACACATTGTGTATTTATATATATATATATTTTTTTAAAACCAAAATACTGTTTATTTGAGGTCAAAATATGAAACACTTGCGGTACTGAGTTCCTGCCGTGATGCTATGATTAAGCTTCTTTAGTTGTCATGATGCCGATGAGCAAGCGCATGTTAACTGTGGGCTATTTCTTGCCTGCCTTCAGACCAGCATGAGAATTTGCAGTGTTTCCAGTGCTTCATTACTTTCTGCAATGCCAAAGCCAAGGAAAGACACATGAAGAAGAGCCACCGGGAGGAGTACAAGCAACAACTTGCACAGGTGCTTTTGGCTAATTCAGTCAGTCACTATGTGTTGTTGTTTTATCCAACCAATCCGTCCGTGTCTTGCACGCAAATCACAGGGAAACACGCTGTTCACCTGCTACGTGTGCGACCGCACGTTTTTATCGTCGGAAGAGCTCACGCTGCACCAGCCGACACACAGCAAGGATGACAAGCCCTTCAAATGCGCACCGTGCAAGGAGAGCTTCAGAACATTCACTGAAGTGAGACCATTCTTAGTATTGTGAAAATGGATGGATAAATACTGTGCTTTCTTTTGGGTTTTTTGGCATTACAACGTTCTTCCCTTCTTTTTTTGTCTTCAGCTCACGACACACAGGAGACACGTGTGTCCGGAGAAGCTGTTGCCGTGTAAAGATTGCAGCAAAACCTTCCGGAGCGCCGCCATGCTGCGCACGCATCGTCTGGTGCACCACGCTCGGCCCGACGCCGAGACGGCCGAGCAGCCGGAGGAGCCGGCCACGAGCCACCGCTGCAAAAAATGCGGCCAGGTCTTCCCCGGCGAGACTGAGCTGACGGAACACGAGGAGAAGTACCCCGAAGGCCAGCAGTGCAACGGCGGCGAGCCGCCGGCCAAGAAGCGCGGGCGACAAGTCAAGACGGAGGAGGTGGCGGCGCCGGAGAAACGGGGAAAGCGGAAGAAGAAAGACGAGGCGGAGCCGTTTGAGGAAGAGGGGGAGGAGGCCCAAGTTGTGGAGAAACCCAAAACGGGTGGAGCCAAGCGAGGTCGCCCTCCAAAAGTCGTCAAATGCGAAATCGACGACAAAGAAAGCCCTCCAGCGGATGGCGACGAAGCGACAAAGGGGCTTAAAATCAAAGCAGAGCTGGCAGAGCCGGCGGCGCCGGCGCAGCATGCGTGCCCCGATTGCGAGCTCCTCTTCCCCAGCGCGCTTCAGCTGCGCTCGCACAAGAAAGAAAAGCACGCGGCCCGGAAAGCCCACCCGTGCTCCGAGTGCGACGAGAGCTTCGCCCGGGCAGAGCAGCTGGAGGCGCACGCGTCGCGGGCGCACGTGCTGGGCCGCTTCGCCTGCCCCACCTGCGGCAAGAGCTTCGGCCGTGAGCGCACTCTGAAGGCTCACCAGAAGAGCCACCCCGAGGAGCAGCCGGAGACCCCCAAAAGATAATGGCAACGGGCAGTTGGAGGACGCGGGCGCCGCCTTCTTTCTTTCTCGGGCTCAAGTTGATGACGTTTTGACAAATGGCGTTGTAGGGAAGTTTGGATTTCAAGCTGCAATCCTACGTGGGACGTCTCACATTTATTAGCTAAATGTTTCCTTACTGTAAACTAAACAATAGTTGGTTTGTAAAAAACATAGTTTGTTTTGATTCATTTATAAAAAAAAATCAAAAAAGAAAAGGAAAAAAAAAGTTTGAGATGTGCCGTGTGAATTTTATTCTTTTTCCGGTTAACAAAAGAATTTTCGAGAAGTGCATATTTTATGTGCTGTTAGATGCCATTTTAAATGTTTGTCCAAAATCATGTACAGCCTCTGATTCATATGTATTTTTAACGCCTAATATTTTCATCACCAATGCCTACATTTCTTTTGATAGATGTCCTGAAAATTTTGTGCTCTAGGTTCCAACGTGGACAGCCCGTCCGTGTCCACTATAATCGTCAGTTCTAACGAGCTTTCTTTTTTAGCTGGGATGAATCACAATGTCATAGACATTTTGCAAACGAGACATAAAGCTCTATCATGTGAACAGCGTCCTGCAGTAAATAATGTACATCTAAATGTCTTTGGATGGTTTCTCTCCCCCACTGCTGTGTTTGGACAGTGCAAATACAAAATAAAACAGGCTCTGGCCCACCCGAGCTTTTGAATGAGGTATTTGGACTGTCTTTTCTTTCATGCCTTGCAAACATATATACATACACATATAAAAAAATAATTGAAGTGGGTTCTCTCATGTACCCAAACAGTTTCACCCTAGGCAGTCTCCCACATTGCCCATAGTGAAAACTGACCGACTCGTGAATTATGAATGTAAATTTCATTTTGATAAACGTATCTATACACGCTCAATGGAGACATTTAAGACATGCAATACCCCTCCAGAACAATAGGTGCGCTCTTACATCCGCTGCTACTTCCTGCCTTTGTGAAGCCTGTTTGTTTTCATTGCTTCCCAACTCGGCTAAGTCACTTGATTCTCCCCGAAATTCCGCAATTGCTTCGTCAAACTTCCTGGGTGTCGTATATCCACGGACGCCTTTTTTTCCGCTTTTTGTTTTGCTTCGTTTTGCTGCTAAACAGGATTCCTAACTTTGCCCGGGAACACATTAAAGCAACGTCTCTTCCTTCCCAGGTGAGCGGCGTGCCCTATCTAAGAGGACCGCTGCCGGAATTCCAATAATGCTTTTAGCGAAACAAAAGCGGAGAAAAGGCCACATTCGAATTAACAGCCGTCTTTTTATTTGACACAGTGGTATGTATGCAAGTATTTCTAAAATAAATATATATATTTTTTTAAATAAAAAGCGAACTATTCGTGAAATTAACGATATTTTGTTGCATCCTTCAGAATGCACAATGTCCGTGCAGTACACAATAGATATTCAGCTGACAGAGTTGGGCTTTTCTGACATCCTCCAAGCTCAGGAGAGCCTCTCCGCATCATGTGATGACTCCCCGTCACCTTGTCGATCTCCTGTTTCGACCACCCCAGACCCACCTAGAGGAAGCCAGGTCATCAAAGAGCAGCCGACCTGTCCGCTCAAAGACCCACATCCCCTCGCTTCACCCGCAAGCCAGGCCGGTGTGTCACCTGCGCTCGAGCCGTCACCATGCCAACAGCTCCAAACATCACCAAGCGGACAGGAGAATGGCAGCATGGACGGCTGTCCGAAGAAACCGCCGTCGGAGAGCGACACCGAAGAAAGCGACACCGAAGACAGCGACGGGTCAGTGATCTGCCTCCAAAATGAGGAAGAGGATGATGATGAGGATCAGGAACGACTTGACAACGGTATGGCTCGCCACACAGGACTATGGAAACGTTACCTTAAAGTGCAAAATTGCTTACCGGCCATTTTTAGTATGTCTAACTGGATGTCTATTTAAATGTTCCTTTCCTACGTATGTGGGGTTAAGGGGTAATATAACGATAATGTAAACATGGGTACCTGATGCTGGTTGACCTTATGGGCTATCTACTTCAAGCGCCTGTTGACACTTGAGAGGCAATCTAAGATTTTCTTAGATATCATAAAATATTTATAATAAAAAGTTTTCTGTTTTGATCACGCTCTAAATTTCCCCACAAAATATATACAATTGTGTCAAGGCGGTAGAGCTGTGCTATAAAAACTTTTGTATTTTAATATGGTTAGTTTTGAATCCTATTATTTAATAGTGCCATGTTGGCAACACAAAAATGTGTGGTTTGGGATGCTAAGTGGTCAGTCACGGTCGCTTGGTGTTTTGTAGTCTATTACCAACTCAAACTAATACAGAAATGAAGTCATACCGTATTTTCTCGCATATAAGCCGCATTTGCAACTCCAAAAAATGATGACTGAATCAAGAGTACGGCTTATATGCGCACAAGACCTACAGCGTTACTATACTCTTTTTCACCAGTAGATCTTGGCAAATTAACGTTTGCTATGTGTAATATTTGCTTTTTTTTCTTCTGTTTTGCAGTAACAAAACAACCATTACTGGATGAATAACTAACTTCCTTACGATATTGACCCTAATAATGTGCTTTTGATTCATAAATACCATGTGCGATGATTTTTCTTAAGATTTTCCCTTCAAATTAACACATTTGCACTCCCTATTAAAACCATGAATATGGAGGTGCAAATTGTGAATCAGGGGGCAGCTTATACGCGAGAAAATACGATAAGTATAGCGAGCGGCATGAAAAGCTTTTCGGGCCTCCAACATTGCTGCTGTATACAAGCCACAAAGTAAATCATCAATTTTCTTGTCGCTCTAAAGACAAAAGGGCAACAATCTCACATCCAAACTCTCCCGGTCTTTTTTACAGAGTCGAAAAATTCCGAGGATTACGTCTGCAGTGTGTGCAGGTTGCGGCTGCCCTCTAGCTTTAAACTACAGGACCACATGAACCTGCACACGGGAGCTCGCCCGTATTCCTGCGCCGAATGCGGCAAGCGCTTCTCCCAGATCCAAAACTACCGCGCCCACCTGCGCACGCACGGCCAGGATCGGGGGGAGCGTCCGCAGTGTCGCATCTGCCTGCTGTCGTTCCCCTCCCACGATACCCTTGAGCGGCACCTTCTCGCCAATCACTTGGAAAACAAGTTCTACGAATGCGACCTGTGCAAGCGCGTGTTCACCACCCTGAAGGCCTGCGAGCATCACGTGGAGCTGCACCGAATCATGCCCGAGCTGGTCTGCGAAAAATGCGGTCGCCATTTCACCCGAGCCAAATCCCTCCGGCGCCATCAGAAGAAGGCGTGCCACCGCGTCTTCAAGTGCACGGATTGCGCCGAAACCTTCGCCACCAAGGACTTGCTCCTCAAACACAGCTTCTCCCATCTGGGCCTGTCGCCTTTCACGTGCGTGAAATGCCGCTGTCACTTCCGCCTGGCCAAGCTCTACCGCCAGCACAAGTGCGAACCCTGGCGAATCCACTGCGTGGCGTGCCTGAGAGAGTTTTCCTCCCGAAGTGATTTCCTCCAACACAAAAAAGAAACCGGCTGCTGGGGCAACTGCGATGTCAAAGGGGACGAGATCCGATGTCTGGAGTGCGGCCTCAGCTTCGACACCACCGACGAGCTCAAGGAGCACGGCGGGGCTCACCAGAGGGTCCTCAAGTGTGCAGAGTGCGGCAAAGGGTTTCGCTCCGCCTTGTTGCTTATGTCCCACATGGGCGGACATGCCGGGAACTCTCCCTGCCTCTGTCAGAGCTGTGGACTGGGTTTTCCGCATCAGCAGAACTATGAAAGCCACATGAAGACGTGTGGGAAAACACCCCAGCCCGCCAAAGCTCCGGCAAGTGTTGACCACAATTTCTTTCCATCACACACATGATTTCATGTCACACTTGACTTTCTTTCCAAAGTCATATCTGCATACCTTCGTTTTTCACCTTCTTGTTGACTTCCCAATTTTTAGAGCCAAATTTCAAACGCACCTTGCTGCTATCTCTGGTAGTATGTTTGTTATTTTTGGTATGTGAAAAAAATTAGCGGGCCCTTAGCAGAATTGTAGCTGTAACCTGTAGACATAGATTGGTGCTCGGACGTTTGGTCGACCGGACGTTTGGTCGACCGGACGTTTGGTCGACCGGACGTTTGGTCGACCGGACGTTTGGTCGACCGGACGTTTGGTCGACCGGACGTTTGGTCGACCGGACGTTTGGTCGACCGGACGTTTGGTCGACCGGACGTTTGGTCGAACGGACGTTTGGTCGAACGGACGTTTGGTCGAACGGACGTTTGGTCGAACGGACGTTTGGTAGAACGGACGTTTGGTAGAAGAGTAGTGAGTTTAAAATCTAAATATCTAATATCAAAATATCAACAGTAAACTCTCTGTCATAATTTGACAGCGAGCGAACCCGGCGACCAAACGTCTGTTCTACCAAACGTCCAGTCGACCAAGCGTCCGGTCGACCAAACGTCCGGTCGACCAAACGTCCGGTCGACCAAACGTCCGGTCGACCAAACGTCCGGTCCACCAAACGTCCGGTCACGACATAGATTGCGTGGATATAGTAGGAGCTACAGTCTAATAGCCACTGATAGATAGCTTTTTTAAATGTTTGTGCAACTGGATCGGGGTGAAAAAGCCATGTTTTTTTCTGATTTCAATGAAAGTACTTTTGGGCTCTGCCCCCAGAAATCTTGCTGCCAATGAAAGTCAGTGAGAACTATTGATGTCCCAATCCTATCCTGAGTATTGGTATCGGGGCTACGTTACGGCTTTTTTCCGAGGATCGGATTTTGTTACAGGATCTGTTCCGATCCAGTAGTAGCAAACATTTTTTTCTTTAGAAACATGGTGTAAAATAGAGCTATGACATCCAAAGAAGTGTACTGGCTTTCAATCAACTCTAGGAAATTCAAGCTTGCTTTGACAGTCTGTTCCTTGTTAATTAATTCAATACATTTCCATTTTAATTTTTAGACGACTGTAAAGAAACACCCTCCGTCAAAGAAAAGGAATATTCAGACAGTTCCCACCGCAACTGACACATCCAATCCGACACCAGCTCTCCCCGAGCCTACCATTGCGCAAAACAACGCCACTTCACCTGCCACCAACTGCAGCGTTCTACAAATCGGGACGCAGGACCCTTCCACGTCAGTTGGCGGTTGGAAACTCACCCTTGACAAAGCACCTGCACCGGGTTCTAATTTCGTTCTGTTCGTTGCCGCGAACGCAGGTACCTTGATGTTCCCGCTCTCACAGGCTGACCTGGAAATTCGAAATCCAGAAGCGCAACAATGTCAGAATCAGGATCCTCAGTGTGAACCGATGGATTTATCGGGGAAAGAATCCAATCCGGCACAGAATGGCGTTGCTCTTCCACAGGTCAAAAGTAAAAC